>NC_041749.1:57783365-58124043 GCF_004115215.2 Ornithorhynchus anatinus | reverse complement strand
GAAGAACATCTCGTAAAAACAATGGCAACTAAATAGAATCAAGGCGATGTACAATTCATTAACAAAATAAATAGGGTAACGAAAATATATACAGTTGAGCGGACGAGTACGGTGCTGTGGGGATGGGAAGGGAGAGGTGGAGGAGCAGAGGGAAAAGGGGAAAATGAGGCTTTAGCTGCGGAGAGGTAAAGGGGGGATGGCAGAGGGAGTAGAGGGGGAAGAGGAGCTCAGTCTGGGAACGCCTCTTGGAGGAGGTGATTTTTAAGTAAGGTTTTGAAGAGGGAAAGAGAATCAGTTTGGCGGAGGTGAGGAGGGAGGGCGTTCCAGGACCGCGGGAGGACGTGACCCAGGGGTCGACGGCGGGATAGGCGAGACCGAGGGACGGTGAGGAGGTGGGCGGCAGAGGAGCGGAGCGTGCGGGGTGGGCGGTAGAAAGAGAGAAGGGAGGAGAGGTAGGAAGGGGCAAGGTGATGGAGAGCCTTGAAGCCTAGAGTGAGGAGTTTTTGTTTGGAGCGGAGGTCGATAGGCAACCATTGGAGTTGTTTAAGAAGGGGAGTGACATGCCTAGATCGTTTCTGCAGGAAGATGAGCCAGGCAGCAGAGTGAAGAATAGACCGGAGCGGGGCGAGAGAGGAGGAAGGGAGGTCAGAGAGAAGGCTGACACAGTAGTCTAGCCGGGATATAACGAGAGCCCGTAATAGTAAGGTAGCCGTTTGGGTGGAGAGGAAAGGGTGGATCTTGGCGATATTGTAGAGGTGAAACCGGCAGGTCTTGGTAACGGATAGGATGTGTGGGGTGAACGAGAGGGACGAGTCAAGGATGACACCGAGATTGCGGGCCTGCGGGACGGGAAGGATGGTCGTGCCATCCACGGTGATGGAGAAGTCTGGGAGAGGACCGGGTTTGGGAGGGAAGATGAGGAGCTCAGTCTTGCTCATGTTGAGTTTTAGGTGGCGGGCCGACATCCAGGTGGAGACGTCCCGGAGGCAGGAGGAGATGCGAGCCTGAAGGGAGGGGGAGAGGACAGGGGCGGAGATGTAGATCTGCGTGTCATCTGCGTAGAGATGGTAGTCAAAGCCATGAGAGCGGATGAGTTCACCGAGGGAGTAAGTGTAAATGGAGAACAGAAGAGGGCCAAGAACTGACCCTTGAGGAACTCCAACAGTTAAAGGATGGGAGGGGGAGGAGGCTCCAGCGTAGGAGACCGAGAATGATCGGCCAGAGAGGAAAGAGGAGAACCAGGAGAGGACAGAGTCCGTGAAGCCAAGGTGAGATAAGGTATGGAGGAGGAGGGGATGGTCGACAGTGTCAAAGGCAGCAGAGAGGTCAAGGAGGATCAGAATGGAGTAGGAGCCATTGGATTTGGCAAGAAGGAGGTCATGGGTGACCTTAGAGAGAGCAGTCTCGGTAGAGTGGAGGGGACGGAAGCCAGATTGGAGGGGGTCTAGGAGAGAATGGGAGTTAAGGAATTCTAGGCATCGATTGTAGACGACTCGTTCTAGGATTTTGGAAAGGAAGGGTAGTAGGGAGATAGGACGATAACTGGAGGGGGAAGTGGGGTCAAGAGCGGGTTTTTTTAGGATGGGGGAGACGTGGGCATGTTTGACGGCAGAGGGGAAGGAGCCCTTGGAGATTGAGTGGTTAAAAATAGAAGTTAAGGAAGGGAGGAGGGCAGGGGCGATGGTTTTAAGAAGGTGAGAGGGAATGGGGTCCGAGGCGCAGGTGGAGGGGGTGGCACTTGCGAGGAGGGAGGAGATCTCCTCTGAGGATACTGCAGGGAAGGATGGGAAAGTAGGGGAGGGGGTTGTTGGGGGGGGAGGGGAGAGGCGGAGGGGTGACTTTGGGGAGCTCAGACCTGATCGTGTTGATTTTCGTGAGGAAATAGGTGGCCAGATCATTGGGGGTGAGAGATGGGGGAGGGGGAGGAACAGGGGGCCTAAGGAGAGAGTTAAAGGTCCGGAACAATCGGCGGGGGTGACGGGCATGGGTGTCGATGAGGGAGGAGAAGAAGCTTTGCCTGGCGGAGGAGAGGGCAGAGTTAAGGCAGGAAAGGATAAATTTGAAGTGTGTGAGGTCGGCTTGGTGCTTGGACTTTCGCCAGCGGCGCTCAGCAGCTCGAGCATAGGAGCGTAGGAGGCGGACGGAGGAGGTGATCCAGGGCTGTGGGTTAGTGGAGCGAGAGCGGCGGAGGGAAAGGGGGGCGAGAGAGTCGAGATGAGTAGAGAGGGTGGAGTTGAGAGCGGAGACCCGCTCGTCGAGAGTGGGAAGAGAGGACAGGGCGGCAAGGTGAGGAGAGATGCTACTGGAAAGACGGATGGGATCGAGAGAGCGGAGGTCTCTGTGGGGCAGTAGCGAAGATTTGCAGGGGGAGGGAGTGTGAGAGATGAGGCAGGTGAGAAGGTTATGGTCAGAGAGAGGGATTTCAGAGTTGGTGAGGGAGGAGATAGTGCAGCGGTAGGAGATGACGAGATCGAGGGTGTGACCGAGTCGGTGAGTGGGCGCGGTATGGTGGAGGAGGAGGTCAGCAGAGTCGAGGAGGGATAGCAGGCGGGCGGCAGAGGAGTCGTCGGGTACATCCGTATGGATGTTGAAGTCTCCAAGGATCAGAGTGGGCAGAGAGAAGGAGAGAAGGAAGGTGAGAAAGGGGTCAAGGTGGTTGAAGAAGTCGGAGGTGGGACCGGGAGGGCGGTAGATGACGGCGACAAGTAACTGGAGTGGGTGGTAGAGGCGAATGATATGGGCTTCGAAGGAGGGGAAGGAGAGGGAGGGGGGAGGAGGCATAGTGCGGAAGCGGCATCGGGGCGAGAGGAGGAAGCCGACGCCTCCTCCCTTACCGGTGAGTCTGGGGGAGTGGGAGAAGGAGAGGCCTCCGCTGGAGAGAGCGGCGGCGGAGACCGTGTCTTCGGGAGAGAGCCACGTTTCCGAAAGGGCGAGGAGGAGGAGAGAGCGGGAGAGGAAAAGGTCATGGATGAAAGGTAGCTTGCCTGTAATAGAGCGGGGGTTCCAGAGGCCACACTTGAAAGTAGCTGTGGGTGCAAGGGGAAGAGGGGGGGAAGGGCGGGGGGAGGGGAGGGTTTGGATGGGAAGGAGGTGGCGGGGCCCTGGCCGAGGAGAGGGGGATGAGGGGTGGCGGTGGGACAAGAGGACTGGGATGGGGCATGGGTGGGGAAGAGAGAAGGGGGGAGGGGGTGAAGAGGGGGTTTGGTGGGGGGAAGAGTAGGGGGAGGGGGAAGAGGGGTAGCGCTGGTAAAGTGGGGTTCTAGGGCGGGAGAGAGGAGGGGGGGAGGAGACAGAGGAGAGAGCGGGAAAGAGCTGAGCGAGAGAGGGGAAGGGGAAGGGGAGGATAGGAAGGGGCGGGAGGGGGGAGGGGGGGAGGAGGGACATGGCGAGGCCAGAGAGGTGGGTGGCAGCACTGACAACAATAAACAGTAATAAACGAAATCGGTAATATAGCAACATGATACAATATGATACAATACAGTAGTGCTAATATAGCAACATGATACAGTATGATACAATATAGTTGTGTTAATAAAAGGGGTGATGATCAGGGTCGGGGGTAGGCTCGATTAAGGGGCGACCTGATCAAATTCAAAGTCTGACGACAATAAACAATAAAAAGCGAGATCGCAAATATAGCAACATGCTACAGTAAGGCACACTACAATAGTGTTAATAAGCAGGCGATGACCAGGGTCGGGGGACGAGCCGACCCTACCCGATCAGACTCAAAGTCAAGCGGCCAGCGGCCGAGAGAGTCCCAGAGCTCATGACCAAATAACCCTGTGGCGGCGGGGGGGCCCTGAGGTTGTCTGGGGTGGGTGGCGGCCGTAGGCGGCGGGCTAAGGTAAGGTAACTACTTCTCATGCTGTTGCCAGAAGATGCTGAGTACCCAACTCTGCTGCCCTCAAAAGTATGCCATCTGCCTAGAACTCTGAGGACTACCCAGGAGCAGTGAGATATAGCATGAGTCTTCCTGCTGGAAAAACCTGAAATAGTAACTGTCAAACAGCTTCAAACTGAAAGTGAGGTAAGGAGTCATCTCAAAGAGTCATACAGTAGAAGCAACAGTTTGCATCCTGACTTTGATGATGATAACAGTATTAATTTGATAAGCACTTACTATGTGTCAAGCACAGTTCTAAGTGATGAGGTAGATACAAGCTAATCAGGTTGGACACAGTCTCTGTCCCACATGGGGCTCACAGTCTTAATCCCCATTTTATAGATGAGGGAACTGAGCCACAGAGAAGTTAAGTGACTTGCCCAAGGTCACATAGCAGACAAGTGGAGGACCCAGGATTGCCAAGATGGCTGCTGTTTGGGACATTCGAGATGGTGCCGGTACCAGAGACCTCATCATTCTTCTAGAGTATAAGCTTCTGTGGGCAGGGACCATGTCTACCAATTCTATTGTATTGTATTCTCTCAAATGCTTAATACAGTTCTCTGTACATAGTAAGTGTTCAATAAATATGATTGATTGATTGATGGCCTCCACACATGCACAGAATTTCTGCCTTTCCCCCTTGTCTGTCACATGTTTGGCAGCCATTTTTAGTCTTCCCTATGACAGAATCCTTTACTTGTTTACCCTCCCCTAATACTGCTCCCCTCCCACCCTGAGCAGTCCCTGAAATAAAGGGATCTTCTAGAGAGATTTTTTTGTTGTTGTTAGTTTATTTATTTAATAACTGGGATATTTGTTGAGTGATTACTATGTTCCAGGCAATGTACTAAACGCTGAGGTGGATAGAAGCTAATCGAGTTGGACACAGTCCCTGTCCCACATGGGGCTCACACTCTCAATCCCCATTTTACAGAAGATGGAACTGATGCACAGAGAAGTGAAGTGACCTGCCCAAGGTCACACAGCAGACAAGTGGTGGAGCCAGAATTAGAACCCATGACCTTCTGACGCCCAGGTCTGTGCTCTATCCACTACACCATGCTACTTCTCATTTATGAAACCCAACCAGGAGCTGCAGGATATCCAGGAGCTGCTTAATTTGGTAGCCCAGAGTTGTGATAAGTGGCTGAATACTGCTTGTTCCTTCAGGCCTCAGGGGTGACCCAGAGCTGATTGTTAGGGTGGGCAGGCTGAGGAGTCTGGACTAGGATCCCCCTGCTCCAAGTAAGGAAGCCAGGACAGTGCTCCTGAGGTTCCAGGGCAGGAACTTAGAGCTGAACAAACCATAGGGTGGGATCCTGTCCCAAAGTGACCCCGGGGTACCCACCATCTCAAGGTCAAATGCTATCTCTTGACCATCCAAGCCAGCAGGCAGAACTCAGAAGTGCGGGTGGGATACCACCGCCAAAACCAAAACTGGTAGATTGACAGCCCAAACCAGGAATAGAGAAGGTGTCCCTTGCCCCCATGCCAATCAAATTAGGTATGGAGGTGGGGGGAGGGCGCAGATTGGATAAATCGAGGCTGGAAACTGGAATGGCCTAGGAGCACAGGTGATAAATACCTGCGGCCTCTGACCTTCTGTGCAGCGAGTCAAGTCTTGCAGCAGCTGACTGCGGATCACCTCTGTCCAGAGTGTGAGAAGCCCACTCTGCCTGCACCAAGTGAGGAGCTGAGGGCTGGGTGAGTGTCCCATCCTGCTGAAAGCTCGTGGGGCTGGAAGCCAGGGGCTTTGCCATGGGTGTGTAATACATAAGTGGATTCCTCCCAAGTGAGAAGTACTCATGGGTGGGAGCTAGCCACCTCACCATGTGCAAAAAAACCATAAGTGAATTCCTCCTGGGTGGGACCTGGGGGTATTGTCATGCATGAGTAACACGTAAGTATATTCCTCCTATTAGGGAAGCTCTAATATCATTAAATAATCATATTTCTCCTGAAAGGGAAGTTCAATTTGCCGTGTCCAAAATAATCAAATAATTCAATTCACCTCACGGAATAAATTTTGTATAAAATGCAGGCTTTCTTTTCCCAGTCTCTCTCTCTCTCTCTCTCTCTCTTTCTCTCGCCATGCGGATTCCCTAACAAACCCCTCTTGGGGGCGACAGGTGACAGATCCACCACCAGGATCTCTGAAATCAACAGATCAGTCAGCATCAAATACATGGAACAAGGCTAGTACATCCCACTCTTCAAGGGGTGAGGGCTGTGAAGGCTTTGAATTGGCATGGGGGAGCACCTGCTTTGGGACTCTCACCTCAGTGGGGGTAAAGTCGGAGTAGGGCCATCAAACCTGAAATAGCTTTCTCCAGTGCAGATTTGGAGCTGTCACAACCTCTGTCCCTTGAGGTCTACAGTTGCCTTCCCACCACGGCTCCTTTCAACCCCTTCACTCCCAGAGGGCAAGGCCCCTCCAATTTACAAGGCAACCCCTTTGACCAACTACCAGACTCAGTCCAGCTTCCTTTCTGCCTTTAGTACCCAGCCCCTACCATAACCTCCTGCCTACCTCTGTCCTTGGGATGTAGGCAGCTCTGGCAGGATGCCTGTTAGGCCCTCCCATGGGTGTTATGCCAAAGCCAACCCAGAGGTGCTGAGAGCTCGTGCACAATCCACCCCTAATATTCCTCCAGGTGTCCCCTGAAATGAAAATGTCTCTGCAGGGTGTCTTACCAACCCTGAGTACTTCCTAACCCCTGCCCTTTTCAGAGCTCTGCCTGCCCCTGAACTTCCCACCGCAGCAGCGACTCCAAGCTTAAATTGGCAGTGCACACATGTAGCTGCCATCTTGGAAATGTTATGTACGTCAGAGCATTAAAGACACTCACTTCAGGGCGTCTGAAGACAGCCCTGCATAGTTCCTGGGGCAGAGACTCTCAGGAGAGACTAGTGGTATGTGGTTGCAAAAACTTAGTTTTCTCTGCATGAGGTAATCGCTGCTAATGTTAGGTTGATGTTTAATTAAATGTGTAGTTTGGGCCAAAATGGAATTTTCCAATAGAAAATTCCTTTCCAAAAAACTGCCTGGCCCTATGCAGACACAGCTTGCTAGGAAATGTGTTTTATAAATAATTTTACAGACTAGGGTCATGGACTGGAACCTTCTGTGATTCCCCATATTTCAAAGACACCATCTGAATACCGAATGAATATATAAAGAGACTCAGGAATTGAGATCTTCATTTTCAAGGTTTACTCATTTGAGATCTTCTCTTAGGCTCATCAAGATTTTAATCTGAACACTCTTACTCCATTTTAATAAACATAGATTCCCTAAATCCTGATGCAGTTTTGCACTCTGGGATGCATGCCAACTTTCCCGATAGGATCACACTTTCTTCCTTCATAAATGGATTTCTGACATTTTGGGAGTCTGGAGAGTGGGTAGTTATATTAGTGTTGCTCTAATTCATCTTCATGTTTTGGTTACTTTATTAGGGTATCCTTTTGTTAAAAAGGAACTTATTTATTCAAGGACCTGCCTGAACACTACTTCTGAAATACATTTGATTAGCACAAGGAATAAAGAAAATGGCAAGGTAAAAATAGTGGATAACTTGTTAAATAATACTCAACTGAGAAGATTATAAATTAAATGAAAAATAATGGTTGGTGTTTCCCTTAAACTATTATGTATCTTTTTCAAAGTATTTTAATACCTGATCCCTCTGTCAAATAGAATACTCCTCAAAACTACAGGCAGCTCAAGACATATATATCCTTGTGCATTGTAGCATCCAAATCTTCTTAACCATTTTTGCAATATGCACATATTTAAAAACAGGATATAAATACTTGGCAAGGGAGGCAGTGCTTCAAATATATCATGGAGAAATGTTGGGGGTTGAAGAAATATCAAAGGCAGGTAAAGCAGTAGGCAAAAACACCCTAAAAAAGCTTGAGCTGAAGCAACAGGCCTCAAGGCATTTGTTTTTTCATTTATAATAAATTCTTAATATTCACAGTAACTGATATTTCAGGCGATTTGGTCAATTTAAGACATCTACCTTCTCATGAGCACAAAGAAGCATTTAAAAATACAAACAGCATTACAATAGTAGATGATAATCAGCAAAGCTGCACTATGACACGAGGTTGTTAAATCTTTAATGATAATGGGCAGTACTCAGAGGTTGAGTTCATCTTGAGAGAAGTGTCCCTAATCTCAGGTGAGGTTAATGTCCTTACTGAATTTGAACGATCAAGTCAACAGTTTGTAATAAGAGCGGGTGGAAGATACGAATTTCCCTCTTCCCCCTTCCCTGCCCCACAGCACTTATGCATATTTCTATATATTATTTATTACTTTATTAATTTTGTTAATGATGTGTATATATCTATGATTCTATTTATCTTGATGATATTGACGCCAGACTACTTGTTTTGTTTTGTTTTGCTGTTTGTCTCCCCTGTTTAGTCTATGAGCCTGTTGCTGCGCAGGGATTGCCTCTGTTGCCTAATTGTACATTCCAAGCGCTTAGTGCAGTGCTCTGCACATAGTAAGCGCTCAATAAATACAATTGAATTAATGAATTTCGAACTATGTCTGAGTATAAAGTTATAATAATAATAATAGTACTGAGCTTTGGAAAGCTGCTTAGGCAAATATAAAAACTCATGTGGAAACAATTTGAGGAGTGAGTAAAGAGGAAGGAGTTCCGAACTCCGCAGGGAACAAGCTGTAGATCTTCGAAGAAGAGAAACAGGAACCATTCGGCATATTCAAATTAAATTGGGGGCCCCTTTGGATTGTGCTTTTTGCTCTCCCAGACCTCCACAGAGATTACTGGTAGTGTAAATTGGCTAACTGTGAATATGAAAGGAAAGGGTAATATATAAAGCAAAGGAAGCCTGAATGATAATGCTGTGGATAGATGTGGAGGCTGCAGAGGGGATTAACACTTGTAAATATGGGACTCTCAGTGAATAGGGAAGTGGAAAAAAAAAGGAATCAATGAGAGGAGATAAGAATATTGTTAGACAGTGTTGATAGTTTAGATGAGCACAAATGTTTTCACACAAATGTTTCTACATGACATCACTTTTCTAACATTAGAGGGCTCAAATAAATGCAGGGGTCTCTTTTTTGTGCTTGTAGGTGCTTTACTAGCACATTTCTTGACTCTTTAGAATATTGATTTCCAAATTTCAATCAACCAGTGGTATTTCTTACCTACTCGTGTGAGATCACTGTATTAAGCACTTGGGAGATTACAATACAATGGAGTTGGTAGACACAATCCCTGCCCTCGAGAAGCTTTGTTTAACTAAACTATGAAAATTTGGAGCCTGTAAATTGAGCTTCCCACTGGTATATAATTTGATACTTTACTGTACCAGCCCATTGTGTTTAGTCCCATTAATTAAAAACTATGTGAAGCACAAATCCTTAAAGTCAAAGACAGGAAAGTGAAAGTTGGATGGATTGTTATGTTGCTTTGTATTACAAGACTGTGCTTAATCCTTCAAGAAAGGAAATCAATCTCGCTTGCTAAAAGAGAATTTTTTTTTTAAGAAATCGTCAGCATATAGGTACCAAATAATCTAGAAACCCATGAACAACATTCAGAAGCTAATTCTCTGGGTAGCATAAAGAACTCATGAAGTACTTTATTCAAGGAAATTGTAGTCTGTGATTTACCAAAACTTTTGATTATCCTTTTCATTTCTCAAATTGCTATTTTCATTGGAGATACTCATAGGAAATATTCAAATATAATTTCATTTAAAAGTTAGTACCTGGTTTGGACAAAAGACCTTTAATAGTTAAAATTTCATGGTTTAAAATAAAAATAAATGAAACTGGTCAAAAAAATCAAGGCGGGAAAGCTCCCCCCCCCCCAGACTGTAATTGATTTGCTACCTAAAAGAGATTTTCTAGAGCTGAAGTTAGACAATACAATAACCTTGTCAGAAGAGGGTAATAATAGAGTTGGACTAGTTAGGAAGATAGGACTAAGACTGAAGTGCATTTTATAGGAACAGAACACCAAGGGTCCTTGTTACTTTATAGAGCCTTGATTAGATAGGTTATTAATTTTGGCTTCTGGGCATACATTTCTTGTTCAGAAGGTATCAAACTCATACTTAATAAAATACAAGCAAAAGGTTAAAAAAAGCAGAGTGAGGCATTGGCTATCTTTCTAGTTATACTACTTCAAATGGAGTGGGGAAGATATGCCTTATTGCCTTTGGACCTCTGGAAGCAGTTATGTGTATTAAATACAGAAATAACTTGATGTTTTAAAAGCTTATATCCTCATTCAAGTAAAATGGTTTTAGAAAACTACCAGGAGTTTCGTTATTTCATAGTTAAATCAATACTTAGATTTATGTCTTTTGGATTTAGAAACTGAATTTAATTGAGAAAATGGAAGTAATGAGAATAGACATATTTTGTGCAGATGGAGAAGAGTTTTTTCCCTCTTTTTACTTACAATTTGAAAAATGCACCAGGTAGTTTAGAAAGTCAGAAAAAAGTGAAAAAAATGAAATGTTATAGATGTTTCAGAGTGGTGGGTCTGAGACAGAACCTTGGTTTATTTTATTCCTGTTTTATATTACTAATTATTCAGAAAGGCATGAAATACTTCACTTTGCATGGCACATAAAATGGAAATATAATAGCAAACTGTAGGCATAACAATTTAAGGAACTTCAATTGCTTCTTACTTTTGTATTCTTGGATATGGTGTACAAACATGTACTTTACTTATTGAACTTCATTATATTGAGAAGTCCTTTCAAAGTAAAAGAAATATATAGGCTAAATAAATAAGAAAATGTGAAATTTCTTGGAATACCTGTAAAAGGAAGCTGTTGCAGATATTTCATAAGTTATTACAGAGTTTTCTAGTGCTTTGAAAATGGAGGGGGAAAACTACATAGAAAATTTACCCAATGTCATAAATAATTGGCAATATGCAAATTCATACTGACCCTAATTCTCTTCACTTGAAGATGATATTTTCCTTCAGGATATTTTCAAATATACACTGTTCTTACCCAAACAAAAATTCAATTTCCTAGAAATTCCATATGTGTAAAAATTGCAAGATTAGCCTCTGAAAAGCAATGGAGCGATTTATGCTCCTAGAAGCATAAATTCAATAGCTTCAAGGAGAGTCGTCACTGTAGAATTTGGCAAAGTGATGTCTTTAGCTGCAGTGAAATAGTGTTAATGGTGATTGCTTGTATTCTTGCTATACAGAAATTTCACATTAGAGAAACATCCCATTTTTCCTACTACACTGTCCTTGGTTTCTCATTCCTCACAAATTAAGTGATTCATTCCAATAATAATAATTATAGTAGTAATCATGATGTCTGGAAATATGTCTGTTATATTATTGTGTTGTTCTCTCCCAAGTGCTTAGTACAGTGCTCTGCAGACAGTAAGCACTCAATAGATACAATTGATTGATTAAGATCTTGCTATGTGCCAAACACTGTGCTAAGCACTGGGTAAAATACAAGATAAACAAATTGAGAGCAGTCCCTGCCCCACATGAGGTTCATAATCTAAAAGGGAGGGAAAAGAAGCATTTTTAAAATGGGCAAACTGAGCCACAGAAGCTAAGCAATTTGTTTGAAGTCACACACCAGGCAAGTGCTAGAGCAGGGATTAGGACCCAGGACTCCCAGTCCTATACTCTTTTCATTAGTTCATGCTGCCTGGGAAGAGCAGTATTGTTCCAATGGATGTTTTCAGGGGAATAAATCAGTAAGTATTTATCAAGCGCTAACTCTGTGCAGAACATCATACCAATTACTTGGGAGAGTACATTAGAGTTGGTAGTTATGATCCCTCAAAGAGTTTACAATCTAGCAGGGAAGACAGACATTCAAATAAATTACAGATAGAGGAAAACAACTTAGTCTAAAGATGCATAGACAAGTGCTATGGAGGGGAGAGGGGAGAGCAAGTTCTCTGAGGGCAGATGCTCAAGTGCATAGATGACCCAGAGGTGGGGAGATGAGAGATTAGCTAAGAAAGGCTTCTGAAGGAAATGTGATTCAATTTGGCCTTTGAAGATGGGGAGAGTGGTGGTCTATCAGAGATGAGACTGTAAGCCCCATGTGGGACAGGGAATATGTCCAACCTAATTATCTTGTTTCTACCTTAGGGCTTAGTAAAGTGCCAGGCACATAGGGCTTAACAAAAACCTTAAAGAAAAAACAAAAATTAAGTTCCATGTGAAGAGGAAAGGAGTTCTGGGCAGGAGGGAAGATGTGAGGGAAAGGTCGACGGCCTGAGAGATGAGAACTAGGTGCAGTGACTAAGTTGGCTTTAGAAGAGTGAAGAGGCTGGGCTGTGTTGTAGTGGGAAAGGAACAAAGATAAGTGGCAGAGAGAGCTGATTGAGTGTCTTAAAGCCGATGATCAGGAGTTTCTGCTTGAAGTGGAGAGGGTTGGGCAACCACTGGAAATTTTTGAGGAGTGAGGAGAGGTGCTTAGAATGGTGTCTTAGGAAAATGATACAGACAACCTATTAAAATGTGGACTAGACTGAGGAAATGTCAGAGGCAGGGTGGTCAGTGAGGGGGTTGATGCAATAGACAAGACAGGATATAAAAAAGCGTGTGGACCAGCATGGTGGCAGTTTGGATGGAGGGGAAGAGGGATTCTGGAGGTGGTGTGCAGATAGAACTGGTAGCACTGATAGAAAGTGCAGGTTGAAAGATCAGTCAGTCAATGAATCGTATTTATTGAGCACTTAGAGTATGCAGTGCTTAGAAGTATTAAGTGCTTAGGAGAGTACAATATAACACAGTTAGTAGATTCGTTCCCGGCCCACATTGAACATACTGTCCAGAGGAGAGAGGAGTCAGAGATAACACCAAAGTTGTGAGGTTCTAAGACAGGGGTGATAATGTTGTCAACAGTGATGGGAAAATAGGTTGGAGGAAAGGCTTTTGGGAAGGAAATGAGAAGTTTAGTTTTGGACAATGTTGAACTTGAAGTTTTGGTAGAACATTCAAGTAGAGATGTTCTGAAGGCAGGAGGAAATGAGGGTTTGCAGAAACTGTTGAGGTAGATTTGGGAGTTATCAGTGTAGAGATGGTAGTTGAAGCCATGGAAGCTGATAAGCTCTACAAGGGAATGGATGTAAATAAATAATTAAAGGAATCCCAGAACTAGACTTGAGGCACCCCCACAGATAGTGGGTGAGAGGCAAAGGAGGAGCTGGCAAAAGAGTCCATAGCCTCCCTAATTCACAAGCCCATAAACTTGACATTATCCTCAACTCATCTCTCTCATACAACCCATATATTCAATGTCACCAAATTCATCGATTTGACCTTCACAAAATTGCTAAAGTCTGCCCTTTCCTCTCCATCCAAGCACTCATCCTATTCTGCCTTGACTACTGCATCTGCCTCCTCACTGACCTCCCCGTCTCCTGTCTCTCCCCACTCCAACCCATACTTCACTCAACTACATGGATCATTTTCTTAAACAAATGCCCAGTCCATGTCCCCCGACTCTTCAAGAACCTCCAGTGGTTGCCCATCCACCTCCGCATCAGACAGAAACTTCTTACCATTGGCTTTAAAGCATTTAATCAGCTTGCCTCCTCCTACCTCGGCACATAGTAAGCGCTTAACAAATACCAACATTATTATTACCTTACCTCGCTGATCTACTACAGCCCAGCCCACATACTTTGCTCCTCTAGCATCAGCTTGCTCATTGTGCTCTGATCTTGTCTTTCTCGACACCAACCCCTTGCCCACATCTTCCTTCTGGCCTGAAGCTCCCTCCATTTCCAACTACTCCAGATCATCCCCTCCATTTACTCCAGACCACCAGTCTCTCCATCTTCAAAGCTTTATTCATTCATTCAATCAATATTATTTATTGAGCGCTTACTATGTGCAGAGCACTGTACTAAGCACTTGGAATGTACAGTTCGGCAACAGATAGAGACAATCCCTGCCCATTGATGGGCTTACAGTCTAATCGGGGGAGAAAGACAAAAACAATCAAGGGGATGTACCTCTCATTAACAAAATAAATAGGGTAATAAAAAATATATACAAATGAGTGGACGAGCACAGTGCTGAGGGGAAGGGAAGGGAGAGGGGGAGGAGCAGAGGGAAAGTGGGGGGGAAGGGGGCTTAGCTGAGGGGAGGTGAAGGCGGGGGCAGAGAGGCAGCAGAGGGAGCAGAGGGAAAAGGGGAATCTCAGTCTGGGAAGGCCTCTTGGAAGAGGTGAGTTCTCAGTAGGGCTTTGAAGAGTCGAAGAGAATTAGTTTGGTGGAGGGAGGAGGGAGGGCATTCCAGGACAGCGGGAGGACGTGGGCCAGGGGTCGATGGCAGGATAGGAGAGAATGGGGGACGGTGAGGAGGTAGGCAGCAGAGGAGCGGAGTCTACGGGGTGGGCAGTGGAAAGAGAGAAGGGAGGAGAGGTAGGAGGGGGCAAAGTGATGGAGAGCCTTGAGTGAGAAGTTTTTGTTTCATGCGGAGGTTAATAGGCAACCACTGGAGGTATTTAAGAAGGGGAGTGACATGCCCAGAGCATTACTGCAGGAAGATGAGCCGGGCAGCAGAATGAAGAAGAGACTGGAGCAGGGAGAGACAGGAGGAAGGGAGATCAAAGAGAAGGCTGACACAATAATCCAGCCGGGATATTATGAGAGCCTGTACCAGTAAGATAGCCGCTTGGGTGGAGAGGAAAGGGCGGATCTTGGCAATATTATAAAGGTGAGACCGGCAGGTCTTGGTGACTGATTGGATGTGTGGAGTGAATGAGAGAGCTGAGTCAAAGATGACACCGAGGTTGCGGGCTTGAGAGACGGGAAGGATGGTCGTACCATCCACAGTGATAGGGAAGTCAGGAAGAGGACAGGGCTTGGGAGGGAAGATAAGGAGCTCAGTTTTGGACATGTTGAGTTTTAGGTGGCGGGCAGACATCCAGGTAGAGACATCCTGGAGGCAGGAGGAGACATGAGCCTGAAGGGAGGAGCAGAGGACGGGGCAGAGATGTAGATCTGTGTGTCATCTGCGTAGAGATGATAGTTGAAGCCATGAGAGCGAATGAGTTCACCGAGGGAGTGAGAGTAGATGGAGAACAGAAGAGGGCCAAGAATTGACCCTTGAGGAACTCCTACAGTTAGAGGATGGGAGGGGGAGGGGGAAGAGGAGCCCGCAAAGGAGACTGAGAATGAACGGCCAGAAAGATAAGAGGAGAACCAGGAGAGGACGAGTCCATAAAGCCAAGGTGAGATAAGATGTGAAGGAGAAGGGGATGGTCTACAGTGTCAAAGGCAGCTGAGAGGTCAAGGAGGATTAGGATAGAGTAGGAGCCATTAGATTTGGCAAGAAGGAGGTCATGGGTGACCTTAGAGAGAGCAGTCTCGGTAGAGTGGAGGGGACGGAAGCCAGACTGGAGGGGTCCAGGAGAGAATTGGAGTTAAGGAATTCTAGGCAGCGAGTGTAGATGACTCGTTCTAGGAGCTTGGAAAGAAAGGGTAGTAGGGAGATAGGGCGATAACTGGAAGGGGAAGTGGGGTTGAGAGAGGGTTTTTTTAGGACGAGGGAGACATGGACATGTTTGAAGGCAGAGGGGAAGAAGCCATTGGAGAGTGAGCGGTTAAAGATAGAAGTTAAGGAGGGGAGGAGGGAAGGGGCGATGGTTTTTATAAGGTGAGCGGAAATGGGGTCCGAAACACAGGTGGAGGGGGTGGCACTTGCGAGGAGGGAGGAGATCTCCTCTGAGGATACTGCAGGGAAAGATGGGAAAGTAGGGGAGAGAGTTGGGGGGGGGCAAAAGGGGGAGGGGTGACTTTGGGGAGCTCAGACCTGATTGTGTTAATTTTCGTGATGAAGTAGGTGGCCAGATCATTGGGAGTGAGGGTTGGGGGAAGGGGAGGAACAGGGGGCCTGAGGAGAGAGTTAAAGGTCCGGAACAATTGGCGGGGGTGACGGGCATGGGTGTCAATGAGGGAAGAAAAGAAGTTTTGCCTGGCGGAGGAGAGGGCAGAGTTAAGGCAGGAAAGAATAAATTTGAAGTGTGTGAGGTCGGCTTGGTGCTTGGACTTTCGCCAGCAGTGCTCAGCAGCTGGAGCATAAAAGCGAAGGAGGTGGACAGAGGCAGAGACCCAGGGCTGTGGATTAGTGGAGCAAGAGTGGCGGAGGGAAAGAGGGGCGAGAGAGTTGAGATGAGTAGAGAGGGTGGAGTTGAGAGCAGTGACCTGATCATCGAGAGTGGGAAGAGAGGACGGGGGGCAAGGTGGGGAGAGATGCTTTTGGAGAGATGGATGGGATCAAGAGAGCGGAGGTCTCTGTAGGGGAGTAGTACAGATTTGCAGGGGGAGAGAGTGTGAGAGAGGAGGCAGGTGAAAAGGTTATGGTCTGAGAGAGGGATTTCAGAGTTGGTGAGGGAGGAGATAGTGCAGCAGTAGGAGATGACGAGATTGAGGGTGTGACCAAGTTGGTGAGTGGGCGAGGTGTGGTGGAGCAGGAGGTTGGCAGAGTCGAGGAGCGATAGTAGGCGGGCGGCAGAGGAGTCACTAGGTACATCCATGTGGATGTTGAAGTCTCCAAGGATCAGAGTGGGCAGAGAGAAGGAGAGAAGGAAGGTGAGGAAGGGGTCAAGGTGGTTGAAGAAGTCGGTGGTGGGACCAGGAGGGCAGTAGATGATGGCTACAAGTATCTGGAGTGGGTGGTAGAAGCGAATGATACGGGCTTCAAAGGAGGGGAAGGAGAGGGAAGAGGGGGGAGGGATAGTGCAGAAGCGGCATCGGGGTGAGAGAAGGAAGCCGACGCCTCCTCCCTTTCCGGTGAGTCTGGGGGAGTGGGAGAAGGAGAGGCCTCCTCTGGAGAGAGCAGCGGTGGAGACCGTGTCTTCACAAGGGAGCCAGGTCTCCGTAAGGGCTAGGTGGAGGAGAGAGCAGGAAAGGAAAAGGTCAAGGATGAAAGGTAGTTTACCTGTAATGGAGCGGGGATTCCAAAGGCCACACTTGAAAGTAGCTGTGGGTGCAGGGGCGGGAGGAGGAGAGCGGGGTGAGGGGAGGGTTTGGATGGGAATGAGGTGGTGGGGCCCTGGATGAGGAGGGGGGGAAGAGGGGTGGCAGCAGGACAGGAGGACTGGGATGGGGTGTGGGTGGGGAAGAGGGAAGGGGGGAGGGTGGGAGGAGGGGGTTTGGTGGGGAGGAGCGTAGGGAGAGGGGGAAGGGGGATGGCGCTGGTAAAGTGGGATTCTAGGGCGGGGGGGGGAGGAGGGGAGAAGGCAGAGGAGAGAGCGGGAAAGAGCTGGGCGAGAGAGGGGAAGGGGAAGGAGAGGATTGGGTGAGGCAGATGGGAGGTAGGGGGGTGGAAGGACATGGTGAGGCCAGAGAGGTAGGTGGCAGCACTGAGAACAATTAACAGTAACATGCGTAAGCGGTAATGTAGTAACATGATACAATAAGATATTATTAATAAGCGGGTGATGACCAGGGTCAGGTGTTGACTTGACTAAGGGTCGACCTGATCAAAATCAAAGTCAAAAGGCTAGCGGCAAGGAGAGTCCTGGGGTTTATGGTCCAAATGTCTCTGAGGCGGCGGTCGGACCCCTGAAGATGTCCGATGTGGGTTGGGGGCATAGGTGGCGGCTAAGGTAAGATAACACAGTGAGAACAAGGAAATTGTTGCCCAGGGATGGGGGCTGGGGGGAAGTCAATCACCTCACGGGGGAGGAGGGAGTGAGGGCTTCCCAAAGGATGGCCGCTTCCCGGGCGGAGTGGGGGGAGGGCGGTTGGGGAGCACAATGTCCCAAGGCCCGGGGTGGGAGGATCAGGGGAGCACAATGTCCCAAGGCCTGAGCAGGGGAGCACAATGTCCCAAGGCCCGAGCAGTGGAGCACAATGTCCCAAGGCCCGAGCAGGGGAGCACAATGTCCCACGACTCTGGTTGGGGGGTGGTGCTGGGGAGAATAGAGTCCTGCGGCTCAGCTTTGCTACCAGGATGGGCTACGAGGGTCAGGGAAAGTTGTGGTGAGGTCTGGGAGCTATTCATGGATCTGGTGGCTGTGGGGTTGGCGGTGGCATGGGGGGCGGCGGGGGTGATCCTCAGTGTTGGAGTCCTTGAGCAGGGGTGCAGAAGTCCAGATTGGAGATTGGAGAGCTGACTATAAGCCCAGGGGCAGGTCATCGAGGACTGATAGTGCGGCTCCAAGGAAGTGGAGGTCCCACTTATTAAGATCACATCTCCTCCAAGAGGCCTTCCCTAAGTGCTCTTTGCCCCAACTTTTTCTTCCTGCTGTATCACCTATATACTTGGCTCTGTATCCTTTGAGCACTGGATTTTCACCCCACCGCACTCATGTATGTATTTGTAATTCATTTATTTACAGTAATGTCTATCTTCCCCTCTAGACTGTAACCTCATTGTGTGCAGGGAATGTGTCTGCTAACTCTGTTGTAGTGTACTCTCCCTAGTACTTAGCACAGTGCTCTGCACACAGTAAACACTAAATAAATACCACTGATTGATTGATTAACATTGAGTAACTCAGGTTTGTATACTCAGTTCTTATTCCCTTCCAAGACTGACAGTCTTAGGAGAAGTGGTGTCCAGCCTTGGACTTAAGGGAAAGTAGAATGTACCCTATCCTGCCAGAACCCAGGGTCTAACCTTTCACATACAACCCCTGTGGTCTCAGCTAAAGCCAAGTGTCTCTGGAAGAAGGCCCTTGGCACTTTCCTTCAGGAGATAGTAGACAGCAATGGCCAATGCACAATTGACTGTAGCAATTTTAGCTTCATTACAAGTGCCTACAAAGGAGAGTCAGCTGGAGAAAGTAGTGCTTGCTGGGTGAATGATTGGGTGTATGTGTTTTTGTGTTGTGTGGGTATGTAAATATGTTTGTGTTTCTATCACTCCTAGAACCTCTCCCCCTCCCCACAACATACACACACTTTATCTTTCTTTCTCTCCCTTAGGTAAGAGTATTTGACTGGTGTCAGGGATCCAGATCTAGTACTCAAATTAAGGGTTAATTCCCAGCACCTGGCAGAACCCTCCTTGCTGACGCTCTTCATTAGAGCCCTATAAAGAGCATTCATTGGCTGATCTTGAGGCTTATGTTAGGTTAGAGTGAGGCAGGGAGATTTTTATGGTTTGCTTGGAAGCATTGGAAAAATACAGAGGATCATTGTATGGGGATGTCATGAGTGTCTCCAAAGTGAATGGGTGGTTTGGCAAGCAGGAACAGGTTAGGAGGGGAATGAGACAGGAGTACTCTAGGAGCTTTCTACTCAATGAATTTGGAATAGAAGTTTGCAATGGCAGAATACACTGTAAAGTAAAAAGCAAGGTTTGGTGCCAGTTGTAACTGGTAATCAATAGCCCTGATGTGGATGACATCATGACAGCATTAGAAGAGCAAGAAACTGGGCATTGCTTTCAGGGTATGAAGAATTGGCAACTTCCTTGGAGGCCAAGAAGAACAAAGAACAGTGACTGGGAGGACAGCAATCCAGAAAGTGCTCATGGACTAAAAATCTTGAAAAATGGAAAGGCTCTCTTTTGGGATGAGATGATGCAATAGAAAGTTTGGGGTAGGGGGTGGGAAACTGGAGGGAGCATGAAAAATGAAGCATAGTCTAGTGGAAAGAGCACAAAACTGGGTGAGGACATCTGAGTTAAATCCTAGCTCCAACATTTGCCTGCTGTATAACTTTTGGCAAGTCTCTTAATTTCTCTATGCCTTATTTGTAAAATAGGGATTCAATATCATTTTGCCCTACCCTTCAACTGTGAACTCTTGTGAGGGACAGGGTCCATGTCTGACCAGACTATCTTGTATCTACCCTAGAGTTTGGTATGCTGTAAGTACTTGACAAATACCATACATAATTATATTATTATTATTTAGAGATGCCTGGGGGCAAGTTGACACATGACCCTAGCGTTTTTAAGGTTTATTGTCAATACTTAATGCCTTGTTAACTCTGCAATTTTGTGTGTGATGTGCAGTACATTTTAAATTTTTGGGAGAGTATGCATAGTAATCAATATGTAGCTTTTAATATTTAAAAGACATGCTGTAATATAGAAAATATCACAGATGTTATAGTGCTACCAAAACTGTGAGCCCCATGTGGGACAGGGACTATGCCCAACCTGATTATCTTATATCTATCCCAGTGCTTAATACAGTACATGACACCTAGTAAGCACTTAACAAATAACATTATCTATCATCATAAGATAGGTCATCTGAATTATATAGACAAATATATACATACATATACATATATACATATATAATAATAATAATGTTGGTATTTGTTAAGCGCTTACTATGTGCCGAGCACTGTTCTAAGTGCTGGGGTAGACATAGGGGAATCAGGTTGTCCCACATGGGGCTCACAGTCTTAATCCCCATTTTACAGATGAGGGAACTGAGGCACAGAGAAGTTAAGTGACTTGCCCACAGTCACACAGCCGACAAGTGGCAGAGCTGGGATTCGAACTCATGAGCCCTGACTCCAAAGCCCGTGCTCTTTCCACTGAGCCACGCTGCTTCTCCTAAAACAATATATATATATTATATAAGCACATATATATATAAACATATACATATATAAACAAGGAAGTCAACAATCACATGTTTCCTCCAAGCATCTATTGCCACTGTTGGAGACAGCATATTAGGATGGATGGACCCTTGGTCTGACCCAAAAGTGGTATTTTTATGTTCTTATTACAACTGTCATAATGAATGGTAATACATTACTAGTAATCACATACATAGTTTCATCATATTGGGATTTCATAGTAAGACCAGCCAGGCTGTATTGAGATGATTTAATTGAAGAAACTGGAACCATCTCTCCCACCGAGGATGTTTTTCTCTTTCCTTGGATACTTTGGGATTTTACTCAATAATATGTGAGCAATGGCCCTATCCTTGTACTCTAAAATGTGCTTAAGTTGTTCATTTAGAAACTATTGCTTAGCACAAATTTGGGTTCTGTTGGTGATTGACTTGTGATTGATAACTGCTTTTTATGTGAGTCATTGATAATTACCAATCCTGGCTTCATTTGTGGAAGGGACATTGATTATAAAAGATAACGTTTTCTTTTTATAAATTATCTGATCTCATTCCCTTTGTTCCTGAAAATCTCCACTTATTCCCACACACCAGAACATATCCACAACTCTTGTTGTGCTGTATGAACTAGTCACTCCATTTTGTCATTGTTCTCAAAGCTGCTCGTATGTAATTGAGATTTTATGCAATGCAAGTTGGAAGAGATATGTATGCTGCCATTTTGGGTCAGTACCTCTCTTCCTAAAATAATTATTGTTATATTTATTAAGTGCTTAATTAGCATTGTGGTCTAGTGGAAAGAGCATGAGCTTGCTATATAATTTTGGGCAAGTCAGTTAACTTCTCTGTGCCAAAGTTTCCTCATCTCAAAACTGGGGATTAAGTACCTATTCTCCTTTCCTCTTAGACTGTGAGGCCCATGTGGGGCAGAGAGTGTGTTTGAGCTGATTCTCTTGTATCTACCCCAGTGCTTAATGCAGTGTTTGACATAGAGTAGGGATATAACTAATACAAGAATTATTATTATTTTATGATTTGCCAGAACACTCAGGGGCAAATACAAGATAATCAGATTAGATACTGTCCCTGTCCCATAAAGGGCCATATAAAATATAGGGAAAGCAAGAGTTTCATCTCCATTTTACCGATAAAGAAACAGAAGCACAGAGATGGTAAGTGACTTTCTGAGAGTCAACCAGCAGGCTGGTGGCAGAGCTGGAATTAGAACCTGAGTTTTCTGACTCTTGGCTCCATATTGTTTAGATGAAAAACATCAATTTGCAGGCCTAGCTATCTGGTCTCCAAGGGTATTTCTGGTTCTATACCTTCATGCAGATAAGCCACCTGAAAGGTAAGCACTGAATCACGTTCAGTTTCTCTTCAGGAAACAACCAGAAAATGAGATTAGATCCAGAGAAAATCTGTTAGGTGATAATGATTTAATCTAAATGAACTAGCCTTACTAGAAACCAGATTTTTATTACTGAGCCATTGCTGTTCAATTTTGACCAATTCGAGTTTTTCCACATCACCCCCAACCTTTCCCACTATTCAATATATAGATGAAATCTCAGTAAAATACTTTTAAATTCCTTACAGGCTAGTTAGTTATTGGAACCCAAACTAATTTTTCCCTGTTGTTACTTTATTTCATTAGGGCTCTGTTTTTTAAAGTGGCAGCCTCATGCTGACCATGTCTGGCTCTCTGAGTCATACTAGAAAGAGTTTATAGTCCCACCTGCATGAAAGAGAGAGAGAACAAAGCTTTATTTTTAATTCCATGAAAATTTTGAGCCATAGAAAATTTGAGCCCTTGGCCAGTCCTTAATATCTTGTGTTAAAGGGTAAAAAGTTCATTAAATTACCTTTTTGTTTGAATAAGACTTCCTTCCAGAGAAGAAATTTTTAGAAGATATCTTGGGTTAAGGTTTAGAAGTAGTCATCATTAATACTAGAGGGATTAGAAATATTGAGGATCCAGATCAGGAAGAATAAAATATGATCTTTTTCTCCCCTTTAGGTATGCCTCCCTGTCTTTAACATAATTTACAGTTTTTTTAAAAAATGAATATCTTTAAATAGATATTTTCTCATGACAGCCCCAATGAAGTAGGGCAACATCATCTCTTTGTATTATTGAGGATGCTGAAGTCCAAACAATTTATATTTTGTCCTATTTCATAGAAATACAATAGCATTGTGGGCAGCCATATGCCTTATAGAATCATCACGTCATGCTTGGTCTACTGAAAAATATGACACTGCTCTTCTCTTGAAAGTGTTAACAGTATGCACATATGTTCAAAAGAGCTCCAGTATTATTACACAATAACTAGTATTTTGCAAACCTCTACATGATCCTGGACTCTCTCCTTTCGGCATCATCCTTACACTTGTGTCTGTACCCTTTAATCGCTCCCTCAACACTTATGTACGTATCTGTTATTAATTTTAATATGTCTCCCCCTCTAGACTGTAAGCTTTTTGTGGGCAGGGAACATATTTACCAACTCTCTTGTATTGTACTCTCCCAGGTGCTTAGTACAGTGTTCTTGACACAGCGCTCAGTAAATATGATTGATTGATTGATTTGCTCACCAATAGTGGAGAAACTTAATCTCTATCTCTCAGGCTCTGTCTACAGAACAAAATGAAGCTGGGAATCAAGAAACTATTTGCTGAAATCAATCCAGAAAAAAAGTCAACCAGTTAATGAGGAAAATTGATTTAAGAGGGGATCTGTGGTCCTGAATTTTTCCTGCTATATGACTATGAGACTTAGACCTGCCACAGAAGAAACATCCAGCTCCTGGAGCAGTTTCACCATCGACACCAGTGAACTGTGGGCAACATTATAAGTGGCAGGATATGATTACCAAGAATGGGGCCATGAAATACAATCAATTCACTAGCACTGAGGCAAAGGGAAGCATGACAACATAGCATAAATCCTGAAATATTCATATTAGCACCTGTTAAAATCTTGTTCTTTCTGCTCATTCTCTTTAGAAGTCATTTTCACCTGTCTTTCAAATTAGTAATCTCCTTAAAGGCGAGGGATGTGTGGTTGGCTTATATTATATTCTTAAAATTGATCAATCATTAGTATTCATTGAGCACTTACTCTATTCAGAGTACTGTCCTAAGCACTTGGAAGAGTAAAATTGAGTTAGTAGGTGCTATCCTGCCCTCAGGAAGCTTATAAACTAGTGGAGAAAGCCAATGCTAAATTAAACTACATGTGGGGGAAGCAACCCAGTTTAAAGATATGTACATAAACACTGAGGGGGGAGGGGATGGGTACTCAAGTGCACCAGTGATGCAGTCGGGAGGCCGAATAAGGTGGGAAGAAGAGCAATTAGTCAGGGAAGGCTTCCTGGAGGAGATGTGATTTGAGTAGGACTTTGAAGATGAGGAGAGCTGTGGTTTGCTGGATGTGTTGGGAGAGCAAGAGGTTGATAATGAGAGAGATGAGAGCGAGGCACAGTAAGTAGATTGGCATTAGAGAAATACAGTGTACAAGTTGGGTTGTGGAAAAGACTGTAAACTCACTATGGGCAGGGAATGTATCTTCCAACTCTTTTGTACTTAGTACAGTGCTCTGCACACAGTAAGATCTTAATAAATACCATTGATTGATTGAGAGGAGTGAGAATAAGTAGTGGAGGGGTGGGAAGAGCTGATTGAGTTCCTTCAAGCCAATGGTGAGGAGGAGATATTGCTTGATGCATAGGGGGAGGGGCAACTACTAGAGGCTTTTGAGGAGAGATGAGAAGCAGCGTGGCTCAGGAGAAGTAGCATGGCTCAGTGGAAAGAGCACAGGCTTGGGAGTAAGAGGTCATGGGTTCTTATCCTGACTCTGCCACTTGTCAGCTGTGTGACTTTGAGTAAGTCACTTAACTTCTCTGTGCCTCAGTTTACCTTATCTGTAAAATGGCGATTAAGACTGTGAGCCCCACGTAGGACAATCTAATTATCTTGTACCTATCCTGGCACTTAGAACAGTGCTTGGCACATAGTAAGCACTTAACAAATACCATCATTATTATTATTAGACTGATGTTTCAGGAAAATGATCAGGTCACTGGAGTGAAGTGGTCATGGGTTCTAATTCCGACTCTGCCACTTGGCAGCTGCGTGACTATGGGCAAGTCGCTTAAATTCTCTGGGCCTCAGTCCCCTCATCTGTAATCTGTAAAATGAGGATTAAGACTGTGAGCCCCACGTGGGACAACCCAATTACCTTGTATCTATCCTGCACTTAGAACAGCACTTGGCACATAGTAAGTGATTAACAAATACCATTTTTAAAAAAGTATGGATTGTTGATAATGATAATGATGATTTGGCACTATTTACCTGCCTACCTGTTTGGAAGCACCAAGCTTCCCTTTGACAAAATCCATCTGGTTGCCCACAGTTAGCTGACAATTGGTTTTGTGACATTGGCAGAGACCAACAGGTGAACACCCCTATCTCCATCTCTGTCTGTTCCTTAAGGTACTGGCTACCCTGTTAGTCCAGCTGCACCAGGGAGGGAGTTTGAATCCTGTAGTTTTATGATCTTCGGTGCAGCCTGGGAAGAAAGAACATCCAAGGGGTCGAGTAGTACTGAGAATTGGCCAGGCGGCAAGGAGGTCGGGGGACAGAGTCCACAGGCACCAGGGATAGGTGAAGAAAAGAGTTCAGGTGTTTGGGTTTGGAAAAGAGATCCCTGTCTTCTGACCATTCCAATACCTGTACCATTCCCCCAGCCCTGGTACTGCCAGACCCTGAATCTCAAGGGAATAGAGATCAGCAAGCTGTGATTGAGGAGAGGTATGTCTGATCCTGAATGTTTTGTAATCAGAGAAGCAGGGAGTGAGGTTTGAGATCCAGAAGCCTGGCAGATGCAAGGACACTGACCTGGGATGATCGCAGGGAGAATCTATTGTGCCCCTATCCATCCCCTTCAGACTAAGCTCATTGTGGGCAGGAAATGTGTCTGTTATATTGTACCCTCTCAAATACTTAGTACAGTACTCTGCAAACAGTAAGTGCTCCATGAATACAACTGATTGACTGACCAACCCCCTGCTGTTCCTGACCCTGATGGGAATAGCAATGATGGGCAGAAGTGAAGCACAATAGCAGTCAGGAGGTGCAGAGCCCAGGAAGCTGGGAGGTGGCTGCAGGAATTGCCATTAGGGAAGACAGTTGGTAGTCAGAGACCCAGCAGGAATGGAAGGGATAAATCTGAAACCTCCCACCCATGCTCAGCCAGTCCTGATTATCCCATTCTCTGGCTCCTCCAGCTATCTCCACACCATAAAGCCTAGCTGGAAAAGTCAATAGTCATCTCAATCAATCAATCATTGTATTTATTGAGTGCTTACTCCCTTCCCAGTTGCTAATTTCCTGGTGACAAGAACTAACTTGTGTACCAGTGAGGCAAGCCCAAGTGGAGTGATGATTGGGTCTTATCTCTAGGTAATAATGTTAGTCTCAACACAATTTGGCTGGGAGAAGCATGTGAGCATAATGACTTTCCAGGCAGCTGCTGTATGGTGGACTGAAAGTGGGGCACACATAAGCAGGAAAAGCAGAGCAGGTGCTTTGAAGATGATAGTAAACTGCCATCTCAAACAATATGATAGAGAAGGAGACTTTTAGGAAGCATCAACATCCAAAATTCCAGCATGGCACATAGCAATCAGGAGAATGTTGGCTTTCCTTGATTAAAAGCTTCAGAATGATTGGGATACCAAGAGGCAATCTTGAAAAGCATGATGAGCTCTGTAAGCAGAAGTGATCAACACAGCAAGAAAGTATCCTGTTTTCATGGTGTGGATTGAAATGATGCCAATATGGCCTAGTGAAAAGAACACAGGCCTGGGAGTCAGGGATCTGGGTTCTAATCCCGACTCTTTCATTTGCCTGCTCTTGGACCTTGGGTGAGTCACTTAAGTTCTTGGTACCTCTGTATCCTTATCTGTAAAATGGGAATTCAATACCCGTTCTCCCTCCTACTTAGACTGTGAGCCCCATATGAATCAGGGACTGTGTCCAACCTGATTATCTTGTACGTAATCCAGTACACTTGCTGGCATAAAGAAAGAGCTTAACACCCAATGCATAGAGAGGCTCTCATAGTCCGTAATGAAGGTGAGTCAGTAATGAAGGTGAGCTAGAAACAGTCACATCATTATTGTAGGGATTATGATCTCTAATAATGTTCTTGGACAGTCCCATATATTAAATGACCCTCTTAAAATGAAGGAAAAAAAGTCCCTCCCTCTATATTCATCCTCCCTGACTTTTGTAACTCTATGAAAAAGATCCTAGCTGGAACTGGGTTCATCTTTTCTAATTCAGAATCCAGGGAATGAATCTTTTCCACATATGGATTCTTAAAGTTGCTGTGGAATGACCTACTTATACCAAAGTCATGATAAGTCACCAACTTATAAACTACTGCAAGAGCAAAAAGAGAACATGTAGCCAAGAGTGATTAAAAGCACACAGAGTCCATTATTTCTTATTCAGACTATGGTTTGGGTAACCCTAGTGTACTGCTCTCTGTTGATTCATGTTTTTCTTGGGATCACACTGACATGTCTGTTCTGTCTCTCTCTTGCTTTTCACTATTTAGCTTTTTTCAGATACACAGTACCACTTTGTTAGCTTGTCTAGAACTTTTTCATTATTCTAGAGTCTCTTTAATGGTCTAACCCAGTTAAGTTTTATCTTCATGTTAGATACATTATTATCACATTGTATTCCATATGCATTTCTGAACTATTAATGTCTGTTGATACACACAGCTGAGATTGTCTAGGATTTTAGATTGGGGACTTTTGAGATTTGTTGCCAGTTTGCAGGAGAGGTCAAGGACTGATTCTCTAGGACTATTCATTCTGGAATCCCTGACTATTCTCTCTGTGTGCATATCGCTGTGTAGATGGGTCTTGTCGAGGGATTCAAAAACAATTTATACCTATACTCACCACTTGTACATTCATTTATTCTGACCACTATTTGAAGGGTTTTTTTTATGTTAGCCTCTCCTGTGAAGAGTGTAAGCTTCTTTTGGGTGGAGAACATATATCCTTCGTCTGCCCTTGCCAAGCAGTTCATACAGTGCATTCCAGGCAGTGGACATTCTGCAAATAACACTGCTATTACTACAGTGGTTTCAGAGATGCAAACATTTGCCTTATCTGAAAAACATATTTGCCTCAGCCTCAATCAACTTAGGCAGCACAAGCAGGAAAGGAAGAAGATAGAATGAATGATAGAGGGAAACAATAAAATGATGTGATTTTGTAGGGGGCTGTGGGGAGACAGTTGTGGACACCAATACTAGTTTAGGGTGCAGAAATGGGGATCCCATTTTCAGTCTCTTCTCTGGAAGTACCCTGACCTCTGATGTAGAGAGAAATTCCAGGTCAAACGCAGCAGATTTTTCTCACTCTCTTCACGGCTGCATGGGAGTGAGTCACCTCCTTTTGGGTGGCAATAGGAAGAAAACAAAGAGTTCTATTTCTGAGCCTTCTTAAGTTCTTCCTCACATCTAAACCCAGTTTATGAATTATATTCTTATTCTATCTGATGCATGACTAAATTTATAAAGTATATGTTTGTTAAGCTCCTAAATACACTTTCTGACAATAATGCACTAATCAATAATCAATCAATGGCATTTATTGATTACTATATACAGAGCACTATATACAGAGCACTGCTCTAAATGCTTGGGAGAGTACAGTATTGAAGAGCTGGTAGACACATTCCCTGCGTATAGGAAATCTGCAGCCTGGAGGACACACACACGCACACACACACACACAGAGCAGGGAAAGTGCCTGTTATATTGTACTCTCCCAAGTGCTTAGTACAGTGCTGTGCACACAGCAAGTGCTCAATAAATGCGATTGACTGAATGATAGACATGATCATCGTGGTCCAGCCAGGCCCCCTCTGCCTGGGGCCTCCTCCCCTCTCCCCCGGCTGAGTGCCTCACCATTTTCTGCTGTGCTGCAGGCCCTGCTCACGGCTGAGCCCAGCGATCCACAGCAGCTGCTTCTTGGTCCGAGAAGTCTCCACCTGCCCCCACTGTCGGGGTGGCTGCGGCTGCCGAGAGCCCATCCGCCATCTTCCTGGCTCTGTCGTGCCCTAAGTGCTTAGTAGAGTTATCAGCACACATTAAACTCTCAATAAACACCACTGATGACAATGGTCTGCACCAATTACAGGATCACCATCAGAGTGCAAAGCTGCCACTCTGTCTTTGCTTTGGGCCCAAATTGTACTGTGATGTTCAAGGGTGGTAGAGAACCTTCTTTTTCTTGCAACCTGGTGGTGGTGGGTTCACCCTAAAGGATTGTGTATTCTACTCCCCATACAAGAAGTTCAACTTAGATAGCTTTAAACAAAGGTCACACAGGACTTACATTAAGGTTAGCAAGTGGAGCCTGCTCACTATTACACTTACTGGCAGAGTTCTCTTCATAGCAGTTGTAGGTGATATATGCTGCTTCAGAGTGTCCTGCAATGGAGTGCAGTTCAGAGCAGACCAACTACAGGCACTGAACTGACATTGCAAAATCAGAATAAATATGCAGAGGCTTATAAAGCAGCATTTATTTTCTGCACTCTTACAAGCTGTTCCTGGGATGTGTGGAGGAGTGGTGTCAAAAGAATTCTTTGCCTAAGGCTCCAATACCCCCAGGACCAGCCTTCTTCCAGGAAAATGACTATATCAGCAAATCAGCATTTCTTAAGTTGCGATATCATTCCTGGAAATATTGTTATATGACATACCTTGGCCGCCAGTCTCAGGGTGAATGAATTAGAATGAGCCTCTGTTTTCCATTGTTGAGATATTAGCATAAATCTCTCACTAATGCACCTCTCTTCTTTGGTCTAAGCAGCCCAAGAAAATAGGTTGAAGTATTGAGGGAGTGATATACAGTGGTTATAACTTGAAGGTAGGTGTTTGACTTTCTCTGTTGAATTCTTACCTCTGCCAATTTCTGGATGAATTTTTGAAATTCTTATCTCTTAAGGGCCCGCCGAGAGAAATTAAATCTGCCACTGTTTGAAACAACCCAGGAAATGGGGCTCTAGTTTCCAAAGTCTGAACCATCCCAATAACCTGGAAGACATGGGATCAAGAAGCTGGGAGGAGATACCCTAAAAAGGGCTAAAGGTTTAATTTACTTATTCTTGCTCTTACCTATTTTCTATATCATTTAAATATGTCACTTTTGTTAGAATGAAAAAGTTTGATAGAGAGATAGAGAATGAGAGGAGGGTAGAAAGGAAAAGCAGTGAGTCATGTCTTCTTTTAAAGCACAGATACT
Source organism: Ornithorhynchus anatinus (assembly GCF_004115215.2). Classification (NCBI taxonomy): domain Eukaryota; kingdom Metazoa; phylum Chordata; class Mammalia; order Monotremata; family Ornithorhynchidae; genus Ornithorhynchus; species Ornithorhynchus anatinus. The sequence goes on along the minus strand of NC_041749.1, from coordinate 58,094,244 downwards.
GCAGTTTGACTTGTTGACAAGAAAGTGCACACAATGCCTTTGGAATACCCTGTAGATATACAAGGAGGTCTGGTAGCAGTTGTTGTCCCAAAAAGCAAGGTGAGAAGTGTTTTCCAGGATGATCCCTGGTAATAACACCTTATTTTGACCTAACACTTTAATAAAAAAAAATTAAACTCAGTGGAGGATTTTTCATTAGCAGGAATGATAGAGAACTGAGGACCTCCATAGTTTATTTCAACATCACACTTTTTAAACAATTTTAGCATCAATCCCCCAAATCTATAAAACAGTAAATCCAGAGAAGCATAAGCTGCTTTATTTGTTTGGCCCAAAATGTTCCAAGAAAGAGACTGAATTAGAAATTTAAAAGAATACTGTGGCCGGAAGAAGGGATGAGAGTGGAAGACAAGTAATTTCAAATGTTGACTTTTTCACGGTGTCTACCATGCCATTATATGTAGACATTTATAATTTTTATTTAAAAGTATCTGCTTCTTATGAGAAAAATATACAATAATTTCTTCCATTTATGTTATATATATATATATATATATCATTATTATAAGCTATGCATGAAATTAGTTGTCTTGAAATAACAAGGATTTAATATCTATGATAGACAGAAATTGTGAAGAAAAGTTCAGAAGAGAGGTCTAAAACAAAAAAGGATGTTAAGTTTGAATTTATTGTCAACCTGAAGAAACTTTAGGAAAACAAGAAAGTTCCAGAATTAGCCAATTGCCCTTTATGTCTCTCTTTCACACATTCACACACAGACTTTGGTTCTTGCCATAAGAGACATGATTGTAGAGGAAGCCAGTGTCTGGCTGACTGCGAAGACATTTTCGATTCTTATGGCATATGTTAGCTGAAATCTTGATGCCCCCCTCAAAAGCTGAAAAACATTTGGCACAGGTGCAAAAAAGCTGAAAATGTCTGGCAAAGCTCACAGGCGTCTTTTTCCATTCTGTACCAAATGTTTTACAGTCTTCATGAGCCCATATAGAGTCTGGCTTCTGCCAAGTGGTTTGTTTGAGACTGTGGCCTGTGTTATAGCAGGCACAGAAGTGCAGCTGGCCTTTAAACTGCATTTTATAGGAGATAACTTTAAGGTAAATTGGCACACAGATGGCTTTCTTTTGACATTGGATGTAAATATAACAGGTTTCATTTGGGTGGAGTTTACTCCAAGGAAATACTAGTCTATTCATTTTCCTAATTCAGAATAAGCTTTAGAAATTTCAATGAAATCTCCATTCTTTCACAGGGTAATTTATAGTAAGGTCCCAAAATGTGACTGCACCAATTTAGCTCATTTGAAATCAAACATAAATCTAAAAAATTCTAAGTTACAGAAGGTGGCAGAATAGTTCTCAATGATGTGATTCTCACTAGTTTAGTGTAATAGTATCTCAGCCTCAGTCTTCATCGTGAATGGACTTTTAATAGTTAACTATTCATCTCTCTCTCTCTCTCAGTGTCTCTCCCTCTCTTTCATCTTTCTTTGAATCCTAATCATGCTATTGGCAATGATTTTCATAAAATTGAAAACTAAGATGATATTTGGGGAATATAAAACAGAAGGCTGTGATGCTTCCTTCAGACCTCCATAGCCAAAGAAAAGTGGAAGGTTCATCCCGGTGACACGGACAGATGGATAGTTTTGGCCTTTTTGTTCCAGGTAATTGTTTCCAGTGCTTTGTTTCTTGAAATTAAAAGGCCCCAGAACTTTTGACTCCCAGGTTTGAGCCTGTTGGTGAGAGGGAAGCAACATAGCCTAGAGAACAGAACACAGGCTAGGGAGTCAGAGGATCTGAGTTCTAATCAAAGCCCCACCATTTGTCTGCTATGTGACCTTGGGCAATTCACTTAACTTCACTGTGTCTCGGTTACCTCATCTGTAAAATGAAGCTTAAAACTGTGACCCTTATGTGGTACAGGGGCTGTGCCAGAAATGATTATCTTGTAGCGACCCCAGCACTTAGTAAAGTGTCCGGCACATAGTAAGCGCTTAAATATCACAATACGTATTATTATGGGAAGATAGAGTCCAATAAGATTCCTCACAATATTGGTCTTGAGATCAGTACTAGAGCGATATGAATGGATGTTTAGTGGTGGGTGGGGCAAAATGGTTCATTGAAAGGCCCTGTTCCTTCCACTTATCTTTTTCTAGTCTAAATGTTTGTTTTGGTAATAGCTATTGGCACTTATTGAGTGCTTACTGAGTTTTTTACCTTTCTTCCTCCACTTAAAGGCCTCTTTTTCAGCCCTGGTGTACTATGCTGCTAGGCTAACACTTGGAGAAAAGACTGCTCCTATTTCTGCAATTTTACCAGCTGAAATGGGAGTTGTAACTGGGGCAAAGAGCTTATGAGTTGCCCTATAAATTTCACAGAAACTCCGATGTTTCCTAGTTTTCTGAGTGCTGTGTCTCAGTTAAAGCAAAAACTGCTGCCTGGTTATTAGTCATCAAGAATACATGCCTGGTTCAAATTTAATGGAAATTTGTGAATTTAAATGGAGTTTAGTTTAAAGACTTAGAGAATCTATGCAAATCCATCATGGCTAGCAGCTGCCCAGTTGTTCTCACAGCACCTCTACTGGGCCAACAGTAAAAGGGAGGCTTGAAGTCAATCAAGCAATCGTATTTACTGCATTCAGAACACTGAACTAAGCACTTGTGAGAGAACAGTAGAAACAAAAGACACAATCCCTGTCCTCAAGAGAGTTATATTCTAATCACATAGACACAAATACATTTCAGCTAGGAGGATGAAGAGAATGGAAGGATGGAGAGGCAAATAAGTGCTTAAATAGTAAAGCACTTTAGTGGATTTGAACTTAAATGGATTTGTACGAAAGTGCTATGGGTGGCTGTGAGTGCACAAGTTCTGAGTTGATAGATGGGAGTACATGACATGGAGAGAAGACAGATGAATTGAAACAAACTTCTTGGAGGAAGTGGAAGTCTTTCGTTGCTTACTATGGAATTTAGTAACACAACATGGAAAATTGAGGTTTCTATGTAAAAGAGAAAATGAGTCAGGAGCCAAAACATGCTTAAATAGTTATGGATTAGGTCAGTTAGTCTCTGAATTCCTTCTTACCTCCTGGGTGGACAGCAGGCAGAAAAATAAAAAAAAATGAATGTAAAGGTTGAAAAAGAATTACCATCTCCTTTTGGAAGTGATTTTGAAGTTATTTACAATTCTTAGTACTGTAAGCAAATCAAATTTGGATGTGATTTCTGCAAGTATTGATTCACTTCTAAAGGAGCATGGTTCGGGGAATATGCTATCGGTCATCTTGTTTTTGGTTAATTAACTTTTCTGGGAAGCATTTTCTTTTGCAACTGCTTAAGCAAGCAGCAAGAAAAAAAAAGCTAGGGCATAACCACAGTGAGGAACTCCAACACTCAACTTCCAAATGTTGAAGTGATCCACTGAAAAGTTATTAAATAGGCATTTAGAGTGGCCCTTTCATCAACCCCAGTCTCATTCTGACCACTTAATGTTTGCTAAACTCATAGACCTTTCCTTGGATAAGGCCAGTAAGATGTTGGCCTTGACCTGTAATGCAGCCTTAAGCACATCCATTTCTTTGGGTTGCCCACCAGTTAAACAGAGATAAGCAAACCTATTTTACAAGGATAATGCAAGGATTCATCCTGTAAAAGATTTTGAAAGCTGGGGAATCAGGTATTAAGATATGAAAGTATTAGAATTTATGGTATTCTGATCGCATCTATTTTTTCCCCTTTTTGTCCTTTGTAAATTTGGGAAGATTTTTTGTTTGTTATTTTTTTGGCTGATCCCTCCAAACCCACAAATCTCAAGATTTTTTTTCATTTTACAATTGAACTTTCCAATGTTCACAATATCCTTAAGTACCTAATTATCTGGGAGAAGTAAGAAAATTGATATGACTTCACAACTTTGGTTATTATATCTTCAACTCTCAGTAAACAGTTAAGGGCCAAAAAAAAGCTGTGCATTTCTTGAGGAAAAAGCCAACAACTTTCTGCTTGATTGTCTTTGAGCTGCTTCACCTTCACTAAGGTCCAGAGGCCCAGTAATCCACGCTTTATTCAGAGAATGACTCACTGGGAGGCTGTCAAACTTGACATTTGCTTCTAGGAGTGTATCATTAAGTGATGTTATGCATTCCCTCCCTCTGGGCTAAGGGTACTAACACAGAGTGCTCTAGTTCAGGGGTTGACCACTAATGTAATGCAAACTTTGAAGTTACTTGATGATGGAAATCAGTCTTATTTCAATTTCAGTAAATATGTAAGCATGTTCATAATAGGAGTAAAGTGGAATTGGGGGTTAAATTCCTCTACAAACTCTTTCAAGAAGCTAATGTGCTGTTTTATTAACATCATTTGTGAAGCAAAATATAATCTTAGTTGACAGATTAGGTGATACAAACCTTCACTCTGGTCAAATGTATATTCACAATCAGTTCTGACCACTGGGAACGTGTTAAGACGTTGAAGAAGTCTAGGCCTGCAGATTTGATCAATAATTCTCTTCAAATCAATTCTACTTATGAGTAGTGAAATAACATTTCAAATTTCATTGCTCCTCTTAATGCCTCAGGACTTGCCAGGCTCTGAGAATACAATTTGGGGTATAGGAGAAAGTTATGTGCACTTTGTTGAAACCCCGAAGAGTAGCTCCCTGACTATTATTCTTCACTGTTTTATAAATAGCAAGTGGCAGATGAAAGAGTAAAAAATATGTCGAGGTGGAAGATGGGCTAGTCAGGGGGAGACATCTTTTCCAGATTTGCTAAGTAATAACTCACATTTGACTTCAATATTCCATTATAAACTTTGTGGAATATATAGTCGAAAAAGTAAAATACTTTCCCCTGATTGAAAGTTTTGGGGATTGGACCTTTACTGCAGCAGTTGAGATTTAACATCTCTGGAAAGTCTGGAGCAATTTTAAAATATTCGTTTCTTTTGCTCGTTCCAACTCTGGCTTTCAAAGAAAATGAGATGTTTTTGGAATGAACTGTGATGGACTTATAAGAAAATTTATATGACTAAGAATTGGATTTCTTCCTCTGGAATATTATGGATTATGTTTTATGTTGGAATTACATCAGTGTGCAAAACTGCATAAAGCTGGCTTAATGTAGCTAAAAATATACCTTGACTTTCCAGTTGGAACATAGTTTTTTTTTCTTTCCCTTCAATTTCTTTCCTTAATGAGAATGATGGCTTAATGACTCATATTTGTGATAGACAGTAAGGAGCTTTGATTTCAAAATTCAGAGAATTTCAAAAAGGACTAGAGTTGAGTTGAATATTGCTTTCTGAGAATGGGCCTAAAAAAACCCTGTCTCGACCCCACTTCCTCTTCCAGTTATCGCCCTATCTCCCTACTACCCTTCCTTTCCAAAATCCTAGAACGAGTCGTCTACAGTCGCTGCTTAGAATTCCTTAACTCCCATTCTCTTCTGGACCCCCTCCAATCTGGCTTCTGCCCCCTCCACTCTACCGAGACTGCTCTCTCTAAGGTCACCCGTGACCTCCTTCTTGCCAAATCCAATGGCTCCTACTCCATTCTAATCCTCCTTGACCTCTCTGCTGCCTTTGACACTGTCGACCATCCCCTCCTCCTCCTCACCTTATCTCACCTTGGCTTCACGGACTCGGTCCTCTCCTGGTTCTCCTGTTATCTCTCTGGCTGGTCATTCTCGGTCTCCTTCGCAGGCGCCTCCTCCCCCTCCCATCCTTTAACTGTTGGAGTTCTTCAAGGGTCAGTTCTTGGCCCTCTTCTGTTTTCCATTTACACTCACTCCCTTGGTGAACTCATTCGCTCTCACGGCTTTGACTACCATCTCTATGCAGATGACACGCAGATCTACATCTCTGCCCCTGTCCTCTCCCCTTCCCTTCAGGCTTGCATCTCCTCCTTCCTCCAGGATGTCTCCACCTGGATGTTGTCCCGCCACCTAAAACTCAACATGAGCAAGACTGAGCTCCTCATCTTCCCTCCCAAGCCCGGTCCTCTCCCAGACATCCCTATCACCGTGGATGGCACGACCATCCTTCCCGTCTCTCAGACCTGCAATCTCGGTGTCATCCTTGACTCGTCTCTCTCGTTGACCCCACACATCCTACCCATTACCAAGACCTGCCGGTTTCACTTTTACAATATTGCCAAGATCCGCCCTTTCCTCTCCACCCAAATGGCTACCTTACTGCTACGGGTTCCTGTTATATCCCGGCTAGACTACTGTGTCAGCCTTCTCTCTGATCTCCCTTCCTCCTCTCTCGCCCCGCTCCAGTCTATTCTTCACTCCGCTGCCTGGCTCATCTTCCTGCAGAAACGATCTGGGCATGTCACTCCCCTTCTTAAACACCTCCAGTGTGGTTGCCTATCAACCTCCGCTCCAAACAAAAACTCCTCACTCTAGGCTTCAAGGCTCTCCATCACCTTGCCCCTTCCTACCTCTCCTCCCTTCTCTCTTTCTACTGCCCACCCCGCACACTCCGCTCCTCCGCCGCCCACCTCCTCACCTTCCCTCGGTCTCGCCTATCCCGCCGTCGACCCCTGGGCCACGTCCTCCCGCGGTCCTGGAATGCCCTCCCTCCTCACCTCCGCCAAACTAATTCTCTTCCTCTCTTCAAAACCCTACTTAAAACTCACCTCCTCCAAGAGGCCTTCCCAGACTGCGCTCCCCTTCTCCCTCTACTCCCTCTACCACCCCCTTCACCTCTCCGCAGCTTAACCCTCTTTTCCTCCCATTTCCCTCTGCTCCTCCCCCTCTCCCTTCCCATCCCCTCAGCACTGTACTCATCTGCTCAACTGTATATATTTTCATTACCCTATTCATTTTGTTAATGAAATGTACATCGCCTTGATTCTATTTAGTTGCCATTGTTTTTACGAGATGTTCTTCCCCTTGACTCTATTTATTGCCATTGTTCTTGTCTGTCCTCTCCCCCGATTAGACTGTAAGCCCGTCAAACGGCAGGGATTGTCTCTATCTGTTGCCGACTTGTTCATTCCAAGTGCTTAGTACAGTGCTCTGCACATAGTAAGTGCTCAATAAATACTATTGAATAAATGAATGAATGTAGATCCCACTGCATATACAAAGAGATCCAATGGATAATGGGACAGATTGTGCCAGAACTGAATTTACCACCTGATTGTACATTTAGGCACTTTGGAAGTGAAGTTAGTACTTTCTGGCCAATAGAAACTGGTTGTTAGGCTATCCTCGTAAAGGTGGAATGTGGAACTAAAGACCTGCATGTTGCTCTATTTTGCACCTATCTGCACCTGACCAGCAACCACAAAGTCCTTACCTGACTTGACCTGCCTTTTCTTTAAAAAAAAAATAGTATTTGTTAAGTACTCACTATGTTGGTATTTGTTAAGCGCTTACTATGTGCCGAGCACTGTTCTAAGCACTGGGGTAGACACAGGGGAATCAGGTTGTCCCACGTGGGGCTCACAGTCTTCATCCCCATTTTACAGATGAGGTAACTGAGGCCCCGAGAAGTGAAGTGACTTGCCCAAAGTCACACAGCTGACAAGTGGCAGAGCCAGGATTCGAACCCATGACCTCTGACTCCAAAGCCCAGGCTCTTTCCACTGAGCCACGCTGCTTCTCACTTGACACTATGTGTCAAGCACTGTTATAAGCACTGGGATAGATACAAATCAATCCACTTGGACACAGTCTCTGTCCCACACGAGGACTTACTGTCTCAGTAGGAGGGAGAACAGATATTGAATTCCTGTTTGACAGTTGAGGCACAGAGATGTGAAGTGCCTTGCCCAAGGTTTCACAGCAGGCAAGCGGTAGAGCCAGAATAAGAACACAGATCCTCTGACTCCCAGGCCCTTGCTCATTCCACTAGGCCATGCTGCTTACCTTTGTGATAGCAGTTTAGATTCCCATGTGTCAGTTCCAGTGCATCCTAAGTTCAGCTTCTTGATTGTCAGTTTCCACTTAAGAAATATAAATCAACCCTCCACTTTGGCAGAGGAATGGACTTAGTTCTTGCTTCACATGCTTTTCCACCTAACACTTACCTGCATAGAAACAATAATTATCCAACCCAACCCACAAGTTTGCTGTGGACATCCGTGGGTCAAGTTGCATAACTTGTGGGGTAAGCAAGTCCTTATCTGGATCACCCAAATCCAAGTTGCTCTCTTGCCTGAAAGATCCTTAGGGTATCTGGAGTGGCCTGGAAGCTTCAGATCCATTCCTTTTCTTACATCAGTTTTTAGGTGTATCTCATTTTTGAAAATGAAGTTTTACCAATGCATGTGAGTGCGGCTGAAAAGACTGATGGGTGACTAACACTTCCTTCAGTATTGTTAACACCTATGGATGGATTCTTGCTGCCCTGCTGGTTTTGTCCCTTACAAGGCTACTTCTGTACTTGATAGGAGAGCAACCCCTCTCCCAGTTATTTCCTGCCAGACTGATCTATCTGATCTGGCCTCCCAGCCATCCTTTGCTGGGTTGCCTTGTTTGAGGCTCTAATCCCTACTTCTTTAAATCATTTATTCTCCCCTTCTGGCTTGTTTACATCCCTTTTAGTTCCCCAAAGAGGAAATTCTCGAATATCCTGTTGCTATCCATTCTCCTCACATGTCCCACATGTTGCTGATGAAGTTATTGATTGTGTAGGGTTTCCTAGGTGTAGGCTGGTATATAACAAGAATTTACAGGAAATGCTACCACTATCATATTGATCCTAAGTGAGGTACACATTATTAGGGATAAGAATGCTCAATATTTCATCTCTGATTTTTTACAGAAATTTCTGACAAACATTTTAACTACCCAGACAATATGAAATCAAGAGTTGGGCAATTTCCTAGGTAATTCAGGCAAAAAAAGAAAGCCTCCTAAGAAAAATTATTCTGGGGAAATGAAAATTTGCTAGATCTAGCTAAATTGACCCCCTATTCACTTATCACTCCACTTTACATTTGCCTTTATAGATGCAACCAATAATATTTATGACACTTTTAAAAAATGGTATTTCTTAAGCCCTTACTGTTTGCCAGGCACTACACGAATCACTGGGGTGGATTTGAGCTAATTTGGTTGGACAAAGTCCATGTCCCACATAGGGTTTACAGTCTTAATCCCCATTTTACAGATGAGGTAACTGAGGCACAGAGAAGTGAAGCCAAGGTCACACAGGAGACAAGTGGCAGAACTGGGATTAGAACCCAGTTCCTTCTGACTCCCACGTCTGTGCTCTATTCATTGGCAATACTGCTTCTGGCACTTGTTAAGCCCTTATTGTGTGCCAAGTACTGTGCTAATTGCTGGGGTAGATACAAGATGATCAGGCACAGTTCCTGTCCCACATGGGGCTCACAGTTTAAATTGGAGGGAATAGGATTGAACCCTCATTTTACAGATGAGGAAACTGAGGAACAGAGAAGGTAAGTGCCTTTCCCAAGTTCAGAGTAGACAAGTGGCAGAGTAGGATTAGAACCCAGGTCCTCCGACTCCCAGACCCATGGTCTCTCCATTAGGCTATGCTTCTTCTCTATTGCAGTAACCATTTGACCCCAGGCCTCAGAGCAACGATTCAAATAGTAGACTAAGAACATTTGTCATTTTGTCATAGGTTTTGAAAGCTAGAAACAATTGCCTAAAAATCTATATTCCTTAAAATCTTTTCTTGTTTTATGCTGTCAAGTCATCTCCAACCCATAGCGATGTCATGGACGCATCTCTCCCAGAACACCTCACCTCCATCGGCAATCGGTCTGGTAGTGTATCCATAGAGATTTCTTGGTAAAATTACGGACATGGTTTACCACTGCTTCCTTCCACACAGTAAACTTGAGTTTCCACCTTGACTCTTTCCTATGCCACTGCTGTCCAGCACAGGTGAGTTTTGACTTGTAGCAGATTGCCTTTCACCTGCTAGCCACTGCCCAAGATAGGAATGGAATGGATATAGCTTTGCTTGACTCTCCCTCCGATAATTGAGACTGGTAGAACACTGGACACGCCAGGTGTGACCCTGAGAGAGGAATTCCTTAAAATACTGATTGCATATTATAGATGTATGAAAACATGGTCTTTTTTAGTTCTAATTTGTAGTTGATGAAATCTTATTTTCACTTGAACATTTCCTACAAGTACACTTGCCCTCTAAAATCCTCTCATGTTCTACCCCTTCCACCTGTGCTTTTGACCCCATCCATTTTTAACCTTATCAAAGCAATTGCCCATTCCCATCTTTCCTTCCTGACCACCATATTCATTCATTCATTCATTCATTCATTCATTCATTCATTCATTCGTATTTATTGAGTGCTTACTATGTGCAGAGTATTGTACTAAGCACATGGAATGTACAACAGATAGAGACAATCCCTGCCCAACAATGGGCTCACAGTCTAAACGGGGGGAGACAGACAACAAAACAAGTAGTCTGGCATCAATATCATCAAGATAAATAGAATCATAGATATATAAACATCATTAACAAAATAGACTAATAAATAATATATATAAATGTGCACATCTTCAACTGCTCAGTTTCCAAAAGGCTCCTTCCCCACTACTTTCAATCATTCCCCTGTCTCCCCTATCCTAAAAAAAAAAGCATCCCCAGACCCCATGACTCCCTCGGGTAATTGCCCCATCTTCCACCCACCATTCCTCTCCAAACTCCCTGAGCAAGTTGTCTTACACCTACTACCTCCAATTCCTCACCTCCAATTCTCTTCTTGACCCCTTCCAACCTGGCTTCCTCCCCCTTCACTCCACAGAAACTGCACTCTTTAAGGTTACCAATAACTTTCTTCTTGACCAATCTGCTGGCTTTTACTCCATCTTAACCCTCCTCGCCCTTTCTGTTGACTTTGACACTGTGGACCATCACCTTCTCCTGAAACATTATCTAACCTTGGCTTCATAAACACTGTCCTCTTCTGGTTCTTCTCCTAGCTCTATGACATTCCTTTTCTATCTTTCGCAAGGTCCTTCTCAGCCTCCCACCATCTAACTGTGGGAATGCCTCAGGATTCAGTTCTGGTTCCCTTTCTATTCTCCACCTTCACCCACTTTCTTGGAAAAGTCATTTGCTCCCAGGGCTTCAAGTATCATCTTTATGCAAATGATTCTCAAATTTACCTCTCTAGCCCTGACCTCTTTCTCTGCAGTCTCACATTTCCTCCTACTTACAGGATATCTCTACTTGGTTGTCCCTCTGACACTTCAAACTTGGCATGTCCAAAACAGAACTGCTCACCTTCCCACCCAAACCTGTGCTTCTCCTGACTTTCCTATTACTGTGGACAGCACTACCATCTTCCCTGTGTGACAAGCTGTAACCTTGGCATTATCCTCAAATCATTTCTTTGTTTATATTGTACTCTCCCAAGTGCTTGGTACAGTGCTCTGCATACAGTTAATGCTCAATAAATATGTTTGATTGATTGACTTCTTGATTCTACCCATACATTTGGTCTCTCACAAAGTCCTTTTGGTTCTACCTTCTCATTTCTTGACTCTGCCTTTTTCTTTCCATCCAAACTGCTACTATGCTGATTCAAGCACTTATCCTTTCCTGCCTTAACCACAGCATCAGTCTCCTCATTGACCTCCCTGCCTTCTGTCTCTCCTAACTCCAGTCTGTACTTCACTCTGCAGCTCAGATCATTTTTCTGAAAAATCATTCAGTCCATATCTTTCCACTCATTAAAAACTTCCAGTGGTTGCCCATCCACCACTGGATCAAACGAAAGCCCCTTATCATTGCTTTAAGGCACTCGTTGGTTCTCTACCTCCTACCTAAGCTCCCTGATTTACTTCCTACTAAACTCAACTTGCAAACCTGCTCCTCTAACACCAACATAATTTCTGTACTTTGATCTCAGTTATCCTGCCACTGGTCCCTTGTCCACAGTCTCCTTAGGACCCGGAACTACCTTCCCCTTCCTATCTGAGAGTTCACTACTGTCCCTACCTGCAAAATCCTCCTAAAATCACATCTCCCCCAAAAGGCTTTCCCTAAGCCCTTTATTTCCTCTAACTGCCCTCCCCTCTGTACTTACTATCTACTTGCCTGTGTACCCCTTATGCTCTGTGATACTCACCCCAGCGTCACAGTACTTATACTCTACTATTTCCCCTATCTGTAATTTATTTCAGTGTGTGTCTCCTCCTGTAGACTCTAAGCTTCTTGTGGACAGGGATGGTGTCTACCAACTCTGTTATATTGTACTCTCCCAAAAGCTTAGTATGGTACTTACCCATACTAAAAAAATACCATTGATTAATCAATTTCTACATATGTTGTATTCTTATTTGTAGTATTTTCTTTTGTGTGACCTTTGGAAAAGACTGTTCACTTTCAATGTCCACTGTTGATATTTAGATTTGTAGGGCTATCAGCCTGTGGAGTGAGAGCATTTTAGTAAGTTAAAATTTGTATTTCTGATGCTTTTCATATTTTGTATCCTATTGAAAAAGCAATGGTTTTTAAAAATCCATGAGCAAAGCATAAAGAAAGTTACTATCTGGCTATATTTCTATGGTAAAATCACTGTTCTGAGCCTCATAGACTGTTAAATGTCCTCAAATTTATTTTGGCTTACATTATATCTTAAATAGGAAACTTTGTCCTCTCAGAAGCTCTGTCTTTGTGAAACCCAAGTTCTTTATATTCATTAAAGGAGTCCTATCCCAGCTCGGCCGCTTGTCAGCTGTGTGACTGTGGGCAAGTCACTTAACTTCTCTGTGCCTCAGTTCCCTCATCTGTAAAATGGGGATTAAGACTGTGAGCCCCACGTGGGACAACCTGATTCCCCTGTGTCTACCCCAGCGCTTAGAACAGTGCTCTGCACATAGTAAGCGCTTAACAAATACCAACATTATTATTATTATTACATCATATTTCCCCAAATTACAGGATCGTTCTGGAGTCCATCATTTTTACTTGAACAGTATCCATATGGTTTTTTCTCTGTGGAGTTTCTGAACTTCATGATTATATTTTTCTCTCTGCCTAACTGTGTTTGATCATATAAAAATTCAATTCATTCATATCTGCAAAAAGGGTAATGTTTTATTATTGGTTGTAAAGAAGTGAAATTTCACACATTGTATAACCAGTACTTTCTTTTGCAGCATAGTTAATTCTGAAAGTGTGGAACAAGTTAACAAAGTGTGGGTAGTGAGGCCATGGAAAGACTTGCTGTTTGTATCTTTTTTTGGTTAAAAATGAGTAGGTTTTCTCAGATCCCAAGTGGGCTTCCTGAAAGCCTGAGTGATTAGGTTCACAGATATGCTTAGGGCTGGATGGCAGTGTGGGCTATTAGTAAAGCACATGGAAAAGGGAGTCAAGAGAGCCAGGTTCTAATCCCAGATTAGCCATTGTCCTGCTGTGTGACCTTTAGCAAGTCATTTAACTTCTCCATGCCTCATTTTCCTCGTCTGTACAATGGGGATCTCTCCTATGAAACAACATCTTATCATGGCAGGAGAGTTTGCAGACATCAATGAAGCTTAGAGCTAAGCCACTGAGAGATATTCTCTTGCCAGGGTTACCCATAATGGAAAAGTCTAGGCTGAAGCATCAGATAGAGTTGATTCACCTGTGCTGGGGAGCAGTGGCTTGCGAAAGTATCACAGGTGGATGATCAAGTGATCAAAGTTGGTCAAAATGTTGATCAAAGACAATGGCAGAGACTTAAGGTTTTACTGTGTGGAAGAAGTCAATGGTAAACTGCTTCCGTATTTTTTTTTTACCAAGAAAACTCTATGGATATAAGTCCATAAAGTCGCTGTGAATAAGAAATGACTTGATGGCACTTGACAACAACACAGTGGGGATATTCACTCTCCCTACTTAGATTATGAACACAATGCACAGTGCTTTGGCACATAAGTAAGCGCTTAATAAATATCATTGTTGTAATTATTAAGAACAGGAGGAGGAAGGAGTATTATACCCTTTCTCTGGAGTTGGCAGGAGCTAGGAACCATGAGGAGTTTATGGCTGTAGTTGCCTTGCTCTTGTGCTGCTGCATTGCTTGGCTCCGTGCTGCCACTGACCTTCTAAAGATCTCACTCTCACCACTGAGAGTTTACTGGCCATGTAGTCTTTCTGGATAGTAACAAGACCAGGGTGGACAATGCCTGGAACTGTCCTGTCCCACCCAATATAGGGTGAATGCTCTCTTTACTTTTGACTGAAATTTTAGAATTCCAATTTTTCTCTCCCTGTTTAGTTAGAATTTCAAATGAATTTTGAAGTTTAAAATATAATATTCTAGGGCAATTTTGTAAATAATGAATAACAATGAAGACAGGTGGGAAAGTGACCCTGAAGAATTGGGCAGCCCCAGAAGGTTTTTACTCTGAAGCCTTGCAATGTTGGAGTAATGACAAGTTAGCAAATCCTCTAAAAGATCTGGAGCTGGTCAGTATTTTGCAGGTAAAATGCAATGGGACAGAGTGAGCTTCTAAAGTTTTGCCTGAGTGTATCCAAGACTGACTGTAGAGACAGAGGAAAAGAAACACAGAGAAGTACTGGAGATGCTTTAGAGACATCTATCTGCTGTAATTATGGTAACAGGGTTTCTAATCCATTTAATTCTTTTTCTTCCTATTACTCAAGACCCAAGCAAGCTTTAAGAGATTGCATAAGTGCATTTTAAATGACAACATTTTGATGTGTTTCTCATGCATTTTGAAGGGTCCTCCTTCCCAAATACAATCTTTTTTTCATTTTAAATACTAGTTTGTGGTCCAAATTATCAAGGAAATTGTCTTAACTTTTGACTTCAATTCTTTTGGCTTCTACATGCTTTTTAATATACTGGGTTGTACTGTAATGGAAAAATATTGACACATATGTTGAGAAACTCCTGGGTAAAAGCAGTAAAATCATTCTATTGAACATCAAAAACAAACCAAAAAAATTCCCTAACCTAAAACAAAGCCCCAGAGAGGGCTTTCTTTTCACTGATTCATTCAATAGTATTTATTGAGCACTTACTATGTGCAGAGCACTGAACTAAGCGCTTGGAATATACAATTCTGCAACAGATAGAGACAATCCCTGCCCAATGACGGGCTCACTGATCCCTCCTAGGTCAAAATACATCCCGTGACTATTATATACGTTAAATACATTGCTTAAAGAGTTTTTATTAATTACATCCATTATCAAAAAAGGAAAAAAAATCTGAATTACATCTTGAATGAAGAAACTCCATGCTGAATGATGTTTTCAATTTTGCACCTTTTTAATATTTGTTGAAATGTTAGTGTAATAAAGCTAAGGGATTTCCCTCCTCCGCTCTCCCCCCTCTCTCCCCCCCACCCCTCCTCCCCACCCCCGTACCCTGCTGTTTACTGTACAATGCAACAGAAACCAAGAAAATAAAAATTGATTATTTCAGGTCATTCTACTCTTGGAACATGCGTACATTTCCCATTAACACTAATTAGAACTAAGGAGAACCTTTCTATAACAAATTAAAAATAGGCATAACCTGTTCTGACATAATCATAGACACATATTAATCTACTCTAGAATTACAGTTCCCTTTTAAAGTATATTATATTCAAAATTCACTGGAGATGTGTTAGAGACATCTGCTGTAATTACAGTAACATGGTTTCTAATTCATTTAATTCCCTTTTCTTTCCTAAACTGAACACATAAGTGAGTTTTAAGAGATTGTATAAATAAATTTTTAATTACAAAATGATGTTATATCATGCATTATTAATAATAACAACCAACAATGTGTAATGTTTATGCATGAATCCATTAGGAAGATGAGCTAATGTATATCAGTCCTAAAAGAATGACCTAATTTGTTCTAAATTTGTGAATGGGATGGAGTTCATGGGACAAGCTGGTGAAAAAAATAAATCCAAGGAGTTTGTAAAGGCATTTAGGAGTGAAGGATCATGTTTTTAATTTTTCATTTTACTGAATTATGAACACAAAGACTTAGTTGTGCATGCTCCTGTGTGCAGACAGGTGCACCATAATGTCTTCAGGAATACAGAAAATCATTTAAAGAAAAAAAAAATCTTCCATCCTTGTTGTACAGCGTATTCCTTTGAGTTCAAAGAGCTTGTAAGACTCTTGTTTCCTGATGTTAGCGGTAACAGATTTCGGAAATCTCTAAAGCAAACTCTAAACATTCTCTGGTCTCATGACAGGAATAAAAAAGACTGCAGTCAACATCACAGTTGCAGTTGCAGTCATTCCCAGAGAGACTCTCATCGGAGGTGTGATGATATCTGTGGGAAGGGCAGCACATATTGGTGCAAGCAATTTCACAGGTATTAGGCAGCATTAGTAGGCAGTCCCAAAACTGGCAGAACAGGCAGGTGAGGATAAGTGAGGCACATTCATCTGTTGAAAGGAGAAAGGAACAAAGAGAAGGTTCAAAGATACAACTATTGTTATCAGTAAGAGACTGAAGACTATAGCTTGTCAGCTCCTTGCAAGCAGGGAATGTGTCCACCGACTCTGTTTTATTGTACTCTCCCAAGGGCTTAGTATACAAGGTAAGTGCTCATAAATACCATTGATTGATTGATTAGATAAGAAGTTTGATTCTACTCTATTTTGCAGTTCCTAGCTTCTGCCAACTCCAGGCAAGGGGAACTGTACTTGCCCTCCTGTTCTTTTAGAGTAATGGTATTTACTAGAGAAGCAGCGTGGCTCAGTGGAAAGAGCACGGGCTTTGGAGTCAGGGCTCATGAGTTCGAATCCCAGCTCTGCCACTTGTCGGCTGTGTGACTGTGGGCAAGTCACTTAACTTCTCTGTGCCTCAGTTCCCTCATCTGTAAAATGGGGATTAAGACTGTGAGCCCCACGTGGGACAACCTGATTCCCCTATGTCTACCCCAGCGCTTAGAACAGTGCTCGGCACATAGTAAGCGCTTAACAAATACCAACATTATTATTATTATTAACTGCTTGCTTATGTGTCAAACATAAAGGTACAGATGCTGGTACTTACGTACACAAATTGCCACTTTTAGCTGACCACATCTTTTCTCCACACAACCTTATGTACTCCATCTTCAGGCTGCCCAGCATTGGTTAAAAAAAATACTCTATGCTTTCTGTTTTGTGTGATTCAGTGAATCAGTCATGTTTATTACTCACTCACTGTGTGAAGAGCACCATACTAAGCACTGGGGAGAGTACAATATAACAGCTGGTAGACACATTTCCTTGCCTACAAGGAGCTTACAGAGGGAACTTACAGTCTAGAGTTAACTAATAATATTATTAATTTGTATAGAGTTTTGTTTTTCCAGAATATTTTTATATAAACTCTTTCATTTCATCCTCACAACATCACTGTGAGGTAGGGAGATGCAGGGGTATTGTCTTCTCCATTTTACAAGTGGTTGATTAACTTGCCATGGTCACATAGTAGGCCAGTGGCAGAGCTGGACTAGAACTCAGGTGTCTTGATACCCAGAAGACTCAGAACTCAGGTCCTGACTCCCAGGATGCCTTCCTTACTTCATTTTGCCAAGCATTATCCCTTTCCTGTTTTAAATGTGAAGTCTTCCCTAACTCCCTAATGCCACATACACCATTCACTACTGTTTTATTGGCACTTATATACTGGTACAGTTTCACATAGATTTCTATTATTCATGATCTTGCACTTTTTATTTGTAACATTTTGGTTTATGTTTAGCTCTGCTATCAGACTTTAAGCTCAGTGAGAGAAGGCACCTTGTATTAATTAGGACTCTCTTGTAATTTCCTTTGTACAATCACATGTAAAACAAATCCCATTGGTGATGATGATCATTCTAAAATGCATAAATCATATCTGTTTTCTTTTAAACAAGCAGTATAGAAATTCACCATAGCTCTATAAAATTCTGGAAAGTATCTCTAAGTATTGCTGGTAGTTCTAGTCAAGCTTATTGGTGAAAATAAGTTAAAATTGATAGATTTTGGTGTTTTGCATACAAGAAAATATACCAATCATGTTATTGAAAGGAGTACTTTCTCATCTGCAGGCAGAAAATATTAAAATTCTAGAATTTTATAAGCCAAAAGTGGGTGAGCATTTATCATTATGTATCATCCCCAATTAAAAAAACCAAAAAACCTTGGACTGTGCAAGCCATCTATGCTTGAAAACAGTACTCTAGAAAAATATTTTTTTCCTCCAGATGGACTGATCATCTGTTTATGGTTTGATTTTTCTGTTGGATTTTCTTTGATAAAACTGGTTAATATCCAGTGGTTTTCAGGCCTCAATAAACAGTAACTAAGTAGCTGAGCAGAAGAGAGTTTACTTAAAGATACATTCTTCCAAACTCATTTTTCTCTAACACATTTTAATGAATATTTTTCATTTTTGTTCGCATGCTTGTTAATTTTTAAAGGAGGAAAAATGTCAAAATGTCACCCCCAAAAGAAACAATGTATATATAAAAAATATATATTTTAAGTGAAACCTTTTTTTAAAAAACTTGTAAAACATTGCATTAAGTTCAAAAATGAGCCTTGCATATTGGTAAGCAGGCTTTTTTTTATAAAATGGTGTGAACTCCACTATGATTCACTTATGACTAGTTTAATTGTCACATAATGTTGCAGGTGCTGTGGCAATTAGTCAATATTTATAGTACAAGCAGCTCGTACTGCAATGCCGTCTTAGTATATGCACTCGTCTTTTGCCAGTCTTGGTTTATTTTGATTTGCTCATTGCCAACTTCTGGCATATGTGCTGTACACCATATTCCATAAATAACCATAAAATCATCCACAAAAAGAAAGAAGTTAGCGCAGTGTATAGATTTTTCCTCCGTCTATATTTCAGAGGAGGAGGTGTTGGCTGTCAATGGGACAAGAAAAAAAAACCATCGAAACTCTTTTGAGATATTTGAATAGGGCTATTCAAATGAGCACCTAAAGAAGCAAATTCTGAGTAAAGCATATCCTACTCAGAACACCCAGCATTTCTATAAAGGTGGAAGACAAAATTGCCTTTCCCAGCCACTCTTCACCATGCCCACTAAAAGTGATCCCGTGGGGTCCTTTCACTTGATGCACGTCTCCCATTGATAGAAGTTCAGTTCTGTGGATACCAATCTAGAGAAGGGAGAGATTCGTTCATTAAAATGACCATTTCCCTTTCTGTAGTGTCCACCTCTGTTGGGTGGAACCCTCAAAGCTTGCTGGAGTTGATAGTCTCTTGGGTTCTGAGCCTCTAGTGCAAGCAGCAGACCTTATTTTTCATTTCATTTTCCTTAGATTTTGGCAGGATCAGCAGTATAAGTTTTCTCCTCTATTTTGCACTTGAGAATACAACCCATTTTCTCCATTTTTACGTTAACCTTTTTTATTTGGTAGTAAAAGGTGGGCACTCGTGCCCAGGGTAAACATTGCAACATTAATGAATTGAAAACAGATTCTTCTGGCTTTAAAATATGTTCCAGTCTTTTTCTCCAAAGAAATATTAAAGAATCCTAAAACAGCAGGAAAAACTGTTTTGCATATGGCCCTTTTTGTTTGCAGAAAAGTAACATAAGCAGTGCTGAGGAAATGTTGCAACTTGTTGGAAACAGAGTTGGATTTTCACGTAATGTCCCCTGCTAATGAGTAGATTTTTCCTTTGGCTGAACGACTTCCCTGAGTTTTAAAGTAAAAAAAAAAATGGATCCTCCTCCCTTTACTTACCAAAGGCCTAATCCCATCTACTTTTTACAAGCTCCATTTAAGATCTGAGGTCCAGTGAGGGTCTTCCATATTGGAATTCCTCACTATTTCACTACAGAATTTCTCCAGTTTCCCAGAACAACTTTTAGGTAGGCCCTCGCTGCTGATTGGAGAGAAGATTATTTTCTTTACAATAGGAACCCAAATGGGGTTCTGGTACTTCTATGAATGAAAAAGGTCCTGCCACCCTTCCACAGTACAAATTTGACCCACCAAGTCTTTGTGAACATGAGGCTTTGATTTTTCTGACCAACTTTCTGTGGAAATGGGACTCCATATGTTTTTGTAACTTTGAAGTAATTCCCTCCAGTAACCAAGAACCAACCACCTTCAAATTTCAATGTTTGCCTAGGTGCTGTAATTGGATTTGGTGAATGACAATTCTGTGTTCTCCTTGTCCACCCACTTCATGATTTTGTTACTTCCATCAGGTCTCTCCTCAGTGTGCCTTTCCAAATGGAATAGTGCAAATCAATTGTCCAGCTCCCCATCATTTTACTTGCCCTCCTTTGTTACGTCTTTCTTAAAATGTAGTGACCACGATAACAGGTTATATTCCAGGTAAAGGCTTTAATTTAAGGAAGAAAGTGTTCGATGTTCACTATGGTTAATAAATTCTCAAAGAAATGACCACCAGTGATACATGGTGGCATCAGGGGGGAGGTGGGGGAGAGAAACCAAGGTGGAAAGGAAGACATTTCCTGAATCTTTAGCTGCTCTAGATTTACAAAGACACTCAGAAAAAAAGAAAAAGACTGGTATAGACACGAGGAGTTAAGCTGGCACTTAGCAACCACAGAGACACAGAAGTACAAATACTGCACCCTCCTCCTCTTCCTCCTTCCCCTTCTCCTCTTCTCCTTCTCCTCCTCACAATCATCAGTATGTGCTAAGAGACTACTATGTCTTACACTAGGTGTTGCGATAATTTACTGAATAAACAAGACAGAGCCTCTTAAGGTCAGGCAGAAATTAGGAAACAGATTGCTCTCCTAGATTAAAGGCTTCACAAAGATTGAGATGTATGGAGGTAGAATAGAAAAAGGAAACAAGCATGATGTGGAACAAACCCACTAACACTAATCAATCAGTCAGTGGTATTTATTGAGTGCTTACGGTGTACAGAGCACTGTACTAAGTGATTGGGAGAATACAACAGAGTTGTTAGACATGTTGCCTGCCCATAGGGATCTAGCCTAGTAGTAATAATAGTAATAGTATTTATTAAATGTTTACTGTGTGCAGATCACTGCATTAAGCACTGCACTAAGCATTTGCTTATATGAAAAGAGTATGGGAGGGTGTGTGTTGGTGCTGCATTGGTCTTTTCAGCCAACCCTCACATATGGAAAAGATCTCTCAATCAGTAGCATCATTTTTGAAAACAAAGGGCAGCTATATTTTATTATATACAAAAAGCACGGACTGGGGAGTCAGAGCTCATGGGTTCAAATCCTGGCTCTGCCGCTTGTCAGCTCTGTGACTTTGGGCAGGTCACTTAACTTCTCTGTATCTCAGTTCCTTCTTCTGTAAAATGGGGATTAAGATGGTGAGCTCCACCTGATCACCTTGTATCCTCGCCAGCACTTAGAACAGTGCTTTGCATATAGTAAGCGCTTAACAAATGCCATCATTATTATTATAGGCAATGCTTTTTACTGGGGAAAGTTTATGATGTACTGGAACAATGTGAGCCTTCGAAGTTTCTAGAAGAAAGTAAAATTCCAAAAGAGAAAAAATGGCCCCTGAATACACTGGCTTTTTTTTTTTGTCAAATTCTGTTACAACATGCAACAAGAATAAATAAAGTGTGATTGAATTTCTTTCTGTAAATGGTGTATAATCCACAATGTTATCAAGTGCAACTCCTATTTAAATATGTCAAGTTCTTTTTAAGTTCAGACAAGCACAACTAACTTCCTAGTCAGTTCTTTAGAATTAGAATGACTGGATTTGGGTGATACTTAGTAAATTTGTGCTTATATTTTTTTCTGAGCAAATGAACTGAAATAATTATAAAATTGAAACATTTTATAAGGTGACATTGCTGCATTTAATTGTATGAAATTTACAGTCTAGAAAATGTAATCATTTTATCCAGTAGTCCATGATGTAATTAAGACTATTCTTTTTAGATATCCTGTATTTATGATTTTTCCTTACATGTAGGTAGGATGTATCAAATTCAAAATTATACATCAATTAGACATCTCCTTAAGGTTTCTTTCTTTAATATCAGTTCTGTCTTATAATAACGTGTATATTCTGGAATTTATTAACCTTACTGATAGTCTAACAATAACGGAGTAGATACCTAAAACATCTATGGTTCTTTAGACTTTATTCATTATTATAAAATGCGACCACACAAAAAGACAACCTTTTAATAATAAAGTAATGTTGCAGTAAATGCTGCAGTCTGTGATGTGCAGTAAAGATGCTTTTAAATTCCCATCAGAGCACACACCATGAACTGTGCTAATGGATGTAACACATTTCACAAAATCTGCATGTATGAGGCTTTTTCATCCTTTTTAAGTGGGGTAATGTATATAAATAATAGACATTAGCAATTAAGGATCCATTCCTATGCACTCATTTATATATTTGAAAATAAATTAACCACAAACAGCATAAAAGTAGATGCAGTCTTCCATATTCTCTTCTATTTTCCCTGCTGTTCTTGAAAGACATTACTGTATTTATCTCAGTAAGAACAGTGACCCTGGCTTTCAATTTCTGCACTATGAAATTAATTACCACTAAAAATATTTATAATGCAATAAGTCTGACAACTCTCGGATTTTTTGTTTTGTTGAGGATGGGGAGTTATTTTTATTTATTTATTTTATTTAATTTGTGTGTGTGTGTGTCTGATCCTTTGTCTTTTAACCTTTTGAAAATTACTTTTGTGACTACCTAGACCCAGTGGGAATGTCTGCTGACATCTCAGTCATAAACCTTAATGTTTTGGGTTGTTGCGTGCCTTAGCCCAGACCTTAACAAAAGCAACCTGCATTAATTTAACACATTAATATCCTTTGCAATTTTTAACAGTGAAAAATCCACCATGTATGTGGTTAGAGGCTCCTGCCTACCTATTATAATTTTAAGAGAACAATTACTAAGGTACTTCACCTAGAGTTCAAATTCTCCAGCAGCACTTGTGTTACATTAGATATTCCTATTATTCCAGCATCATTGATACAATAGCTCAAAAAGGTTCCTCTGCAGCATTATGGTTTATTGTGTTGATCTGTGCTTTGGTCATTCTTAATTCAAGGATCATTAACATGATACTCATGGCATGATCAAGTTTCATTGGTACAATTCAATAAAATGTTTTATCGCCTAGATGCTCACGTAAGGAACTTTAAATTCTGGGACTTAAATAATTTGTTGCTATTTTCTAGTTCACCTTTTTAAGATTATTTACAAAATATCCAGATATTTTGCTTGGAATATGTTTTCTGCAGCAAAGTGATAGGGTTTGCATGTGTATCACCATTCATGTTTGAAGAAGAAACATGGAGCTTTCTGGGTTTGTGAATGTAGCTGAAAGGACTGAATGACCCCTTACACACCGAGTCATGTCTCCATAAACACAGCAGAAGTCAGGCAGGAGCATGCAGAATTGTACTTTGTACTCAGACCAGCTAGCCATGGCTATTGAAGATGTTTCATTTGGTTATCACAGCTTTATTTATCATCTTATATAGTCACATAAAGCTGACCCAACCAGTGATGATGATGAAGTCTCCCATCAAAAAGAATGCACGAGCCTCTATCACCTCATTTCCAGTATTTTCTGAGATGTTCACAGAGGTCAAGGTGTGAGGCACATTCAACTGCTATTATACAGTTCTAAGAGCTGCCTTTCACCCTGCACATTTCTCCTTCGTTGCAGTTAGATGTTTGCCCTCAAATCACTGGAGACAAATGGCAGATATGACTCCAGAAGGACCTATTTCAGTATCAAGCGCTAGTGTCAATAGAGAATGTTTTGACGTTGTCCTCAAGGGGTGTCTGTATCTTTTCCTCTGGGCACCTATGCCCTTTGCTAAGCTTTCCATAACAGATTGATTATACGTCCTTAAAAAATTTGTCCTTAAGGGATGACTGCAACATTGCAACTGACCTCAAATTCCCACCGCTTTGCAGCCCGTGATCCCACAATGGTGAAGGACCACAGTATTCAGGATGAGATTTTGTGGCCCCTCAGAAAGTGCGCATGGAATCAGTCTTGCTGTGTGATAAACTGTTGGTGTAGTGTCCATGCCTCAGAGCTGTGTAGCAGTGTTGAAATGAATGGAGCAAGATAGATCTTCGTCCTCAAGCCGATTGCTCGAGAGCCGATGTTTGACCTTTTCACTTGCTACACTGGCAGTTATGATAGGTGTTTTGACAGTTTGTTCCGGGTTGTCATGTTCATGTAGACACAGATTCAGATATATATGATCCAGGTCTAGGCACTGTTTTCAGGTCCTGATACTGTATGTGACTTCACATCTTTGAATTACATGCTGCCCAACACTTTTCCTCAAAATATAGCTCCCCATTTCCATTTGTTGCCCTAGAGATTATTCTCTTGCTACTGTTCTTACATAGCTATGCCACATCACTTGAAGTATTTCCTTATACTATTTCACTGTCTGGCTTACCTCAGTTCAGTTGCTCCATTTGAGTCCGCCATAAATCAACTGCTTGGGTATCCTGCTGTCATCCATCCTCTGGACCTGTCCAACCTAGCAGAATTATGTAGCTACAAACACTACTTCAATAAAGGTAGACTGGCTGTGTTCCAAGACCTCATTTTCAGTGATCCTGTCTTGCCACTGAATGTTAATTAAGGCTCCTAGGTGATGCAGATGAAAGCCTCTTAAGAATTTGAATGTGACGTTTGTGCCATGTCTAAGGCTCAGTCACAAAGAAGGATTGATATTACTACCACTCTGTAGTTTTTTTAGTGCTAATGGTAATTGTTAGGAAATGATGCCTTTAAGAGGGTAGCTCCAATGATCAAAAAGGGTTATGGGAACAATAGCAATCAGATAGAGAACTATATGCAGTGGATCCTTAGAATTAAACAAATTATTTGTTGTTGAAGAAAACATGCAATAAATGGATTGATTATAAGCAAAAAATACATTCGAAGTCTGGTACTAGAAAAGGGTAAGATTTTTCCTTAAAAAAATGCATTGGGGTTAGAATGTATAGCATCAAAAAGGCAAAGGTTGATATAGTTAGCTGAAAAACCCAACAAAAAATGCTGTTAAGGTATTTCAAAACTAACAGAAAAATAGAATAGAGACCAGAGGCAGGGAAGTCAGCAAAGAGGATGATGCAGTAATCAAACTGTGATATGACAAGTGCCTGGACCAGCATGGTAGCAGTTTGGTTGGAAAGGAAGAAATGGGTTCCATGCCACCTAAGCACTTAGGTACTCCCACCCACTGGTAGTGCTTAAGTACATATCTTTATTACTTTTTCCAATCTTTTTCCAATTCATTTTAGTGTCTGTCTTCTCTACTAGATTGTAAGGTTATTGAGGACAGGGATCATAGCTACTAACTCTTTTATTCCCTCAAAAGTGCTTAGTATAATGCAGTAGTACTCAATTAATTCTGTTGATTGATTGCAAAACCAAAATCCAGATGGAAACCTCAAAAACAAATGTAGAAATATGGGTCAGAGTAGAGGCCAGTTATGTACAGATCAAGGTCTATCTCTATTAAAGAGATAATATGCTTAAATCTCTAAGAGGCACATCTTCAATTTTAAATTAAAATCATTTATTTTTTTCTTGCATCAACTAATCATAAATTACCAGTAACGATTTTTGCGAAATACCTTAGGAGGTAAATTTTCATATTTGCAAAGGCTTTCTATAGTCATATAAGCAATATTTTGAGTCATGAAATTTAAAATTATTTTTAATTCTATTAGAAATCATTCAATCAATGGTATTTACTGAGCACTTACTATGTGCAAAGCACTGTGCTAAACACCTGGAAGACCACAATACAATGCAGTAGACAGATTTGATTCCTGCCCAAAAAGAGCTTACAAAGATAGTTGTAGAGTGAAAATGAAAGCATTTCCCATGTTGAAATGTGGAGAGCATACACAGCCGAACTACCTGGAAGGAGGTTTAAGTGTTTTCTCTGTGTCTCTAAAGGTGTGTGTATATTGACAAACATAGTGACAAACAGGCGCTGCTTAGTCCAAGGTCAGCATTCACTGGGAATACTCAGAAATTCATAATGCTTGAAATAATTTGTCTTTTTTTTAACTCACAGTTGGTAAGTGCTTTAATTTTTACAGGCCTTTAATTTATATATTTCTATTATTTTACTTGCTTTGTCTAGGCTTGTTTGCCTAATGTCACAAGCAAAGTAGCTCCCAGAATCTGGTGTGGGGAACAAGTTCAACAGTTTTCCTTTTTCACTTTGTAGCCCTTTGACAAGAGTGATTATAACCTAGCCACTTGAAACACTTTTCTTCGGTTCCCAGTTTTGAAGGCAACAATCTGCATAGCACATTTATCGCAAAGTGACCTTGACATGTGTCATTCATCATCATTTGGATTCTGAGCCCTCCTGTTTAATATTCATAAAGTTTTTTTTTTACAGTAAGCATATGTGATTCTTTCATAAAAAATGAAGATTTTATTTATAGAGCTCTGTAATTTTAAGAAACATACCATCATTGTCTCTCTGATGAATGGATGTATCATTTTGGAGGTAGGAACATTTTGACCAACATTCTTTGATGGAAGAGAGTGAGGTGCTGGATTCTCACAAGTTTTTCTCATTCAGAGTTTCTTTGGTTGGGGTGTCTGTGATATTGAATTCTGATACTGAATTCATAACAGTGCTTTTAATAGATTTTTCTTCTGTATGTATCTCTCTTGTATGCTGTGTATCTGGATCAAAACACACACACACACACACACACACATGTTTACATATGATATTAACCAGATAAAGTTAAAGGATGATCATTTCACAAATTTTCATGCCTAAGAAGCCAAAAAATGCAAATGCAGGATAACTGAGTAAAATTGTAAGTGGGAGATCACTTACAATCAATCCTATTACAATGAATTTCAAACAGGTGATAGGAATGTCGAGCAACTTGTGTGTGTCCAGTATTATGGTCAAATTTAATGATTTAATGTATATTCTATTAGAGGTCATGATCGCATTTTCTGAAGAAAATTATTGGGTAGACAATATTCTATCTTTCTTATCATTCCTCAGAAAAACCACTGTGAAGTGTTTAATTAATGTTATGTTGTATCTGGGACAAAACCAGTGTTGGCAGAGCTATGTACCACTAGTTCTGCTCCCAAAGGTTCTCTGGAATTTTGACATTATCACCTCTGCCTAGCTGGCAGCATCACAGGCTTCTCCACTCCTATGTCCAGGCTCCAACCCTGCTGCCACTCTGAACAGTGACAGGTGAGTTTCCCCATATCCAGCCAGGCTGGCTAGGATTTGGAGTGAGGGTGCAGAGGTGTCAACACTCCTGAGAATCATGTGCCCATGTAATCCTGGGCAAATTAGAAGATGCTCCTAATAACAATGATAACTGGTATTTGTTAAGTGCTTACTGTGTACCAGGCACTGTACTAAGCAATGGGGGTAGATACAAGCTAATCAGGTTGAGCACACGTCATGTCCCACATGGGGCTCACTGTCTAAGGGAAGGGAGAAAAGGTATTTAGTTGAGGAACTGAGGCACAGAAGTTAAGTGACTTGCCCTAGGTCACACAGGAGGCAAGTGGCAGAGCTAGGATTTAAATCAAGTTTCCCTGATTCCTGTGATTATGCTCTTTCCACTAGGCTAATATGCTCCTGAGGAGGAAATTCTATGGCATGGCTGTGTCGTCGTCAGCTGCCCAACACATTTTCCAGGGGAATGATGCTAAACTCTAACAAAAAGTATCAGGATTCCAAAACCTCTAGCTTGGTAACAAGGCTGTTAAAAAGAGCAATAGCAGTGACTTACACTGCAGTGAGTAACAGAGTCAACAAGTCAAGGTCCCACTGTTAAAGCAACTAAACCACTCTAGAAAGTCAGCGTACTTGGTCTCTTCACCTCTCCAGGAAAATTAGCCATAGTTTCAAACCTGGAGAGCTTCTCCAGCATTATAAAATAATTAATAATAATTTTGGTATTTGTTAAACACTTACTATGTTCCAAGCACTGTTCTAAGTGCTGGGTAGATACAAGGTAATTAGGTTTTAGTGCTATTACTGCTGTCATAAGTGGTAAATTGGACTAATGCAAGTAATACTGCTGTGTCATACTGTAAAACCACTGCCTAGTTCTATATTTTATTCTATTTTCCATGAAAATATGGCATGGTATAAAGCATGTTCTACCCCCTCATAGCTCGAGGACCTGGCTCTATAATGCACTATGTATTGGAGAGGGGTGACTATCAAACTTGTATAGAGATGTGGTTTGGACAAGTCCATAAACCTTTATTCATTACAGCTTTAATGACGTACTTCCAATACTCTTTTTCCTCCTGGCCATCTTCCCACCACCGTGCTTTGGAGCACTAAAGGTCGTTAGTGCCTCAGATTGTCCATGGTGGAGTAGAGAACAAGGCAGTAGTTCGCTAGTATATCCAACCCCACTTGTACTTATTTTGCTTGCTTTCTCTTAATCCATTCTTTAAAATTCTTTAAAGTTCCAAGAGAGTAGGAGTTAAGTTGTTGATTGTTCTCTATGCATTACTCACTCAGAAAACAGTCAATGCGTGTCCCACAGTTCTTGTTCAAACTATGTATTTTGTCTAGAATACTGGGGTAAACTAGGGAATGTTCTTCTGATGAAACACAACCATTTAATTGGAGTATGATGCAGTGTTGGAAGAAATGGTTATGGGCATGAGCTGGTGAAGATGCGAGAGTAGAATGCTCTCAAGACTATGGTGTCAACTGAGGCTTAGTCGTAGGTCATCTAATGAAACATGGTGATTAATTTCTTTACCCCTAATTCATTGTTTCATTTAAGACACTGTTCCCAGGAGTTCACTATCTTAGTGGAGTTATTTGTTTGATGCAGTCTTTGGGTTTCTAATTGTTCCAGGCAAGCAGTCAGGAATTAATGAGAAACCACCATGAACTGTTTCTGCCACACTCCAGTCCTGAAAGAGCCCCATGCGCATCTACTGTGAAGGTAGGTGGCAGGATGTGGGTGGTCTTGAGCCTTTGGAACTCCCTCCCATAAAACCCAGGGCCCTGACAGAGTCCTCCAATCTTACCTTGCTGAT
Organism: Ornithorhynchus anatinus; assembly: GCF_004115215.2. Classification (NCBI taxonomy): domain Eukaryota; kingdom Metazoa; phylum Chordata; class Mammalia; order Monotremata; family Ornithorhynchidae; genus Ornithorhynchus; species Ornithorhynchus anatinus. The sequence continues at coordinate 58,065,205 of NC_041749.1, read as the reverse complement.
TTCCTACTATGACCCAGCATGGTCATTTAGCTCCTCAGATACTAACTTACTCTTTGTACCTCAATATAGTCTATCTCACCGACAACCCCTTGCCCACATCCTGCCTCTGTCCTGGAATTCATTCAGTAGTATTTATTGAGCACTTACTATGTGCAGAGCACTGTACTAAGCTCTTGGAATGTACAATTCGGCAACAGATAGAGACAATCCCTGCCCACTGACGAGTTTACAGTCTAATCGGGGGAGACAGACAGACAAAAACAATAGCAATAAATAGAATCAAGGTGATGTACATCTCATTAACAAAATAAATAGGGTAATAAAAATATATACAAATGAGTGGACGAGCACAGTGCTGAGGGGAGGGGAAGGGAGAGGGGGAGGAGAAGAGGGAAAGTAGGGGAAAGGGAGCTTAGCTGAGAGGAGGTGAAGGGCGAGGCAGAGAGGCAGCAGAGGGAGCCAAGGGAAAAAGGGAAGCTCAGTCTGGGAAGGCCTCTTGGAGGAGGTGAGCTCTCAGTAGGGCTTTGAAGAGGGAAAGAGAGTTAGTTTGGCAGAGGTGAGGAGGGAGGGCATTCCAGGACAGCGGAAGGACATGGGCCAGGGGTTGACGGTGGGAGAGGCGAGAATGGGGGACAGTGAGGAGGTGGATGGCAGAGGAGCGGAGCGTACGGGGTGGGCAGTAGAAAGAGAGAAGGGAGGAGAGGTAGGAGGGGGCAAGGTGTTGAAGAGCCTTGAAGCCTAGAGTGAGAGGTTTTTGTTTCGTGCGGATGTCGATAGGCCACCACTGGAGGTTTTTAAGAAGGGGAGTGACATGCCCAGAGCATTTCTGCAGGAAGATGAGCCGGGCAGAGGAATGAAGAATAAACTGGAGCGGGGAGAGCCTGAGGAAGGGAGGTCAGAGAGAAGGCTGACACAGTAATCTAGCCGGGATATTATGAGAGCCTGTACCAGTAAGATAGCCGTTTGGGTGGAGAGGAAAGGACGGATCTTGGCAATATTATAAAGGTGAGACCGGCAGGTGTTGGTGATGGATTGGATGTGTGGGGTGAATGAGAGAGCTGAGTCAAGGATGACACCAAGGTTGCGGGCTTGAGAGACAGGAATGATGGTCGTACCATTCACAGTGATATGGAAGTCAGGAAGAGGACAGGGCTTGGAAGGGAAGATAAGGAGCTCAGTTTTGGACATGTTGAGTTTTAGGTGGCGGGCAGACATCCAGGTATAGATGTCCTGGAGGCAGGAGGAGATATGAGCCTGAAGGGAGGGGGAGAGGACAGGGATGGAGATGTAGATTTGTGTGTCATCTGCATAGAGATGATAGTTGAAGCCATGAGAGCAAATGAGTTCATCGAGGGAGTGAGTGTAGATGGAGAACAGAAGAGGGCCAAGAACTGACCCTTGAGGAACTCCTACATTAGATGATGGGACGGGGAGGAGGAGCCTGTGAAGGAGACCAAGAATGAGCGGCCAGAGAGATAAGAGGAGAACCAGGAGAGGACAGAGTCTGTGAAGCCAACGTGAGATAAGGTGTGGAGGAGAAGGGGATGGTCTACAGTGTCAAGGGAATTCCCTCCCCCTTCATGTACAACAGACCACCACTCTCCTTACTTTGAAAGCCTTATTAAAACCATATCTCCTCCACTAGGCCTTCTCCAACTAAGTCTTCATTTCCCCTACTCCCTCACTGTCCTGCATCACACTTGCACTTGGATCTGTTTCCTTTATTCTTCCAATCTTCAACCCCACAGCACTTCATTCAATAGTATTTATTGAGCGCTTACTATGTGCAGAGCACTGTACTAAGCGCTTGGGATGAACAAGTCGGCAACAGATAGAGACAGTCCCTGCCGTTTGACGGGTTTACAGTCTAATCGGGGGAGACGGACAGACGAGAACAATGGCACTAAACAGCGTCAAGAGGAAGAACATCTCGTAAAAACAATGGCAACTAAATAGAATCAAGGCGATGTACAATTCATTAACAAAATAAATAGGGTAACGAAAATATATACAGTTGAGCGGACGAGTACAGTGCTGTGGGGATGGGAAGGGAGAGGTGGAGGAGCAGAGGGAAAAGGGGAAAATGAGGCTTTAGCTGCGGAGAGGTAAAGGGGGGATGGCAGAGGGAGTAGAGGGGGAAGAGGAGCTCAGTCTGGGAACGCCTCTTGGAGGAGGTGATTTTTAAGTAAGGTTTTGAAGAGGGAAAGAGAATCAGTTTGGCGGAGGTGAGGAGGGAGGGCGTTCCAGGACCGTGGGAGGACGTGACCCAGGGGTCGACGGCGGGATAGGCGAGACCGAGGGACGGTGAGGAGGTGGGCGGCAGAGGAGCGGAGCGTGCGGGGTGGGCGGTAGAAAGAGAGAAGGGAGGAGAGGTAGGAAGGGGCAAGGTGATGGAGAGCCTTGAAGCCTAGAGTGAGGAGTTTTTGTTTGGAGCGGAGGTCGATAGGCAACCACTGGAGTTGTTTAAGAAGGGGAGTGACATGCCCAGATCGTTTCTGCAGGAAGATGAGCCGGGCAGCGGAGTGAAGAATAGACCGGAGCGGGGCGAGAGAGGAGGAAGGGAGGTCAGAGAGAAGGCTGACACAGTAGTCTAGCCGGGATATAACGAGAGCCCGTAATAGTAAGGTAGCCGTTTGGGTGGAGAGGAAAGGGCGGATCTTGGCGATATTGTAGAGGTGAAACCGGCAGGTCTTGGTAACGGATAGGATGTGTGGGGTGAACGAGAGGGACAAGTCGAGGATGACACCGAGATTGCGGGCCTGCGGGACGGGAAGGATGGTCGTGCCATCCACGGTGATAAGGAAGTCTGGGAGTGGACCGGGTTTGGGAGGGAAGATGAGGAGCTCAGTCTTGCTCATGTTGAGTTTTAGGTGGCGGGCCGACATCCAGGTGGAGACGTCCCGGAGGCAGGAGGAGATGCGAGCCTGAAGGGAGGGAGAGAAGACAGGGGCGGAGATGTAGATCTGCGTGTCATCTGCGTAGAGATGGTAGTCAAAGCCGTGAGAGCGAATGAGTTCACCGAGGGAGTGAGTGTAAATGGAGAACAGAAGAGGGCCAAGAACTGACCCTTGAGGAACTCCAACAGTTAAAGGATGGGAGGGGGAGGAGGCTCCATCGTAGGAGACCGAGAATGATCGGCCAGAGAGGTAAGAGGAGAACCAGGAGAGGACAGAGTCCGTGAAGCCAAGGTGAGATAAGGTATGGAGGAGGAGGGGATGGTCGACAGTGTCAAAGGCAGCAGAGAGGTCAAGGAGGATTAGAATGGAGTAGGAGCCATTGGATTTGGCAAGAAGGAGGTCACGGGTGACCTTAGAGAGAGCAGTCTCGGTAGAGTGGAGGGGACGGAAGCCAGATTGGAGGGGGTCTAGGAGAGAATGGGAGTTAAGGAATTCTAGGCATCGATTGTAGACGACTCGTTCTAGGATTTTGGAAAGGAAGGGTAGTAGGGAGATAGGACGATAACTGGAGGGGGAAGTGGGGTCAAGAGCGGGTTTTTTTAGGATGGGGGAGACGTGGGCATGTTTGAAGGCAGAGGGGAAGGAGCCCTTGGAGATTGAGTGGTTAAAAATAGAAGTTAAGGAAGGGAGGAGGGCAGAGGCGATGGTTTTAAGAAGGTGAGAGGGAATGGGGTCCGAGGCGCAGGTGGAGGGGGTGGCACTTGCGAGGAGGGAGGAGATCTCCTCTGAGGATACTGCAGGGAAGGATGGGAAAGTAGGGGAGGGGGTTGTTGGGGGGGAGGGGAGAGGCGGAGGGGTGACTTTGGGGAGCTCAGACCTGATCGTGTTGATTTTCGTGAGGAAATAGGTGGCCAGATCATTGGGGGTGAGAGATGGGGGAGGGGGAGGAACAGGGGGCCTAAGGAGAGAGTTAAAGGTCCGGAACAATCGGCGGGGGTGACGGGCATGGGTGTCGATGAGGGAGGAGAAGAAGCTTTGCCTGGCGGAGGAGAGGGCAGAGTTAAGGCAGGAAAGGATAAATTTGAAGTGTGTGAGGTCGGCTTGGTGCTTGGACTTTCGCCAGCAGCGCTCAGCAGCTCGAGCATAGGAGCGTAGGAGGCGGACGGAGGAGGTGATCCAGGGCTGTGGGTTAGTGGAGCGAGAGCGGCGGAGGGAAAGGGGGGCGAGAGAGTCGAGATGAGTAGAGAGGGTGGAGTTGAGAGCGGAGACCCGCTCCTCGAGAGTGGGAAGAGAGGACAGGGCGGCAAGGTGAGGCGAGATGCTATTGGAAAGACGGATGGGATCGAGAGAGCGGAGGTCTCTGTGGGGCAGTAGCCAAGATTTGCAGGGGGAGGGAGTGTGAGAGATGAGGCAGGTGAGAAGGTTATGGTCAGAGAGAGGGATTTCAGAGTTGGTGAGGGAGGAGATAGTGCAGCGGTAGGAGATGACGAGATCGAGGGTGTGACCGAGTCGGTGAGTGGGCGCGGTATGGTGGAGGAGGAGGTCGGCAGAGTCGAGGAGGGATAGCAGGCGGGCGGCAGAGGAGTCGTCGGGTACATCCGTATGGATGTTGACGTCTCCCAGGATCAGAGTGGGCAGAGAGAAGGAGAGAAGGAAGGTGAGAAAGGGGTCAAGGTGGTTGAAGAAGTCGGAAGTGGGACCGGGAGGGCGGTAGATGACGGTGACAAGTAACTGGAGTGGGTGGTAGAGGCGAATGATATGGGCTTCGAAGGAGGGGAAGGAGAGGGAGGGGGGAGGAGGGATAGTGCGGAAGCGGCATCGGGGCGAGAGGAGGAAGCCGACGCCTCCTCCCTTACCGGTGAGTCTGGGGGAGTGGGAGAAGGAGAGGCCTCCGCTGGAGAGAGCGGCGGCGGAGACCGTGTCTTCGGGAGAGAGCCACGTTTCCGAAAGGGCGAGGAGGAGGAGAGAGCGGGAGAGGAAAAGGTCATGGATGAAAGGTAGCTTGCCTGTAATAGAGCGGGGGTTCCAGAGGCCACACTTGAAAGTAGCTGTGGGTGCAAGGGGAGGAGGGGGGGAGGGGCGGGGGGAGGGGAGGGTTTGGATGGGAAGGAGGTGGCGGGGCCCTGGATGAGGAGAGGGGGATGAGGGGTGGCGGTGGGACAAGAGGACTGGGATGGGGCATGGGTGGGGAAGAGAGAAGGGGGAGGGGGTGAAGAGGGGGTTTGGTGGGGGGAAGAGTAGGGGGAGGGGGAAGAGGGGTAGCGCTGGTAAAGTGGGGTTCTAGGGCGGGAGAGAGGAGGGGGGAGGAGACAGAGGAGAGAGCGGGAAGAGCTGAGCGAGAGAGGGGAAGGGGAAGGGGAGGATAGGAAGGGGCGGGAGGGGGGAGGGGGGAGGAGGGACATGGCGAGGCCAGAGAGGTGGGTGGCAGCACTGACAACAATAAACAGTAATAAACGAAATCGGTAATATAGCAACATGATACAATATGATACAATACAGTGGTGCTAATACAGCAACATGATACAGTATGATACAATATAGTCGTGTTAATAAAAGGGGTGATGATCAGGGTCGGGGGTAGACTCGATTAAGGGGCGACCTGATCAAATTCAAAGTCTGACGACAAGAAACAATAAAAAGCGAGATCGCAAATATAGCAACATGGTACGGTAAGGCACACTACAATAGTGTTAATAAGCAGGCGATGACCAGGGTCGGGGGACGAGCCGACCCTACCCGATCAGACTCAAAGTCAAGCGGCCAGCGGCCGAGAGAGTCCCAGAGCTCATGACCAAATGTCCCTGTGGCGGCGGGGGGGCCCTGAGGTTGTCCGGGGTGGGTGGCGGCCGTGGGCGGCGGCTAAGGTAAGGTAACATGGTGAGAACAAGGACGTCGTCGCCCGGGGCGGGGGCGGGAGAGATGAATCACCTCAAGAGGGAAGAGGGAGTGAGGCCTTCCCAAAATGGCCGCCTCAGGCAGAGTGGGGGCTTCCTAAAATGGCCGCCTCGGGCGGAGTGGGGGAGCGGTTGGGGAGAACAATGTCCCCGGGCCCGAGCAGGGGGACACAATGTCCCCCGAGGACACAATGTCCTTGGGGCCGAGAAGGGGAGCACAATGTCCCCAGGATCGAGAAGGGGAGCACAATGTTCCCGGGCCCGAGCGGCGGGGGGGGGGGGGGCGGGTGGACTGGAAGCTGGTGGCTGGGGGTCTGTAGGGGCGAAGATCCGTAGTGTCGGAGTTCCCGAGCGGGGGTGCGGAGATCCAGGTTGTGAAAGGCTGAGGCGGGCGCGGGTCCGGACGGTCCGAGGCTCAGCTCCCCGGGGGAGGCGGAGGAAGCGCAGATGAGTCAGCGAGCGGTAGGCGAAGGGGGGCTTGTCGGGAATCGGGGCCGGGTGGGCCGAGGCTGCGCCTCAGGGGAGCAGAGATCCCGAGCCCACGAGGTAATGGCTCCAAGGGTCCGGGCAATGACAAGGCTCAGCTTCCCGGGAGAGGGGGGGTGGTCTCGGCGTGGATGAGTCGGCGGTCGGTGGCCAATAAGCCGCTAAAGTCGGCAGTCGGTGGCCAAAAGGCTGCTAAGGAGCTAGGCTGGAAACGGGGGGCAGGCAGCCCAAGGAACCACCGCCTGGGAGGAGAGCTCCCGAGTCCATGTGGTGGTCGATTCAGCCCCAGGGGAGCAGAGATCCCGGGCCCACGCGGTAATGGCTCCAAGGCTCCGGGCGATGACAAGGCTCAGCTTCCCGGGAGAAGGGGGGTGGTCTCGGCGTGGATGAGTCGGCGGTCGGCGGCCAAAAAGCCGCTAAAGTCGGCGGTCGGTGGCCAAAAGGCTGCTAAAGAGCTAGGCTGGAAACGGGGGCAGGCAGCCCAAGGAACCACCGCCTGGGAGGAGAGCTCCAGAGTCCATGTGGTGGTACTTATGTACATAGCCATGATTTATGTTTGTTAGTCAAACAAAATTTTAATGTTTGTCAACCAATCAATCAATTGTATTTATTGAGCACTTACTATGTGCAGAGCACTATACTAATCACTTAGGAGAGTATAATATAATGGAGTTGGTGGACATCTTCCCTGCCTACAACAAACTTACAATCTGTCTCCCCATCTAAACTGTAACCTCCTTGTGGGTAATAATAATAATGATAATAATAATAGTGATATTTGTTTAGTGCTTACTATGTGTCAAACACTGCTCTAAATAATAATAATGATGGTATTTGTTAAGCGCTTACTATGCGCCAAGCACTGTTATAAGTGCTGGGGGTGATACAAGGTGATCAGGTTGTCTCACATGGGGCTAACGTCTTAATCCCTATTTTCCAGATGATGTAACTGAGGCACAGAGAAGTTAAGTGACTTACCCAAAGTCACACAGCTGGTAAGTGGCAGAGCTGGGATTAGAACCCACGACCTCTGACTCCCAAGCCAGAGAGTCACTCTCTGCTCTTTCCACAGAGTCACGCTGCTTCTCAAAAGTCATAAAGTCATAAAGGCTTCTGATGTGTGGCATTCTGTGGCTCCAGGGGAAGCTGGTCCAGGCCTGAGGCTGCCTCCTCAGACTCCAGAGTTCCTCGGACCTGTCTGCCCAAATCTGAACCCAGAAGGGACCCTGCCCCATACCAGACAGGGATGGCTCTGAATGTTAGGCCCAGAAAGTCAACCACTCAACCCAGCAGGCTCATGCCATGCCATGCCATGCCTTGATACCCTTCCCAGGCTCCTGGTTCCTAGATGAAGAACAGAATTCCTTGAAGATAGCCCTGGTTTGGCTTAGTGTATCACAGGCCCTGATATGGCCATATCAAAGACTGACACCGGAGTAAAAATAATAATGATAATGATGGTATTTGTTAGGTGCTTACTATATGCCAAGCACTATTCTAAGCGCTGGGGTAGATACAAGATTATCAGGTTGTCCCACGTGGGGTTTAGAGTCTTAGTCCCCATTTTACATATGAGGTAACTGAAGCACAGAGAAGTTAAGTGACTTGCCCAAAGTCACACAGCTGACAAGTAGTAGAGCTGGGATTCGAACCCATGACTTCTCACTCGCAAGCCCGTGCTCTTTCCTCTAAGCCACGCTGCTTATCAGAATTGGATAGGATAGAAAAAATGGGGGCCTCTAAAGAATCCATTCACTTGCATCGCATCACACATAAATCTGCTTGGTATGTTTCAGGAGTCATTTTCCATTATCTTTTGCCCATTAATAAATAATAATAATAATTTTTATTTTAATAATAATGACAATTGTGGCATTTGTTAAGGGTTTGCTATGTGTCAAACACTGTACTAAGGCCCCAGTTAGAAACAAGATAATCTGGTCCCACATGGGGGTCACAGTCTAAGTAGGAGGGAGAGCAGATATTGAATCCCCTTTTTGCAGATGAGGGAACTGAGGCACAGAAAAGTTAAGTGACTGCTACTATGGCAGAGGGAAAGGAGCCATCAGAGAACAGGAAGTCTTAGATAATGGTCTAGAAGATAGTGAACACAAGTATATTTAGATGGTGAAAAAGGATGAGGTTGGCGATTTGAAAGTAGGAAAGTGCTCTACTATTGACAGCTGAGAGGCATGGGAGAATGGATGTGGGGGTGGGATGGAGCAAGGGGGAGATTTGGGGAAGCTAAACCCTGTTGGTTTTGATTTTCTCAACAAAATGGTTGGCAAAGTCATCAAGGGTTAAAGGGGAAGGAGATGGGTGCACCAAGGATTTGAGAGGGAGGTAAGCTTTGGAATAGCTGGTGGGAGCTTTGGGAAGGGGAGTGGATGGGGGAGGCAAAATTGTGTAGCTGAGAAGAATAGGCAGAGTTATAGTGAGTATGGATGAATTTGAAATGGCCAAAGTTGACTTGGGGCCTAGATTTCTGTCATTAGTGCTCTACAGTATAAAAGCAGCATCAGAGGAAGCATACTGTGGAAATACTCCAGGTATGGGGGTTGGTGATGTGAATCTGATGGAGGGATGGCAGCGCAAGGGAGTTAAATTTGGCAGAATGTATAGAGTTGAGTTTGTGCATAAAGAGTGATGGGGGATATGAGGGTGCAAATAGGGCATGATGGACTGGAATAAGTGGAGGGGAATAGAGGTTGGATGGATTTGTGAGAGGAAAGTACAGTTTTGTGGGAAGGTGGGATTAGGAGAGAAGGCAAGTTAGGAGGTGGTGAACAGAGAGTGGCAATGCAGAGTTGGTGAGGCTAGAGGTGACACAGTGATTTATGATGATGTGTGTTCAAGTTGGTGAGTGGGCGAGGTGGGTGGATCAGTCGAGATAAGGAGTGATTGGGAGCAGGCAGATGGGGAGGCCATCAGAAATGTTTACATGGATGTCGAAGTCTCTGACGATCCGTGTAGGGGAGAAGAAGAGAAGGAAGGTGAGAAACACATCGAAATAGCTCTGAAAATTGGAGATAGGGCTGGGTGGGAGGCAGATGATAGCAACATGCCATACTAGTGAGTAATAGAGGCGGAAGTTGCAAAGTGACAGATGGAGGGGATGATGATGAGGCAAAAAGAACATTGGGAGGTTAGGAGCAGCCCAACTCCTCCCTCTTTGCCTATGAATTGTGAGGAGTGTGAGAAAGTGAGTCTCATTGGGAGGGAGCAATAAGGGAGATAAGGGGAGAAAGTAAGGTCTTAGTGAAAGCAAAGAGAAAGAGTGACTGAGTCAGTTCAGTAAGTAATTGGAGAAACAGAAATAATTTTATCCTATTTTTATTATTCTACAATTTTATTAAATAATAAACTTAACGTATCCTGCCTTGACTACTGAATCTGCTTCTTCTCTGACCTCCCTGCCTCCTGCCTTTCTCCACTCCAGTCCATACTTCACTCTGTTGCCTAGATCGTTTTTCTAAAATAAAAATGTTCAGTCCATATTTCCCTGCTCCTCAAGAAGCTCCAATGGTTGCCCATCCACCTCCGCATCAAACAGAAATGCCTACCATTGGCTTTAAAGCACTCAATCCTCTTGCCCCTCCTACCTTATCTCACTGATCTCCTATTACAGCCCAGCCTGCAAACTTTGCTCCTCTGACACCCTCCCTCTGACCTGGAACTCCCTCCCCCTCCATATAAGCAGACCTTTACTCTTCCCACCTTCAAAGCCTTATTAAGGTCACACCTCTTCCAAGAGGCCTTCCTTGATTAAGCCCTCTTTTCTCTGACTCCTTCTCCCTTCTGCATCATCTATAGATTTGGCTCTGTACCCTTTGGGCACTTGGTATTCAACCCACCTTCAGCCCCACAGCACTTATGTAAAATACAAACATTATTTATTCATATAAATGTCTATCTTCCCTCTAGACTGAAAGCTTGTTGTGGGAAGGAAACGTGTCTATCAACTCTCTTGTAGTCTCCCAACTACACAAAGTAAGCACTCAATAAATACCACTGATTTATTGATTGGTTGATCCAGAAACCAGGAAACACAACAAATGGGCAGTCCAGCTCCCTAGCTGACATAATTCTAACTCTTTAGATGGTAATGGCTAGCACTTTATGTTTACCAAGCCTTCTTTTTATTCAATCCAACATTCGAGATGCACCCCTTCTTAAGTTATATACAGAAAATCAATTCTCACAATCAGTTTGGCTTTACAAATATGTAATTTTGGAAACCTAGAGTTAGGAGCTCTGCAGTGTTGACTATTAACATCTACAAAGAGAGATCAAGTTTGTGAGAGAACTGCTGCTTCATATTGTATATTAAAGAGCAGCATAGAAAAGGTTAATAGATAGCAAAACCTGATGATTATAAAGATTGCAGTAGCTATTTACTTACAGAATTAATTAACAATCAGTTCAAATTATCACACATAGTCAGGCTGCATGTAATTTAAATTGCTTTTGCACAAAGTGATTCAGAAACAAAAAAGTTGGATAGAGGTTACTGGAGTGTAAGAACATGTGGAGAATACTGTATAAACCCAAGTGCCTTGAAACTTTGAAGTACTGCATTAAGGAACTGTTAGGTGTAAGCTGTTTCTGGTATAGAGATCGGTGCTATTGGTAAGTTATTTTATTTCTTTAACATCCCTGTTTACATTTTTATTTTTCAACTCCCTAAGAGAGCTATCTCTGTCTCATTAGCAAATCATCTGACATGCACATCCCTGAGCCCAGTCTGTTCAACCCAGAATTCTGACATGTGAAATGAGTCACAAACCTCAGGTACATGGAACTGACATTTTCATCTTTTAAATAGGATGCGAACAATAAATTGCTCAAATTTCTTCCTTTGTACAGTTATTTGACATTGAACTCACAGTAGCATAAGCCTAAAAGGAAAAATACACGCAGGATATCAAGTTCTGAACATTCAGCTAGGAATTTATAAGGCTATATTAGGAATGCTATACATAGTTTTTTGACATCAACCAAGGGGGGAATAATTTCAGAAACTGATAAAGCATTTCAAAAAATAAATAAAAATGAGGACTGAAAAATGTAGCTATTGAAAACTAGAATAACAAGTGTATTCATAGAAAACAAATCGGATTATAACCCTGGATTAAGCAAAAATAGAAAGGAATATTTAAGATAGCGGCAAATGATAGAACAATTAGACAAAAATGGAAAATAAGAATTACAGTAAATGAGGTTTAATTGTCATTGAAACAGTGCTTATTTTTAAAAAATTAACATTTACTGAGTGCCCACATGCAAAAAATTAATCAGCATGACATGAGATATTCATCATTTTAATTTTTATCTTTAAACTAGAAAGTAAAGGAAATTTTTCATAGTCTCTTTTTGTCTTTGATAAAAAAAGTCTATATGTTCCCACTAAGTTTTCTCTATTTGACTGTCATCTAAGTGAGGGCAAATATCAAGTCTTTTCCTTAATTAATCTGGCATAAGTGTACTGTCTAATGCAGTATCACTGAAGATACTAGGAATGAAATAAATATTATGTCAATAATACATGAGGGAAAATATGAGGCAAAACTATAGCTTTAGCTATTGGTGATCTTAGATATTGAGAGTGACTTTATTAATCTTTAAAACAGTAGGAATCATATCCTGTAATTCTTTAACTGGCAGACTATTATTCGTCAGCATAAGGACCACAGATGGAATCCTGTATTTGTGAAGACAGTATTTTCTCTCTTTGCGTTTTCAACTGCCTTTATCTCTTTGCATCTTTAAGTGCTTTTAGATGTCTCCCGATCTGATGCCACCGTTTGTCTTGGTTTGTATTGTTTTCTTGCTCATATTTCTGTGTTCTGGTTAGAAAGAGCTGGGGCTGGGAAGAAATGGGAGGAAACCAGAGTTGGGGGTTAGGAGGAAAGGGAAGAGAAAAGGGAAAGGAACTGGGGAGATAACAAGGTCTGCCCTTAACTTGTATATATATTCGAAATGACTTGAATAAAAACACTGACATAAGAAGTTCCCTAATGAGAATTTTGAAGCCTAGATATGACCTCTTCATGGTTTACTGTTGCAAATCAAAAAGGTATGTTTATCACTTGAAAATTGTGTTTTTTTTTAATTGATGTAAGCATTACTTTTAGTCATTTGGGGAGGGCAGATATGAAGAGCATAAAGTCATTTGAAGTGGGATTTTCTCACTCTTTCCTGTTCTCACTGCCACCCTTCTCCTCCCTATATCACATTTTGAGAACATAGACAGATGATGTCTTTAAAAAATGATTGAGTTTCAGTAGGTTGTAGCTTATTCTTACATCAACAGACATGTTTGACATGGTTTTTCTGCCACAGTGCACTTGAGCTCTTTCAATTAGCCACTTGCCTGACTGTAAAAATGTAATGGCCACTTCTGAGTTCATATTCACCTAAGGAAGTACAAATTTTAGAGAAAATACTTTAAGAATCTATATCGCAAGTGTAAGAATTTGTTAAATACTGTTTCATCAGATGTAAAGCAAGCTGGATCTTAGCGTTTTGTTCTCTAATTTCATTTGTGGTTGATTCTAGATCAAGATACCTCCAGTGGAATTTCCAGGTACTTTTGCCAAACCAACTTGTCGTATTATTATTAAAATGGAAACATTTCTGTTTGAAGCCCAATTATACAGAAAAAAACCCCAAACCCCAAAACAAAACCAAAAAGCCCAAGCAAACCAAAACTTTTTCACTATTTGAAGCATGTAAACCAAGTGAAAAACTAAGCTGATTTTGTAGAAAAATATATGACCCATTTTCTCTCTAGCCAAGCATGTCATAGCACAACTTCCTTCAAAATACAGTGAGGCATTCAATAGGACTAGATTGAAAACTGTGATGAAAATTATCAGTAACTGCCAGAGTAACATTTACTGTATCTGCAGACTGTTACTATTCATACGTCAAGCTAAGTTTTAAAGTTGAAGCTCTGTTGAAGAGAAGTCAAAACTAGAAATATAAAGACATAGCTGTAACCTGAATTCTTCAATACAGTACCATCAGACAAAGTGGTAACAAAAGCTGTCACTCAAGGACTTTTCTGTTTATTCAAAGAAGTCACATTTTTGAACATATAATAAGTACTTTTTATGCCTGCCTCATGGTATCCCTTTTGCTACTCTTTCTCAGGATTTGGTAGTGGGGTCTATCAAATGAAAATCCTAAATTGCAGTCAATGGGAATGAATTGGCATATAGGAGGTTGCAAAACCAAAAGAATGAAAATAAAAAGGAAAAATCTTATATATATTCCCTAGCATGCGCTTATACTTAAGAAAATACTAAGATCAAACTACTCAATAACTCAAACCACAAAACTTGGTGCAATAGTTTATACCTTATAATTTGAATTAACTTAAATTAAATATTTAAAAAGAGTTACATACAGTATAATAGTTTGTCCCTTTTCATTTGGTTTTTACAATGGTTTTTCTTCACCAATAGTGTTGCTTGATCAAAAACAACAGTAAAATTTATACTTGAACTAAACTTGGCCCATGTGATCCTTAGCATTTCACACACCCCAGGAGCAATTCTTAATGAGAAGTTCTTTGCATAGAGAAGTCTATGAGAAAGTAGATTTCACTTATGTGTCTCCAACTCATTTTCCTGCAGTTACCTCAGTTTAATGTTTGCACAAAGTGTCTAAAGAAATAAAGATTATGCTACACCAGCATAAAAAATGGTTAGCAATTTTTATAGCTTGATGCTACATGGATTAGTAATAGGTTTAAGGCTTGGAAAAATAAATGAAGCTAAACAGGCTTTAAAAATCATGCATAATTGCTATTATATGTACAGTTGATGTTTTTTATTATCAGTGCTTAAATATGAATGTTAAAAAATTAAATTACAATTACTCAAAGCACTCTCTATCACCTTAAAGCTACCAATCAACCTAGCCTAGCCATCATTTTTAAGTAAATGTCTGGGATTTTAGCAATCAAATTTTATATTCACAGTCTCTCTTTGAAATCAACCAAGAGATAACAAATGTTCAAAGAGAGCTTTCTTAAGGATAGCAATCTCTTTATGTCTTCTGACTTTCTGGGTTATGCCAAGGGTATTTGAATGTGGTGGAAGGGGATTTTATCAGAAGGTTCTTCACATGTATCCTCAGAAATAAAAACCCTGAATCATGAATTCGTGTTTGCAAACCCAAACTTGATAGTCTCAGTCTTTACATTCTCAATTGATGTTTAACTCATTTATTCTTTTGGTAGGAATACTGAGAAAAAACTGAGGAAATATTTCCTAAAAAATGGTAGAACCCGATTATAACCTCACCTCTTAGAACATGACCTTGTATTTACATAGACAGGAATATGTACATTATCCTGGGAAGCCCCATGGCCTAGTGCAAAGAGCACAGGCCTGGGAGTCAGAGGATGAAGGTTCTAATTCCAGCTCCGCCACTTACCTGCTGTGTGATCTTGGGAAAGTAACTTCAATTCTCTGCCTCAGTTTCCTCATCTGCAAAATGGAGATTAAATCCTATTCCCTCCTATTTAGTCTGTGAGCCCCATGGGGGACAGGGACTCTGTCCAACCTGATTACCCTGTATCTTGTCTTATGCTGCTGAGTTGTTTCTGATCCATAGCAATGCCATGGACACATGGCTCCCAGAATGCCCCACCCCCATCTGCAATCATTCAGGTAGTGTAGCCATAGAGTTTTCTTGGTAAAAATATAGAAGTGGTTGGCCATTGCCTCCTTCCTTTCAGTCAACTTGTATCTCCACCCTTGACTCTCTCCCATGCCACTGCTGTCCAGCATGGGTGAGTTTTGATTGGTAGCAGATTGTCTTCCACTCACTAGCCACTGCCCAAGCTAGGAATGGAAGGGGTGTATACCTCTGCTTGATCCTCCCTCCTGTAGTCAAGACTGAAAGAGTACTGGAAACTCTCCTGGCGCGATCCTGAGAGGGGATCCTGTGTCTACCCCATGCTTAATATAGTACTTGGCAATCAGTTAATCGTATTTATTGAGCACATAATGTCTGCAGAGCACTATACTAATCGTTTGGGAGAGTACAACATAACAATATAATAGACATTCCTTGCACATAGAGCTAATTGTCTAGTGGACGTAGTAAGCACTTAACAAGTACCACAATTATTATTACTATATATGTATGTGTTTTCATATGAATTGTATCTACATATATATGTAAAATTCATTAATTTTAGTTCCAGATATATGCATTAATAGTATAAAATCTCTGTGGCATCATTCTATTCAACATTTGAATGTAATGTCATTCAGTTTTCAGTCACTTGAATGTTATAACCAGCTTTTACTGTTGTTCTTCAGTGGTTGGTTTTGTAGTCTCAGTAATATTTGGCTGATAATTCTTAAATCCATAATATTTTCAGGCCAGAAAAAAATAGGCACCAGAATTTCCTAATACGCCTTGCAACCATCACTATCCACAAATGGTCAGTATGCTTTGTTCTGGGTTTACTGTCCTGAAGTTCTTTCACGGGCCTGGGAATCAGAGGGCCTGGATTCTAATGCCACTTGCCTGCTGTGTAGCCTTGGGTAAGTCACTTAACTCCTCTGTGATCAGTAACCTCATTAGTAAAACAAGGATTAAGACTGTGAGCCTCACGTGGGATATGGACTGTGTCCAACCTGATTAGCCTTGTTAATTAGTTAGTTAAGAGCACATAATAAGCCCTTACAAATACCATTGAAAAAATCATAGTGACAGGGCCAATGGGTACATTCCATAATTGGTAAAGCAATCCTGGGGTTGTACTGGCCAATTGATGAGTTCTAATGTCAATTGACAAGTCAGCAGAGTGGCAGCGAAGAGTATTATTAGTGAACCTGGGACTTTATCAAGTTGATTAGGTACCTCAAAACATAGGCTGTGGCTAAAGAAAGCAAGCATTTCCCTAACACACCATATCCTTTAATATCCAAACTTTCTTTTTTTCTTTCTCAAGATATAGTTGTCCTTTAGCTTTAAAGAGGATGCTACTGACAATGATATTTTCATTTATGTGTTTAGGAGTGGTTGTTAAAACCAATGTGCAGCTGACAATCACTTCCACAACATGTGCATGTATAGATTGCCCTTGCTGCACTGTTGCACTTGTTACCGTTGTTACCAGATGGTGTTTGTTTCCTTTTCTTTGTATCTCCCTCTTCCCAAAGTCGCTGCTCCATGACAGTCATGCCATTTCTGATTACTGCATGCTAGGCTGACCTGTCTTCTAAGAGCAAGCAACAGGGCAAAGCATGGCAAGGAAGCAGGAGAGAAATGTTTGCTAGAATGCCTTTTGGCCATAGTGGGGTTTTTCCTGACTCCTGCTCCCTCCTTCTTCTTTCTTCCCTCTCCTTTCTCCCCTGAGACGGAAGACCGCTTGATCCCAGTATCTCTGCTGCCACTCTAGCTATGGCCCTGTGATGATGTCATCCAGCATTATGTGATAGGAACCCCACTTGATAGCCTAGCCCAGGGCCCTGGCTTCTCTTAATGGGGCCCTGGCTCCTTCTACCCACTCTGCGTGATGGCATCCTCAGTGCTCTCAGTGATCAGGTTTAGGGATATTCCAGTCAAAATTCAGAGGGTTTAACCATCCAAGTGGTCTTCCTCCTCTGGGAAAGGTCTGTGGGGGTGACAGAGTTGTCTGGACAAGAGGCATAGGTCTTTTTGACCATATTTCTTACCTGGTCCTACTTTATCTTTATCCACCACTCTTGTCCTGTACTAGTAATACCAGCCCATCCAAAAATGCCATTTATAGGATCCAGCTCAACAACTAAAAAGAAAAGCCTGAGCTATTACAGAAACTCTCCCCAGATGTAATTTTCATGGCTGAAGTCATAGCCCCCCTCAAACTGAATCTTCCCTTTCTACTGAAAATGAAAAGAACAAAGACCCAATTCTTTTTCTTTTAGAAATGAATTTAGTTCTTGGGACCTAAAGTTTTCTGGTGAGTCACCAAACAGGAAAAGCCCCATGATGCCTGGGCAAACCAGTCCTCCACTGAACTTCCAAATCCAAGAAGGGAGGCTCAATTCAGAATTTTCTATACAAAAGTTGCTCATAATCAAGTTCTAGAGTCAGTTTCCTTCTGCCTCCTCCACAGCTGGACCATTTCCCCTTTCTTTTCTCTTCAACAGGAGAATGAGGGGAAAGATGCAGAAGAAGGAAGAAAGAAGGAATGAACCAGTTATGAGGAAAGAGGCAGAGAAAGCTGGAGGCCCTAGACACCTATTTCCTTTTCCTCCTATTCCTTTGCCAAGATCAGCTTGAAATGTCTTTGAATTCAACAAATTGAAATGATTTGACACACTGCAGGCAGCCACCCACTCCCCTCAACCATCTGGGGCTCCCGCCCTTCCTTATTCCAGAATGGTGAGACAACTGAAGCCCCGGCTGCTCCTTGAAATACTGCTCCTTTAGTCATAATGTTCTGCAGGTCCTACTGTATTTATTGTTGACCTTGTATTTTAATCGTCTTCTATTTTTATTATTTTGGTCTTTCCTTATGTGAGAGTTGCAAACACCTCAGGCCTACTTATTTTTCTTAGATTGTGAGCCCCTTTGGGCCAAGGGACAGAGTCTAATTCTTATTCTTATTTTTGTTTCCAGTGCTTAGTAGTAGTAGAGTTGTCCTTTGATGGGAACATTAGTATATGTTTTGCACATGGTAAACATTCAGAATACTTTTGAATGAAGACGTGAATGAAGAAATCCAAGATTTCACTGCAGCTTGTAGCCCTTCTTCCCCACCTCTGCCTTAGATTCTCTACCAGCCCCTTCCCTCCTCCCCTGCCTGCTCTCCCCGCATTTAAACCCCCCTAGTTTTGAAGCTCCTGGAAGTGGGGAGTGCCAATTTCACAAAGGGCCAGAGTAGGAGCAATGGCATGAGCTTCGAGGTCCCAGATGGAACCCAGCAGATTTGAAGTTGTTTAAAAAAATATTGAGAGAATAGCAGGGAAGGGTATAAGGCAGGTGGGGAGACTTGGGGATAATTTGAGTATTGGGAAAAGGGGAAGAGGGAACAGGTGAGCCAAGGGCCAGTAACTGGGAAGGGTTGGGCTGGCGGGTAAGGGAAAAACACTTTGCAAGGAAATGATCTTTTACGTGCAATCTCCAAATGGGCTGCTAAATTCAATTAGCAAGGGGGAGGGATTGTCCTGTGATATTATACTGACATCTTCTGTAACATTGGCCAAATGTCAGAGAGTATGTAGCAGCTTTTCACCAGCAGTCAAAGGACTGGAGACTGGAGGAAGAGATGGGGAAAGACTATGGAAGAGACACTTCCTTCCTGAAAGAGACAAAAACAAGGGATGAATAGCCTTTCCCCAAAGACTGAGAGAAAAGAAAGAGGAGAACTGCCATCTATGGAATTAGAAGCAAGCCAGGAGAAGGTCCATCCTTGCAAAGGAAGACCTTCCATAAATAAATAAAAATAGATGAGACGATAGCTCTCCACATAGAATGATGGATGGTGATGAATAGAAGTCTTGAAGTGGGAATCCACCCTCCAAAGAGATATGAAAAAGAAAAGTTGCACTTCTTAGAGGAGCCAGAGGAAGGAATCAGTGCACTGCCTCAACCCAAAGGGGAAATTCACTGGGATGCCTCTCTAGGAGTGATTAGAGAAACATTGGAGACTATTGTCCCTTAAAAAGGTGAGATGTGGGAATAAAAAAATAGAAGAAACATATGTTGTGGAGACAGTGGACCCCCATAGAACCAGTGACTAAGGAAGGTGATTCTCTTTCAAGAATTCAACCTAGAGGAGAGTGGGTGCTCTTCCCTTTGACATGGACCAAATCAGGAAAGGTAGAGCTCAGCACAGGCCAATTAAAAATAACAGCAGGGTCTCCCTCTTTCCAAATTAGCATGGCAGCATTAGCAAAAGCTGGAGATACAGAATGACGTAGCTGTCTCCGAAAAGCAACCCATGAAAGATGTCCCAGGCAGTGAGACGATAGGCAGAAAATCAGAAGAGTCTCTTTTGTTCCAGGAATACGTTAAAGATGAGTGACAATCACACTCATTCATTACAGAACACTGGAAGTACTCTGAATAAAAGGGTTAAAATGAAATGCAAGATGCATTAAATTGGGCCTAAGGGCTAGTTTTTATATACGTTAATTGAAAAAAGGGAACAATCAAGAACAGATATTGAAAGGTAAATTCTGGCTCAGCAGGAACATTACCTCTAGGAAAGTTGTGGGGATTATAATTAGGGGTTTTCTGGTTTTTTTTTTTTATTAAAGAAAGGACTAAATTTCCCTCTTCCCCACGTTGCTAGTTGAAGACCCTAGGTGGGGAATGCAAGCTCTGCACACAGTAAGCCCTCAATAAATATGATTGAATGATTGAATGAATGAAGCATTGGTAGGTAAGGGACTTTCCTCTGGTCTTACTCAATGTAACCTCCTTCCTCCCAGCAGTTTGTCCTTGTCCCAGACTGAATCCAGATGGAAGTGAGATGGCTGTGATGATGCACATGGGTGAAAATTACCTCACGAATTCATAGCTCCTACTAGGGCCAGATAAATTGAGGGCACAAAGGGCTTAAACCCAGAGCCTTCAGTTTACATGGGCCTAGTCCGACCTCTAAATTTGCATCTCTCTCGATTGTACCGATGTAACTGCTGCTTGGGGTCTTATGAACATGGTGGGTTTTTTTTGCTGTTTTTTTAAACAGCTTCCTCAAGGCAGCCCACACCAGCATGTCTGATTTCCTCTAAACTGAGTTCCTTTAGGGCAGCGAATGTGGCTACCAACTCCTTTATGTTGTACTCCCCCAAGTTTTCAGTCCAATTAAATATCTCTGGACTCAGCCTCAGTTGACCCACCCTCAAGGGGTGGGGAGGGATAGTGATTTAATACAAATAGGTGCTAATATCTGTGCTGATCACTTTTCTACCCATTGCTCCTCATCTCTTGGAAGAATCTCCATTGCTTTGTTGGGAGAAGTCATTAAGCTAATAGTGAATAGAAAGGGGAAAAGTGTGTTTGCTGTTAAGGGACATAAAGGTGATACTTGTTTGTGTGGGTTTGCTTGACTGTGTGTATGTTTTTACTCATGGGCTCTGTGATCTTGCTGCACTCTAGAGTGTCACAGTGACCAGGCTGAAAAGTAAGTCACTGGGCCAAGAGTGGAGAGGAAAGGGGAGGAGAGACTTATGAGGAAATGACCCTGCAGGGGTCTTCCTGATTCAGGACTCTGGACTCAGACTTTCTGCCACCTCCTTCTTCCCTTCTCTCTCCTTCCTGCACCTTCCCTTCTAGGCCTCCAGTCCAGGCTCCAGAGGCCAACTACAGCCCCCCTACATCTCTGGCTGGTGGCGCTGTAATGTTGTCATGGAGGGTCCATGGGTGGGCAGGGCAATCCCTTGATGAGCCACCTAAGCCCCTCCAGACTGCTCTTAATGCAGTCCTGCATGTATGTCCTGGGCTGTCATTTCTATTAACACAACTAAAGGGATTATTATCATGTTCATCCCCTAGGCAGATGTTTTCTCCAGATGGCAGTTGATGCAGCTAATCCCAGGCTGGCTCCCTGAAACTGAAGGGTTCTGGGGGCAAGGGGAAAGAGAGGAAAGACAAATGAGGAAGGGATCCTCCAGCCCTGATTCTCTCCTTGCAGGTCTGGAGATTCTCCCCTTCTGACTTACCAAAGCTGAGCCAAGGTCTTTTGAACTAGGTTGACCAGGCTTTGGTTCCCCACCTAATAATAATAATTAATAATTATTGTATTTGTTAAGCAGGCATTGTTAAGTTAAGTGACTTGCCCACAATCACACAGCTGACAAGTGGCAGAGCCGGGATTCGAACCCATGACCTCTGACTCCAAAGCCCGTGCTCTTTCCACTGAGCCACGCTGCTTCTCCGTGACTTAAAGTGACTTGAAGTCACAAATGAAGTGATTTGCCCGAGGTCACCCAGCAGACAAGTGGCAGAATCAAGATTACAACCCAGATCCTTCTAATCCCAGGCCTGTGCTCTATCTACTGAGAAGCAGCATGGTTCAGTGGAAAGAGCCCGGGCTTTGGAGTCAGAGGTCATGGGTTCGAATCCCGACTCGGCCACTTGTCAGCTGTGTGATTTTGGGCAAGTCACTTAACTTCTCGGTGCCTCAGTTACCTCATCTGTAAAATGGGGATTAAGACTGTGAGCCCCACTGGGACAACCTGATTCCCCTGTGTCTACCCCAGCGCTTAGAACAGTGCTCGGCACATAGTAAGCGCTTAACAAATACCAACATTAATCTACTAGGCCGTGCTGCTTCACTTGACTGAAGGCTACATCTCCCTGTATGCCTTGGAGCTTCAGCTCATGCGGGCCTCCTACATGCCTCCTCCACACTGTACCAAGTAATAGGCCAGAGTTGCAGGGTAAGGAGGGATTTCTGTCAAGGGAAAAGGAGTGATTGGAAGGAAAATATGTTCCTTCTGGCTGTGCTTGAGGGCAGGTTTTGGTGGGGGTTGGGGTGGCGGTGGCAGTGACAGCTCACACAGGTGGGAGGTGCATTATGAGGTGTTCAAAGTACCCCACCAACTTTAGCCAGGTCCCGAGGCTCTGTTAATAGGGCAGAATGCAATTTGCAACAAACATTTCAAACTGCTGAATTCATCCCCACATTAAGAAATCAAAGCCCATATCAATACACATTTCCCAAAATCATTTGCTTGCCATCATAAATGATGTTTCTGTGTGTGTTTTGTATGAACCAGTCAAAATGTTCTGCATACAGAAGAGCAAGAGTATTAAGTAGGAGAGTTTTTCAGATCTGTCTTGTTAAATTTATTTTCACAAGTTAAGGTCACTGATCAGAGATCCATTTCTAGTTTACACAAACTGAAAACTGTGTTGGTTCTTTATTTTCCATTAGGATTGGAATTGAATGGAAACCTATATTGATACCAATTGAGAATTGGCCTAAATTTAATTATTCTGTGAGTTCCTGATGTAGTGATGGAAAGAACATACTATTTTGGAAGTTCTTGGGTGCCATAACACCTCAAAACTGAACTATTCCTGACAAGGATGTGCAGATGGAGATGCATATTTATGTCCCTTAAAGACTACATGAAGTGTAAGGATTAGAGCTGTAACAACAAATAGCAAAACATTTTCTATAACGACATAGGTAATCTATAGACAAGTGTATTTACACTGATTCAGTCCACACATCCCCATTCTCCATTGAATAAAGCAATCAACATCCAAAAATGCTGAGAGAAAGAACATTGTAATAAGCATTATATAGGAATTAAAGCAGTTATCACAGAATTAGGTGAAACATTTTTGAGGCAAAAGTTTGTTTTTGATGGAAATTTTGGAAAACTGGGTCTATTTTAATATCTTGAAATTTCATTTTGCTTAATTATTTCTGCAACTGTTTTACACCTTAAAAAAGGAAAATCCACACTATAGCCAAAGGTTAAAAATAGTGATCTTTGGGTAGAACCTTGCATTGTTGAATTAAGGATAAAAATGAGTAAAGCTTCAAGGTGGGGGAGGGGAAACATAACTGCCTATGAAAAAACAAACACCATAAAAATGCAATTCAGTGGCTGAATCAGTCAAGTTATTTAAAATGTCACTTTCATTGGTAATTTTCCTTTTAAAAAAGGTTTCTAAAAGATTTGTCTTTGTTTTCTTGCAGTAAAGATGAAGGCAGGTGTGGTGGAAAGGATTATTATGTGTTTGTTCTTTAATTATCTACTAAAAATTTACAAAGGAAGGAAAAGGGGGAGGAGAAAACCAAAGCATGAAGAAGAAGCAGGGGTGGAGAATTTCCAATGAGAAGACCAACTCCAGAAATGGGGAAGGTTCAGGATAAAGAATGGGGCAAAAGGATGGAAGTGAAAGTACATTAGTCATAGAATTACTCAAAAGAATAAAAATGTATTTCTTCAAGTTTTAGTTAAATCTTTAGCCCTGGCTGAAGACAAGTGTGTGTATCTCTCTCTCTGTCTCTTCACACCAACCCAAGAATGTCTAGAAAGAGAGAGATGTTAATGATAATGATAATATTTGTTCAGTGCTTATACTATGTACCAAGCATTGTATTCTAAGTGCTGGGGTAGAATCAGGCTAATCAGATTGGACACAGTCCCTGTCCCTCATAGGGCTCACAGTCAAAGTAGTGAGCATGATTTAATCCCCATTTTACAGATGAGGAAACTGAAGCCCAATTAAGTGACTTGTCCCATGGCACATGTCAGGCAAGTGGCTGAGCCTGGATTAAAAACCTGGTCCTCTGACCCCCAGGCCCAAACTCTTTCCACTAGGCAAACTTCTTTTTGCTACTAATGGTGAGATTTTATCCAGTGTGAATATGACTGAAAAGAGTGACCAATAGTATTTTACATATACCTACAATTTTTCCCTATTACCCCAGTCTTCCAGAAGGCCCTTCCCTAAAAATTCCATCCTACTGCTGATTACTGTGCATCAATGGCTAAAGCTGTCATCTCTCTACTTTCCTCAAATATGCCAAATTATCTGAGATTGTGCTTCACTGATTCCTGAAAATGCTACTCCTGGCCTTGGTTACTGTCCTACTATTTCAGGTCAACAAGCACCAGCTGTTTGGGTATCTGGTCTCATTTTTTATACTCACATGTCCCACCCAGAGAGGCTAAATTGTGAAGAGCATTGCCTCAATAGTGGTAAACTATCTTCCATAACCTTATCATTAGTGATCTGGAATTGCCATTTATTGTTAAATATAGCACATAGGTGATGCTGATGAAATCATTTGAGAAGTTTGAGGTGATATCTGTGGAGGTTGATGCCCCTCTGCATGCCACTGTTTGTCTCCTAAAGAGCCTTGATTACTTTGTTATTGAAATCTCAATTGCTTAATAATAATAATATACTAGTGGCATTTATTAAGGCCTTACTATATGCCAAGCAGTGTACTAAACATTGGGGTAGATACAAGATAACCAGGTTAAGTACAGTTCCTATCCCACATGGGTTTCACCTTCCAAATAGGAAGGAAAACAGATATTGAATCCCCATTTTACAGCTGAGGAAATAGAGGTGCAGAGAAATTAACTAACTTGTCCAAGGCCACACAGCAGACAAAAGGCAGAGGTGGGATTAGAACCCAGGTCCTCTGACTCCCAGCCAGTGCTTTTTCCACTAAGCCATGCTGCTTCCCTTGTGTATTTTTGGTGCTATGTCATTTTCATTCATTGGCATTTATTGAGCATTTTCTGTGCCCAAAGCACTCTTCTAAACACCTGGGAGAGTGCAATATTGTTGGTGTAAGTGATTTCTGCCCTCGAGGAGCTTAGAATTTTGAATTTGCCAAAAGCATGCCCCAAACATATGACGTTATTTAGCTACGGATAGCTTTGCACATGCTAAGTTCTCAATAAATACAGTTGAAATAATGAATCTTGGGGGGGGGTCTATCTGGAAACTGGTAGGGGAAAGACAAGGAAGGCGCATTCTATAGAATCAGAGATAGGTGAGTGTCCTAATAATACTTAAACCGCAGTTTGCAATCCAATCTGAACCTCAGCTATCTATGAACTAAGGAGAACACAAAGATATTTTTATTTTCTGCTTTTTATAACCTTTGTCTTAGCAAGTTTTACACACAACTGGGGATTTCCTTCTACGACATAGTTGAGCATTGTTCATTGTATACTGCTACCTGCAACACTGCTAATCTGCCAAGATAAACAGATAGACCCCTAAGATCTCTGTATCTAAAGGATCTCATTTTCTTGGGCTATGCTTTTGGCAAAATTTATATCTGTTTTCTAGGCTTCATACTACCTGTGATGCATGAACAAACAAATCAAGGAGGTCAAACTGGAAGACTATAGTGTCAATATGACATCAATCTTCAGGCCAAACTGAAGTTAATCATAATAATAATTGTGGCATTGCTAAGTGCTTTCTTCATGCCAAGCACTGCATTAAATCCTGGAGTAGGTGCAATATAATCTGGTTAGATAAAGTCCTTGTTCCACATGAGTTTCACAATCTATAGAGCAATTGTGGTGTGTAATCTTTTATATATCTGTAAGCTCTGGATTCATCAAAATACCATATCTAACTTATTGAACAATTCCATACTTACCATCTTTGTACCACATTTTAAGACCAATGTCTTAAAATGTCAAGAGAGGATCACAAATGGTAAGTCTTGGAAGGCTAGGTGGGACACAATCAATCAGTGGTGTTTATTGAGCACTTACTTTGTGCAGAGCTCTATGGTACGGGTTTGTGGGAGTGCAGTACAGTTGGTAGACATAATCCCTGCCCTGAAGGAGCTTACAATTTAATGGGAGGAGCAGTAGTCCTCCCCAAAATTTTCTCGAGATCGGGGTAGCGGACAACCTCTCAATAGCAAAGAACAGCTGGAATTTGTCATCTTTCTTTTAGAGCAACACTATGCTCTTTACTGAGCCCCTCAGAAATCCTGTCAGTCTCTCTTATCCTTTGGATTATTCCTCCAAATGGAAGATAGATCTGTTGTTATTATCTAATTCTAAATTGAAATGAGCTAAAATCACTCTTCAAATCAGTCAGTATAATTCAACGGAAGAGGAGGAAAGTGCCTAAGTTAAGGTAAATTTTGTAAGGTTATCTAAAACTGTGAGATCGCTGTAGGAAATATTGGCATTAAAACTCAATACTGCTACTGCAAAAAGGGCTTAAAGAAGGGTATTATAATGGGGGATGATTGTGTATTGAGATGGGTTGAGAGCAGAGCAAATGGTAAGGCTACACCCATCCACCAACCTGGCTTCTGTTATCTTGGCATATGTGCCATAAGTACTAATATCATATTGGAAATAAGAGAGTGGAAATACAAGAACCAGATAGACTGTATCCCAGTATGCATTTTCACCTTGCCTCATCAAGGGCATATTGTTGAATAGGCTAAGAAGAAATGGTGATTTTTTTCAAACTTTATAGGCAGTCATTTGGAACACTGGAAAGTCCCAGGACTGGTGAAATCCTGGACATGGTTCCAGAATGTTGCACGATTCACCTACCTTTCAAAAGCAGTGTGAATACTTCTGAAGGATTTGTAGTAATATACTTACTATTGCGTCATAGATACTGTAACTGATTTTTTGTCCTTGATGGCTTATTCATTCTGCTTTTTTAAATTTTATTTACTATTTGTTAAACTCTTTGGCTGTCCTTCATGCAATTCAAGAAATGGGACCCTTTCATAAGAACAATGTTTTTGTTTGCTCAATAGCAGCTCTTAAGGAAGCCTTCTCCAAGGAGAGTAAAGCACCCTGATGCTGAGAAGCCATTTAACATAACACTTTAATTCCATGAATACTCGCTACATGATTCACTTTAGAAATGGCCTTTTGTCTTCCTCAGTGTCAGTGGCTAAAATAGGATTCGTTATCCACACAACTCTGTTCAAGACTCAGAATCTAAGATGTCAGTGGGAGCTAAGCAAAAGAGTCACAGAAGACTTCAACCTATGTGTGTGCGTGTTTTCTTTTTAATCTTACACTTAGATGTTCAGGTAGTAAAATACTATTTCCAATTATTTTCTACCCATCCAAAACACCTAAGTTAAAAATGTCACTATAATTTTTTAGTTTTCTTCTTCACAGATCCTACAAAAGAAAGAGATAGATGAAAATATATGTTAAATGAAAATTTAATATTATATCTCATGTTACTTTACAAAGGCTGTTAAAACAGTTTAATTAGCTTTGATTAAATATAAGGTTTCTAGGAGAATTTTCGATAGGTGACATGACAATGTTGATGTCTGAGTTCAAGACAATGGAGGTTAAAACTGTTTTGAAAATATCTTCCTTTAATATATCCTGGATGTTGTAAAAGTTACAGAATAAATACATGGTGGTGCTCTTTAATCTTAACCAAGGGTTTTTTAAAAAACAAAAATCTTTTTTTATGGAATGAATTCTGTAGTATGATCAGGTATTCTACAAATATTTTTTTCATTTAATAAAATTAAAGTAATTTATAATGTTGATATGTAGATATGTTTTTCAATAAACTTTTCCACTGATTTTTAAAAATTCTCTTCCCTTTAAGAATTATAATTATATGTCTTCCTCCCACTTTGAAAATGGCACAAGGTGCTCATTTGCAGAGTTCTACTGTTCAAATCTTCACGGAGAATAGAAATGTCATGACTCAGTTAACAATGCTTTATTATTCCCATTGATCTTTTTTTATAGTGTTCTTTATCTCAAAAACATTGTAAATCAGATATCTACCTCCCACTCTTTTGTTCATTTGCAAATTTTTATTATTCTAGTTTAAAAAAGCAATGGAGTGTCAAGAGTCAGTGTATATTGTTTATGTTCTTTTTACATTAAAATCACTTTTAACTTTAAAAAGTAAAGATTCACAGCCAGAAAAATGTCTGAATTTTGAGTAGCTTTTTATGAAAATTGGACACGATACTGTGTGTGTGTGTGTGTGTGTGTGTGTGTTCAGGGGTTCTTATATCTTTATTGAACTCTGAAAAATATGGCCCTCCAGTGAAAGGGCAATTAAATGAATATACAGAAAACCTTTGAGGTGAATGCCCTGGTCTCTGTTCCCATTTCCTATTAGTGACTGGGGCAAAGTGACTTTACTAATCTATGCCTCAATTTCTCCACCTTTAGCTTCTTACTCATTTTTATGTAGGGGATAGGGAAGGGACCTTGACTGTAGAGTGAGAGGGCTAAGGTTTTTATTCCCAGAAAATGATCTATACGTTCCAAGGGCTCTGCTGTCCAAGTAGGTAGCAAAACTGTAATATCCTGGGCTCTGCATTCTGCTACCCATGGACTGTAGGACCAATATTCCTCAGAAGCTGTCTTGAGCATCCATATTTCCTGTTGTGTGGAAGGTGGGGATAGAGTATTTGGACCACATACTGAATACTTTAAATGAAAAGCCATATCAACAAAAGTTATACAAGGACCATAATGCCTGAATCTAAACAGGATATCAGCAAAACCGGTAACACTAAAAACTAACTCATTTATAATGACCTGAATGAATTATCAGATGTTCCAAGAAACAAATGTATGTCAGAAGCCTGATGGATGAAATTAAAGGGGATTTTTTTCAGGGGATGAAATTAACCTGGCTAGGACATAACCATTTGGACTAATATTAGATAGGAACCCTGGAGCAGATAGTGTTGTATATGCATGTGTGTGTAAAAGTCTAGGCTTCACATTCAGAGGTGCTGCTACTAATGGTGAGATTTTCTTCATGGGTGTGCATGGGGCTGAAAAAACTGACATGCAGCTGGCAGGCCATTCCACACTGGAAATAGTAAGATGATTGCTCTTCGATGTGTGATAGTTGATCCACTCATAGGGCATGTCACTGCTCTGAAACCTGCCTCTCAGGATCCCAATCTTCTGAATGTCTATTCTCAGGAATAGTAGATTTCTATATTAGATTGTATTGTACTCTTCTGAGTGCTTTGTACAGTGTTCTGCACACAGTAAGTGCTCAATAAATATCATTGATGAAAATGATGAGTAGACATGTCCATCTACATCCACTGGACTGTGTCTGACCTGATTCACTTGTATGTATCCCAACACTTAGAAAAGTGTTAGACACATAGTAAGCACATAACAAATGCCATAATTAATTAATCAGATCCCAATAGTTCACTGCCATGCCATGTTGCTTTAGACTTTATTTTACAATTTCTTTTAAACATTTATTCTGTCCTCCCTGCTTTTGAATGCCATGTTTTGTTCATCATACAGTAGCTAAATGGATGTACCATTTTGATCAGTTCTCTTTATATGTACAATTTCAGGAAAGCTGCATTGAGCACTGATCTCAATGCTGAGCTGATTGTATTTCAGATCGTGGTTGTTGGTGATGCCTGTTAGGACAGCAACATGGCCTAGTGGAAAGAGTATGGGCCTGGGAGTTATAATCTCGGCTCCTTCACTTTTCTGCTGTGTGACCTTGGGCAAGTCACTTCACTTCTCTGGGCCTCAGTTTCCTCATCTGTAAAATGTGTATTCAATCCTTGTTCTCCCTCATACTTGGACTGTGACCCTGCCATGTGGGACAGGGACTGTGTCCAGCCTGATGAACTTGTATCTACCCCAGCCCTTAGAACAGTGCTTGACACATAATAAGCACATAACAAATACCTTAAATAATAATAATAAATAATAATGGAGATTCACTGCCTGTTCTCCCTTGTACTTAGACTGTGAGCCCCATGTGGGACAGGGATTGTGTCTGGCTTGATTAACATGTATCTACCCCAGCACGTAGAACAGTGTTTGACACATAATGCTTAACAAACAAAATAATAATAATCACAGTGCCAGGTATTGTACTAAGCACTGGGGTAGACAAATGCCAAGCAGATTGGACACAGTCCATGTCCCCTGTGGGGCTCACTATCTTAATTCCCATTTTGCAGATGAGGTAACAGAGGCACAGAGAAGTTAAGTGACCTGCCTAAGGTCACAGAACAGACAGGTGGAGGATCCAGGATTAGAACCCAGGTCCTCTGACTCCCAGTGTCTTTCCACTAGACCCTGTCTTGACATTTGATGTTGCAACTGATAGTCAATGAACCCAAATGAAAACTGTTCAAGAAGCCAATGTGTCTTTCATGGTAGATCCATATATAGAAGGTTGAACAAAGCTCTAATTTTGTAAGTCCTTAGTTTAATAAGAAGCTCAATGTCCTGTTGTCCCTACATTCAGCCTGCCAATATTCTAAAGGACAAATTGATCTCTTTGATGTGGCCTTCAATTTCCCTTTTTACATCTATGTTGGTAATAGAATTTGGAGAGAACATTAAGCTGTGAGTTGCTGATAGAAATCTTCAGTTGTGTGTAGGATTTCCTTGGTGCAGGTTGGTCTATAACTTTGATCTATTTCTATGCTTATTGTCAATCCATAGTCCTGAGCTTCTCTTGCAAAGGGGTTAATAATTATCTGCATTAAATCTAGCTTATTCAGATCAGTCACCAGCATATAGAAGCTTCCAAATTATTGTCTCAAAGAGTTTTGATGATGCTTTTAGTTCATTGAATTTCCCCAAGAAACATACATTCTGAGAGAGTCTAGATATAGATCCATAAAATGACATCATAGCCAAAAATGCTACACAAATTTTGACTGTTACATCAGTGCATGATTTTGCACTGTAAATAATTTTACAATGTTAACTGAAATATTTGAAATATACTTTTTCTGTAATTAAAAGAAAAATTGCCTCTAGCAACAAGTATATCTCATTCTTTTTGCACTATTTTTCATCTCATTAATGCAATTTTACTATCAATACATGTTTAAGAAACATATGTTCTTTAAATGGACTGTGGTTTATGTTATATGTAGTATCTGTGTGGGGTAAGGATCCCCAGTGAGCATGTTTATATTTTTTTAGCCTAGGTTATTGAGAGCTATTATGAACATAGAAAGTGGGAAGCTTCCAAAAATCAATTCCCTGGAATCTGTAAAACATTTAGAGCTGCATGCTAATTTTTTTCTAGTGCTAGATACTGAGATGTGTCAACCTTCCCTGCCCAGCCAAACACAGACGTTGTGAATATTTTCAATCAATGATTCAATGGTATTTATTGAGTGCTTACTGTGTACAGGGCACTGTACTAAATGCTTGGGAGAGTACAGCACAATAATATAACAAACACATTCCTGATCACAAAGAGCTTACAGTCTAGAGGGCAAAACAGACATTGATATAAATGAATTATGGGTATGTACATAAGCTGGGCAACATAGAAGGGAGTGGGAAAAGAGGAAATGAGGGTCTAGTCAGGGAAGAACTCTTGGAGGAGATGTGCTTTCAGTAAGTCTTTGAAGGTGGGAAGGGTAGTTCTCTGTTAGATATGAAAAGGGAGAGCATTCCAGGCCAGAGGCAGGATGTGGGTGAGAGGGGGGTGGTGAGATAGATGAGATCAAGGTACAGTGAGTAGGCTGGCATTAGAGGAGCAAAGTGTGCGGGCTGAGTTGTAGTAGGAGAGTAGTGAAGTGAGGTAGGAAGGGGCAAGGTGATTGAGTGCTTTAAAGCCGATGGTAAGGAAGTTCAGTTTGATGCGGGGGTGGATGGGAAACCACAGGAGGTTCTTGAGGAGTGCGGAAACACAGACTGAACATTTTTGTAGAAAAATGATCTGGGCAATAGAAAACTTAGACTCCTATTTACCTGCTCCCTTGATTTATAGGACCTAGAAAATGCACTAAACACTAAACACTAAACTTTTGTGGACTATAGATTTCTTTATACAGCAGGCAGTGGTAGTTTCAAATGTTAAACTTCCCCGCAAGTCTTGCTTGTAGAATTCTTTTTCAGTTGCATGCCTGAATATGTTCTACATTTCAGATGTAGTTTAAGTAAGTTCCATTATTCAAACCACTTTCAAGATTTGTTCAGGTTTTATAACCATTGATGCTAATTTTGAATATAATGAATAGATATTAAGCAACTAAATATTCACTGGAGCACACTGAAAGGAATTTTTCTTGTCACTAAGGCACCTTTTCCTTCCTCTGTCAGTACAAATTCATAGTCTGGAAGATTCTCTAAATGGCATACATGGAAATTTGCTAAATTGAAAATTATATAAATGCAAAAATATCCAAGTGGGAGAAGTAAAGTGCAAGTAACCACCAAAGGTTTGTGATAAATGTCTTTGGGTTTGGAAAACTCCAGAAACTGTGATATGACTAGAGAACTATTTGAAGACACTATTTATATTTACCCCAGAGCTTAGCACAGTGCTTGGCAACATAATTGGCCATAAACCATAAACCTTAGTCTTATTAGTGGAGTTGGCAATAGCCAGGCTCCCTACTTGGATTCATTTACTGTTTATATCCATTTTCAAAGCAGCTGAGAGGTGTAAACTCATTGTGGGCAGGGAATATGTCTGTTATATTATACTCTCCACAGCACTTATTACAATGCTCTGCACACAGTAAGTGCTCAATAAATATGATTGATTGTTTGATTCCCTAGGTCTTCAACCTTTTGGATCCATCCTCCTGCCATTGTCATCCATTGCCTCTGTACATTGGGAAGCTTCCCTCTTTTCCTCCCTCAGTCCTCTGTTTATGTTCAGTATTCCCAACCAGGATGCAGCTCTAAATGTTTTACAAATTCCAGGAAATTGATTTTTGGAAGCTTCCCACTTTCTATGTCCATAATAGCTCTCAATAGCCTAGGCTAAAACAAGATAAACAACTTAAAACATGCACAGTGGGGATCCTTACCCCACATAAGTACTACATATAACAGGAAGGTCAGGTGACAAATGCTGTATTTTCCAAATCCACCAGTGTAGTTACTATGAATGGTAGTTGGGATATTTGAAAAAGTTGATGTGGAAGGAGTGGGGCATTAATTGAGTAGAAACACTAAAACTTGAGAAGCAGTATGGCCTAGTGGATAGAGTCCTGACTTGGGAGTCAGAAGGACCTAGGTTCTAATTTAGGCTCTGCCACTTTTCTGCGAGTCAATTCACTTCTCTGAGCCTCAGTTACCTCATCTGTAAAGTGGGGATTAAGACCGTGAACCCCATATGAGACAGGTTCCGTGTCCAACATGATTTGCTTGTATCCATCCCAGCACTTAGTACAGTGCTGGCACATAGTAAGCGCTTAACAAATACCACAGTTATAGTAATAATAATTATTATTATTTTTGTTAGCAGAGAAATGGGCAGAGATTAGTCCACTGAACTATTTCCTTTGGTTCTTTGTGTAATGGAGACAAGTTCTAGGCTTAGATAAACTAGTCATGTTGATTTGTTTTTGGGAAGTGCAATAGGAATTTAGGATTTAATGGTTAAGGAATCCTCCTTAACACTGTGTCTTGGATTACCCTGACAAGGGACAGATGTACTCGAACTGTGAGCCTCATGTGGGTTAGGGCCTGAGTCCAAATTGATTCAGGCCCTATCCCACATGGGGCTCACAGTTTATCTTGTATCTACCCCAGCACTTAGTACAGTGCTTAACACATAGTAAACACTTTGCAAATACCATCACTATTACTGTTATTAAATTTGCAATCTAAAATCACATTATGCATTCACAATTCTTCAAATGAATCTGCGATTTGCATTCAAGTGCAAGAATTTGTTTTTTCAGGATTGTTTGCCACCTTTTTTCTTGCCCACAAGCATTTTATCATCACTTTTCAAGATATCAGGAAACAATTTTAGGGGGCAAATAATCTTTCATGGTACTAAATCATAGAAACTACTTCTGTAGTTCTAATCTCTAGCCTTAGATGGGACAAAAATATCCTTTTAGATTAGGAACCTTGGCAAATTATTCCTCAGAACTATTCTACAGTCATAAGAAGTTTGTTTTTTTTCTGTCAGCAAAACACTATTGTTAACAACTATAAAGGTATTAAATACACAAGGGCATTTTAGTATGTGTATTGTGCGTGAAAAATATTGTTACATGACAAGCTCCAATTGGCAAGTGAAAAGAGGTTTTATTGAAGGAAACAGCAGTAGCAAACAGTGAACTATGCAGAATAATGGTAATTGTTCTTTTAACATTGGCAGCACACATTCACTTAATATGACGACTCCTCTGTCTCTGCCTCATCCAGACCCAGAGGACCTGTTAGACAAACAGCCAGCCACCTCTCTCTGGGATCAAGCTGTCAATGCAAACTTGCTTTCTTTCTATTTTTCTGAGCTAAGCTGTACCCCCAGAGCCCCAGAAGCTTTCTTGAGTGAAAGCTTTAAAAAGAGCCCCATTCTAAATTACATCACACTAGCTGTTCCCTTCAAACTGACAGAACAAAAGAGCAAAATTCCAAAGTATGGTCTGAGTGACTTGTTAGTTGCATTGAATGATTGTAGCTTAAGAGTTATCAGCACAAATTGATGTAGTTTTGACCTTGCCTAACTAAATTTTGCAGAGCTCCTCTCTAATTAGTTTCTAATCAAAGAACAAAGTTGAATTGGTTAATCAGTGAACAAAAAAAATACATGTAGCAGAAACCTAGTATAATAAGAGTAATACTACTTCTCCCCAATTAATTGCAATATCATAACATTGAATGCCTGATTCACAAAAATCTACCTGGAAATCTAAATAGGCCTATGAACATCTTTTCGCTGCCATGATGCATCCTTGAGATGGTGTAGCTGTTTGAGCTCTGAAATGGTTGCACTTAGGTGGCTGTCACCTGAGGCAGGGCAGTGGAGCTTAATCACTCCCAAATTCACAACCGCTCACTGGGCCTGGCACTTAGGGAGCAGCAGCACCCTGTTGCCTCCCAACACACACACCTAAACTCCAGAGCTCTGCATCTTTCCCTCTCTGTGATCCATCTCCTGGGCATCTCAGGTGAATATTTCTTTTTCTCCTTCATATTTCTCGGGGAACGGATATCCAGGAGAACCTTAAAGCAGAAGGCAGGAAGGACCTTGAAATGTTTAAACTATTCCACCCAAATTGGGATGTCTGGTCATGTGATGCACAGTCAACTCTTATGGGTAGAGGTAGGAAAGTTGCATGTGAAACTTGTGGTCTGCCTAGAGTGGCCAGTTATGAATACCAGGCAGACAGATGCATTCAGTGTCTCAGGCTCTATGCAGAGCATGCAACATAACATTAGCACGTCATATACATCATTTTGCACAAGTTTGCCCCAGGCCACTCAAACACTATAAGCCATGAAATGTGGCAGCAGAAGCTGATTTGGAGAGAGGCTGGAAGCTCAAAATGAAAATACTGGACATCAAACAGCCTGTTCCATATACAGTCTGTTCCATATCCATACCAGAAAATGGAAAAGATCAGCTAAAAAATAGATTGGCCAGTTTAAAACTGGAAATGAATGACCACACTAGGTATGCCCCAACCTACTCCTCTTCTATTTGCCACAACATTGACTCCTGTGGTGAAAATGGCACCAGGCAAGGGACAGTAAGCTTCTCCTTACCAACTGCCAAGCTTCTTCTACCTAGCCTCAGATCCAACTCCCACAGAAGAGGCCAGGATAGTGAGGATTCCATGGCAGTGCAGCAGAAATCACTTCTTGTCAAAGTGATTGCTGCTCAGGTTCCTGTTTTCGAGAAATTACCAGGAAAGGAATTCCTCCCCAATCCTGTCCCACTCCCCCATCCTGCCCTCTCATCAAGGGGTAAAGGGAGGACCGTGAAAGCCACAGTTCTCAGCCCTTGGCTTTCCTGTTTCTGCCACCCACCCTAGACATGACTGGTCTCCTTGCTCCACTCTGCATCCTCTTCCATATTAATTCTATTCTTTTTGTGGATGCATTTTTTTGAACAACACCTTGACACTGCCCCCACCTCCACAATGCCACCTCATTCTCTCTGAGACTTGCAGTTCCTGCTATCCAAGGCTGCAAAACAAGGGGACTGAGACCTGGTAGGGTGGGATGAGGAGAGGGGAGGCAGCAGTGGGGGACGGGGGGACAAGAAAGAAGACCCAAGGCAGCAGTCCTCCTCCCCCACTTTGGCTACCTTGGACTTCCTCCCTCCCACTCCAGAGAGGTGAGTAGGGGTGAGTTATGGATGTGGGGAGAGTGGGAAGGAAAGCCAGAAGGGGGTGAGTTGGGGTTTACTTACCTTGACATATAAGGAGCTATATTCTTTAAGCTTTGTCTAGTGAAAATTGCTGCTGCACTGATAGGTAACTCGGGTCCATATCAGCCTGGCAGAAACTGCCCCTTCGTGCAGAAACTGCTCATCTTCCTGCAGAAACGATCTGGGCATGTCACTCCCCTTCTTAAACACCTCCAGTGGTTGCCTATCAACCTCCGCTCCAAACAAAAACTCCTCACTCTAGGCTTCAAGGCTCTACATCACCTTGCCCCTTCCTACCTCTCCTCCCTTCTCTCTTTCTACTGCCCACCCCGCACGCTCCGCTCCTCTGCTGCCCACCTCCTCACCGTCCCTCAGTCTCGCCTATCCCGCCGTTGACCCCTGGGCCACGTCCTCCCGCGGTCCTGGAATGCCCTCCCTCCTCACCTCAGAAAATCTAATTCTCTTCCCCTCTTCAAATCCCTACTTAAAACTCACCTTCTCCAAGGGGCCTTCCCAGACTGAGCTCCCCCCTTTTTCCCTCTACTCCCTCTACACCCCCTTCACCTCTCCGCAGCTAAACCCTCTTCTCCCCCATTCCCTCTCCTCCTCCCCCTCTCCCATCCCACCCCCTCAGCACTGTACTCGTCCGCTCGACTGTATATATCTTTACCACCCTATTTATTTTGTTTAATGAGATGTACATCACCCTGATTCTATTTAGTTGCCATTGTTTTTATGAGATGTTCTTCCCCTTGACTCTATTTATTGCCATTGTTCTTGTTTGCCTGTCTCCCCCGATTAGACTGTAAGCCCGTCAAACGGCAGGGTCTGTCTCTATCTGTTGCCAACTTGTTTATTCCAAGCGCTTAGTACAGTGCTCTGCACATAGTAAGCGCTCAATGAATACTATTGCATGAATGAATGAATGCCCCTTCTTGTCTCCTTTACTACATGGAGTTTCACAAGCCCATAACCTTGGTGTTATCCATGACTCCTCTCTCTCATTCAACCCACATATTCAGTCAATCACTAAATCCTGTTGGTTCAACCTTCACAACATCGCTAAAATCCATCCTTTCCTCTCCATCGAAACTGCTACCACATTAATCTCAGCACTTATCCTTTCCCGCCTTGATGACCATGTCAGCCTCCTTGCTGACCTCCCTGCCTCCTGTCTCTCCCCACTCCAGTCCATACTTCACTCTGCTGCCTGCATCATTTTTCTACAAAAATCTTCAGTCCATGTTTCCCAACTCTTCAATAATCTCCAGTGGTTGCCGATCCTTCTCCACATCAAACTGAAATTCCTTACCATTGACTTTAAAGCACTCAGTCACCTTTGCCCATCCTACCTCACCTCACTACTCTCCTACTACAACCCAGACTGCACATTTCATTCCTCTAATGCCAACCTACTCACTGTACCTTGATCGTGTCTATCTCATCACTGACCTCTCACCCACATCCTGCCTCTGGCCTTGGAATGTCCTCCCTTTTAATATCTAACAATTACTCCCCCAACCTTCAAAGCTTTATTGAAGGTATATCTCATTCATTCAATAGTATTTATTGAGCGCTTACTATGTGCAGAGCATGGTACTAAGCACTTGGAATGTACAAATTGGCAACAGATAGAGACAGTCCCTGCTCATTGACGGGCTTACAGTCTAATCGGGGGTCTCCAAGAGGTCTTCCCTGAGTAAACCCTCACTTCCTCTTTTCCCACTCCTTTCTGCATCACCCTGACTCACTCCCTTTATTCACCACCCCCACTCCCAGTCCCACAACACTGATTACATATCCTTAACAAGTTATATCAATTATTGTCTCCCCCACTGGACTATAAACTTACTGTGGGCAGGGAAGGTGTCTGTTATACTGTTGTGTTGTACTCCCCCAAGTGCTTAGTACAGTGTCCGGCACACAGTAAGCACTCAACAAATAAGATTGATTGATTGCATGTTTTTTCATTTCTTTCTCTGACTCCTCCTAATGACTTCCTTTGACACCTCACTTTTATGACTCCCTCATTCCTATCCTCAGTGTTCTTCCCTTATCCCTCTTTGAATTCTCCTCCTCCTTCCTCTCCCCATCATTTCTGTGACCCCTCCCCTTTTCTTCTTCTTCAGTGTTACTTCTTGGTGTGTCTGCTTCCTGTACATCTGCCTGTTTGTTCACCTTTGGGTGTGCATGTGTGTGTCTATCTGTCACCCCCATGGGAAGCAGAGGCTTTTTGCTAATCTTTTGTGTAGGGAAAAAACAACATTGTAGAGAAGGCTGTTTGTTTGCAAACTTAATAAGAGTGCTTGCATATAATTAATCTACTAAAAGCTGGCTAGCCCTATGGGAAGAAAAATATCCCTAATCAGGGGGAGAAAAAAAAAAGGTGTATTCTCTTCTGCTGTTCCCAACTAGTAAACTGCAATGGAACAATGAATAAGAATACAGCCAACCCCCAGCACGGGGAAAGGAAAACTAGCACTTCACTGCTCCCTTCCCTCAGCACAACCTGCAACCCAAGACCATCACACTGATTTTCCTTTGGTGACTGGTGGAAACTGGTCGAGAACTGATGAATCGCTGCTTATGAGCGAGTGTCTGTTATATGTGTGAATGAGTCATTATTTGCATGTGTTCCTTCTTCCTAGATTTGCAGTCTCCCCATATTTCTTTTTTCTTTTTGTGCTTTTCTTCCTCCTCCTCCACCATGCCTGCTCCTCACCCCGTTCTCCCTGGTATGCTCACTCCTGTGTCTCTTATGGTCCCCCAATTACAGCCCCTTTCTCCGACTCCCTTACCCTATCTCTGCTCCTCCCCAATCATATCAACTTTTGATCGTGATTGCACTTGAAATTTCTGCGGCTAGGCTGCTGCCCATCCCATAACACATACCTCTCAGTCTATCTGTGACGTAGCCTTTGTATCTCCCACTAGACTGTTAGCTCTTTAAAGGAAGGGATTATTTCTACCAACTCCATGGTGCTCTCCCAAGCACTTAGTACAGTGCTCTGCACCCAGTAAGTGCTCTATAAAAGTGATTGAGCAATTGATTGATTGATCCACTGCCTTGCTTGCTGCTTGTACTCCTGTACTCCCCTTCCATTCCACTCATCCCAGCTTACCTTCCCTATTTCCACTACCTAAGACCTCATCCCCATCCCCTTTCTGATGCTAATTCCTTCTGTTGTCTTCTGTTGATCTCCTTTTGTACTGATACATCCCACATTAGGTGGAAGGGGCACACATTTTGGGATCATCTGGGTGGGTGGGAGGGGACGTAAGAGAAGTGGGGGCAAAAGAGAATGCCAATGTTGTTTTTCCTCCTCTTCTTCCTCATCCTCCTCTTTCTCCTCTTCTTTTATTCTTCCCTTCCTTTCCACTACAGCTTCCCTTCCCCTGATTCTCTGGAGCTTTCTGGAGTGTCCCTGGAACATAACTCTACATCACCTGCAACACTGCAGCCCATGGCTGAAAAGACTGTAAAAGGGGAGAAAGCGACATCATTGAGCAGGAAGGATATGGTAAGAACTTTGTCTGTGTTTGTATATGTGTTTATGTGTGTGTCCCTTCATTTGGCAGTTTAGTGGCCTTGGCAAGTCACTGTGCCTCAGTTTCCTCATCTGTAAAATGGGGATTAAATTCCTGTTCTTCCTCCTCCTTAGACTGTGAGCCCTGTGTGAGACAGGAACTGTGTTCTGCTTGCACTGTAGCCACATCAGCAGTTAGCACAGTGTTTGGCACATAGTAATACTACACTTATTATTGTTATTATCGTCATTATTGTCTCATATTTCTCTCCCACTCTGTGTCTATTTTTTAAATCTTTCAGCATCTCATACATTTTGTGCCCTAGAAATTATGGTCATGATATACTTACTTGATGACACTATGCTTCCTTCTGCTACAACAAGGCTATTTCACTTCCCTCACCCCCCGCCTCCCACTGGCGCTTTATAAAGGGTCAGCCTACTTTTCACTTTCCAGTGCTACTTCTGAATCTCACTGACTCCATCACTCTTTCATCATTTGAGATCCACAACATCTGCTTTGCTGAGACCTTTTTTATTTCCACTTTCTCAGAACAATATTCCCCCTCTCTAAATCCCAAGTTGCCTTTCTTTCCTTATATTCAATTTCTCATCCTTGTCACTCTCATCACTCTCTCTAGTACTCAACTCTTTTACCATGCTATCCTTTCTTTGCTCTCAGCTTGCCAAATTCCAGCTCCAGATCCTGTCCCCTCTCTCCTTTTGCTATCCCCTGCTTCTACTTTCACTCCTTCAAACATACCTACATCTTCTCTATTCGGAAAGAAATAAATATCTCTTGAAGTCATCCCCAGTTTCTTCAGTCCATCCCTTTTCTTCAATTCTGATCTAAACAATTTGAACAAACTGGGTATAATCATTGTCTTCACTTCTTTATGTCCACCTCTCTTTATCATCTCCCTGCTTTCTCCACTTTATTGAGACTTCTCTGGGAAAAGTCTTTGACAAACTCCTTCAGTAAATGGTATGTATTGACTGACTGTGATTGATTGATAGATTGATTCATTCATACATTCAATCGAATTTATTGAGCGCTTACCGTGTGCAGAGCACTGTACTAAGCACATGGAATGTATAGTTTGGCAACAGAGCCAATCCCTGCCCAACAACAGGCTCACAGTCTAAAAGACAGCAAAACAAAACAAGTCGTCAGGCATCAACACCATCAAAATATATAAATAGAATCATAGATAAGTACTCATTGTCATAAAATAGAGTAATAAATAATATATACAAATATACACAAGTGCTGTGGGGAGGGGAAGGAGGTAGAGCAGATGAAGGGAGTAGGGGGAATGGGGAGGGTAAGAAGGACAGAGGGAGAGGGAGGGCTCAGTCTGGGAAAGCCTCCTCCTGGAGGAGGTGAGCTCGCAGTAGGGCTTTGAAGAGAGGAAGAGAGTTAGTTTGGAGGATGTGAGGAGGGAAGGCATTCCAGGTCAGTGGTAGGACGTGGGCCGGGGTCGATGGCAGGACAGGAGAGAACGAGGCACCGTGAGTAGGTTAGTGACAGAGAAGTGAAATGTACGTGGTGGGCAAGAGAAAGAGAGAAGGGAGGTGAGGTAGGAGGGGGCCAGGTGATGGAGAGCTTTGAAGCCAAGAGTGAGGAGTTTTTGCTTCATGCTAAGGTTGATGGGCAACCACTGGAGGTTTTTGAGGAAGGGAGTGACATGCCCAGAGCGTTTCTGTAGAAAGATAATCCTGGCAGCAGAGTGAAGTATAGACTGAAGTGGGGAGAGACAGGATGATGGGAGATCAGAGAGGAGGCTGATGCAATAATCCAGTCCGGATATTATGAGAGATTTTACCAGCAAGGTAGTAGTTTAGATGGTGAGGAAAGGGTGGATCTTGGCGATGTTGTGAAGGTGAGACTGGCGGGTTTTAGTGACGGATTGGATGTGTGGGGTGAATGAGAGAGCAGAGTCAAGGATGACACGAAGGTTGCGGGCTTGTGAGTACAACACTGTACTAAGCACTTGGGAGAGTACAATGCATCAGAGTTGATAGACACATTCCCTGCCCTCAAAGGAGCTTGCAGTCTAGAGAGCAGCTTACAGCGTCCTGGGAATTCTCTTGTGTCTTGGTTTTACACTCACATGATTTTCTTGGTTTTTCTACCTCTCTGCTTTTTTTTCTGTCTCCTTTGTTGGTTCCCTCATTCCTC
Source organism: Ornithorhynchus anatinus (assembly GCF_004115215.2). Classification (NCBI taxonomy): domain Eukaryota; kingdom Metazoa; phylum Chordata; class Mammalia; order Monotremata; family Ornithorhynchidae; genus Ornithorhynchus; species Ornithorhynchus anatinus. The sequence continues at coordinate 58,023,648 of NC_041749.1, read as the reverse complement.
TCTTGTCTTGCTTCACCCTCCCTCCTACTCTCCATTCTAACCAACCTATTTCCTTGACAACTCCTGCACTCCTCTCCCCCCATCTCCAACCCCATCATTGCTCATGCCATCCGCCACTAAAATGCCCTCACTACTCTCTTACAAAATAATTCAATAAGATAAACAACTCACTGAGAACTCATTGTAAAACCATTTCTACCACAGAACCACTGAATGTTGGACAAAAGACCCAACTTCTTTTTTTCTTAGTTCCTCCTCCATAAACTGTAAGATATAGCTCCCCAGCCCAAAAGAGTTAAAGAAAAAAAAACCTGTCTCACATGATTATCACAATATGTTAAAAAAACTTATGCTAAGACAGTCCCTTTTTGAGAAGAGGAAACTTTCTCAGAGAGGTAAGGGAGAGCTTACTGGAGTCTCCAGGAGGATTTCTAATTGAGCTGGCTAATCCTTAAAAAATAGGAAGAATTAAGCATCAAGAGTTAATTATTGGGTTTAAGCCTTGGTCATCATTCCTTCTGTGAAATCTCTTCTTTCTATCACTCTGAGTGAGGCCCTGTAGGAAGGTAAATCTCCTGGGCCCAGTTCTAACTTGCTCTTTTTTAGATACAAAATGTTTTTACTATTACAGCATGTAACACTGTGAAGTTGAGAAAAGAAATAAAACATAAGAAATTCTTTAAAATTCTGTGTCAAGATTTTATGCTAATTTGGATTTATGGTAAAATGAGCAACTGAGGTGTGGTTGACAGGGACCCACTATTTCAAAAGCGAAACAGATGGCCCTATCTCCTTGTCAATATGGAGCCTATTAATAGAACACAATTAATCAATTAATCAATGGCATTTATTGAGCACTTACTATGTGCAGAGACACTTTCACAATAACTAACAGTGAGAATTACAAGACTTAGCTCCTTTAGTGTTTATTCTGTATTTCTTATTTCCTTCTCCTAGCGACTGATCTAGCCTCTGAAATGGGAGTCATTTGTCTTAACACCAGTTGTAAAGAATACTGGGGCTGCATTTTCCAGATGTAGAGCAGTCCAGTGGAATTAGAATGGATTTGGAAGTCAGTTGACCTGGGTTCTAACTTCAGCCCTGTCACTGGCCTGTTGCTTCCTCAGACAAATCACTTAGCCTCAGTTGTTCGTCTGATCATCTGGGTATTATTCACTTCCATCCATCTCGTGGTATATTGTGAGAATCAAAATGAATTAAATGATGTGGAATGGACTTTGTAAAAATATAAGGGCTGCATAAAATCAAGGTATGTAAAGATATTTGCAAAGATGTGACATCTAAGGCTTGGAAAATGGAGTTGATCTGAAAACATTGGTAATGTAATCTCTCCACCCTTGGCCTAGTCTGTCTGACCATTGTTTCTACTGTGGCTCTTACTACTGCCAGTATGACTCCCTGGCATGCCCTGATCCCTGCCACCTCTATGTCACTACCTGGCATTTGTCAGAGCTGAGATCCAGAAGTTCTAATCCCGGCTCTGCCACTTGCCTGCTGTGTGATCTTGGGCAAGTCACTTCACTTCTCTGTGCCTCAGTTACCTCAGTTGTAAAATGGGGGTGAAGACTTTGAACCCCCTATAGGACAGGGATTGTGTCCAATTCAATTTGCTTATATCCACCCCAGCACTTAACACAGTGCCTAGCATATAGGAAGCACTTAACATATGCCACAGGTATTATTATTTTTAAGTTGGCTTCTTTTTTTCTAGAGTGCAAGGTTCTTGCTGCTTAGTCAAACAGGACCTGGGAAGAATAAGTAAATGGGAAAAATGGGTTGTATTTATTTTGAATAAATACATTTTGAATACCCTAATCCATTCCTAGACAAACGAAGTGTTTTGTTTAAGGCTTGATTAGCAAGCTGTCAATTAACTTTGAATCAATCAATATTATTTATTGAGCACCTACATACCCCAGGGCACTGTGTTAAGCTCTTGGAAGAGTATAATGAAGGTAAGAGACACAATTCCTGTCCTCATCTCATAATGCTTTATTTGTGTTGTTTTAACTGGGGAAAGGAAGAAAAGAAATAAAATCAAAGTACTATTCTATAGCAGAATAGCAAAATAGTTATAAAATAGAATTACTTCATGTGTATAAAAGAAATAGCAACAGTTTCCACACCAGGGTATTCTGTGTTTAGAGATAGGACAATAAAAATCTTATATGTTAATAAAAGAAATATGTTATAATTCTTATGAGGTCTCTGGAATCTGGACTCTAATAAAGTGGGATTGCCTAAATCTTCTCATTCAGAAATCCCTGCTCATTATTGACTTTTGATTTAGTAAACAGATTAACTGAAATAATAGCACCCAAAATTTTATTCTGCTCATTCCTCAAAGCCCAGTTAGAACTACTTAATTTTTCTATTTCCTTTGCTAACTACCAAGGAGCCTGTAGTTTCGCTTCTCTAGCCATAGTACCCTTCAGATCTTTTTTTTTTTTCCCAAGCATGTTTTATATTGTCTTAGTGATTAGTTCTCTCTGATCTCCCTTCCTCCTCTCTTGCCCCTCTCCAGTCTATTCTTCACTCCGCTGCCCGGCTCATCTTCCTGCAGAAATGTTCTGGGCATGTCACTCCCCTTCTTAAACACCTCCAGTGGTTGCCTATCAACCTCTGCTCCAAACAAAAACTCCTCACTCTAGGCTTCAAGGCTCTACATCACCTTGCCCCTTCCTACCTCTCCTCCCTTCTCTCTTTCTACTGCCCACCCCGCACGCTCCGCTCCTCTGCCGCCCACCTCCTCACCGTCCCTCGGTCTCGCCTATCCCGCCGTTGACCGCTGGGCCACGTCCTCCCGCGGTCCTGGAATGCCCTCCCTCCTCACCTCAGACAATCTAATTCTCTTCCCCTCTTCAAATCCCTACTTAAAACTCACCTCCTCCAAGAGGCCTTCCCAGACTGAGCTCCCCTCTTTTTCCCTCTGCTCCCTCTACCCCTCCCTTCACCTCTCTGCAGCTAAACCCTCTTCTCCCCCCTTTCCCTCTTCTCCTCCCCCTCTCCCGTTCCACCCCTTCAGTACTGTACTCGTCAGCTCAACTGTATATATCTTCATTACCCTATTTATTTTGTTTAATGAGATGTACATCACCCTGATTCTATTTATTTGCCAATGTTTTTATGAGATGTTCTTCCCCTTGACTCTATTTATTGCCATTGTTCTTGTCTGCCTGTCTCCCCCGATTAGACTGTAAGCCCGTCAAAGGGCAGGGACTGTATCTGTTGCAGATTTGTACATTCCAAGCACTTAGTACAGTGCTCTGCACATAGTAAGCGCTCAATAAATACTATTGAATGAATGAATGAATGGTTTCCTCTTTCATATGTATCTGTCACCACTCCCCTTCCTCCCTATGAGACCTCCAGAGACAGTATCTAATTCCCACCTGTGTGTTTTTCCCAGCACTTAGTACAGCACTCTGCACACAGTAAGTACTTATTTAATTATTGATAGTTTATTTTAAATTTCAGTAAAAGAAATAACTCTTATCCTGCAGATTTCACATTTAGGATAGTCAGTAACTTGTTTGTAGATCTTGAATATTTCCAGTGAAACTGGATTCATTGTCTGAAAACTGAGAAAAGTTAATGTCCGTCTTAATTCATCTGAGCCTTCACAGCTATTTTTTCATTCTTGCCCTGGAAATTTATAAACTCATAACCAAGTTACCTGCACATTCCTCATCTTCCCTCCCAAGCCCGGTCCGCTCCCAGACTTCCCTATCACTGTGGATGGCACGACCATTCTTCCCGTCTCTCAGGCCCGCAATCTCGGTGTCATCTTTGACTCGTCTCTCTCGTTCACCCAACACATCCTATCCGTTACCAAGACCTGCCGGTTTCATCTTTACAGTATCGCCAAGATCTGCCCTTTCCTCTCCACCCAAACAGCTACCTTACTGCTACAGGCTCTTGTTATATCCCGGCTAGACTACTGTGTCAGCCTTCTCTCTCATCTCCCTTCCTCCTCTCTTGCCCCGCTCCAGTCTGTTCTTCACTCTGCTGCCCGGCTCATCTTCCTGCAGAAACGATCTGGGCATGTCACTCCCCTTCTTAAACACCTCCAGTGGTTGCCTATCAACCTCCGCTCCAAACAAAAACTCCTCACTCTAGGCTTCAAGGCTCTACATCACCCTGCCCCTTCCTACCTCTCCTCCCTTCTCTCTTTCTACTGCCCACCCCGCATGCTCCGCTCCTCTGCCGCCCACCTCCTCACCGTCCCTCGGTCTCACCTATCCTGCCGTCGACCCCTGGGCCACGTCCTCCCGCGGTCCTGGAATGCCCTCCCTCCTCACCTCCGCCAAACTCATTCTCTTCCCCTCTTCAAAACATACTTAAAACTCACCTCCTCCAAGAGGCCTTCCCAGACTGAGCTCCCCTTCTCCCTCTACTCCCTCTACCGCCCCCCCTTCACCTCTCTGCAGCTTAACCCTCTTTTCCCCCCTTGTATATATTTTCATTACCCTATTTATTTTGTTAATGAAATGTACATTGCCTTGATTCTATTTAGTTGCCATTGTTTTTACGAGATGTTCTTCCCCTTGACTCTATTTATTGCTATTGTTCTTGTCTGTCTGTCTCCCCCAATTGGAATGTAAGCCCGTCAAATGGCAGGGACTGTCTCTATCTGTTGCCAACTTGTTCATTCCAAGTGCTTAGTACAGTGCTCTGCACATAGTAAGCGCTCAATAAATACTATTGAATGAATGAATGTACAAAATTAACTGAACAAATACAGTGCCCAGATCTTCATTGGGGATAAAGTCCTCTAGACTGTAAGCTTCTTGTGGACAGAGAACATGTCTAGCAACACTGTTATACTCTATCAAGTGCTTTGTACAATGTTCTGCACACAGTAGGAGATCAATAAATACCATTGATTGATATCACAACACATAAATAATAGTTAACCATATAAGATTTGCTAACTGGTGTCATTTTGGCCTCTTACTTGGATGAGAAGCAGTTGCACGTACAAAACTTCAAGTATAAGATTGGTATCTTGTTCAAAACTCAATCCTTATGTCCAATATTAATACTGGGCATTAAAAAAGGAAATGTGCTACTGATTTTCAACAATGTTATCTGATGTTAATGACAAACCTTGGGAGAAGAAAAAAAAATCCACAAGAGCAAAACTCCAGGCAACCACCCAACTCTTGTTAAATGTTATGGCGGTAGCGGAATACTTTTCTCCCACTAAAGTTGCTGCCATACCTGTCAAAATACCAAAATCAGGCACATACTTATTAGGGTGCTACACTAATTTTCCATCTGGCCTCCATTCCGGCAATGTGACGGCTTCATTCTCACCATGAGCCACAGTTTGTGAACCTTTAACTGCAAAGTACAATAGTTACCATCATGTTTCAAGTAATATGAGGGTGTTGACTGATTATAATTGCTAAGTCTGAGTTATCAGCTTGTTATTATTGTCGAATAACTGCCATGGAGCAAATTGCTAGTGGTAGAACTCTTTGTCAACCCAGAGGCTGATGCTAAAAGAAGGCAACTTCACTCTGCAAGGTTATTCAAGATAATCCATTAATGAGCTCGGCTCTCCCCAGTGCCCAGATCATTTGCAGGGAGTAAGTTAATCACTCAGGGTTCCTCAGGAATGGTACATTACTACTAAATTGAGTTCATTACTACTGGGGCCCACTAAATGGTTGTCTAGTGGCCTGAAAGAGAGCATATGCCTCCTTGAGTGCTTCTCTTACTTCTAGGGAATGACTTGACCCCTGAGGAGAGGACAGTGCATTTAGTAATAAACTTGATGTATTGGGAGATGGGAGTGGAGGATTTAAAATTTGCTACCCCTTTTTTGGTGACCTATTTACTGCTTCCACTGTCCGTTTCTACTGTCCTGCTGCCCTCGGCCTCCGTACTGCACAGATTGGAATCTCCAGAACTATGCATTTCCACTTCAGCTCCCAATCACCTCAACTGAAAATGGTTAGGGGGTTTGAATAGTGCGAGTATCAGCTGTTGGAAAATGTAGTCTTCCAGACTGACTGAATGCTGCCTCCTGGCGTGGCAACTATGCACAGTACAAAAATTGTCTGTTTCCCTCCCGCCCCTCTATCTCTCCCTTCACCACCGCCCCCGCCGCCTCCCCACCTCCACCAAAAAAAATAACCATTCTTAAACTGGGCCTAGGCAGCAGACATTTAAATCTTCCATGCAGAGAGGGATGAAAGTAGAGATCTGACAGCTTCTTTCCCTGGATCTGCTGATGTTTTATGAGGTGGGACCCTCAGGTAGCCCTTCTGCTTCCTTATGTTTGTAAACTTAACACATTGCTATTTTTTTATGGCATAGGGTTGTGAGGTACTTTGATTATGATGTAAATGAAATGACTATTACTGCATACACCTTCCCTTTTTCATGTCTAGAAAGCAGGACTCATTAGGACTTCCAAGCCATTAGTTTGCTACCACAGCTGGGTTAAACTTGACATCGTCTCAGATACTTTCCAACCCATAGGTTTCCTGTTTTTCTCAGTCTCATTTTTCAACTTGCCAAAACCCTACTCCTTCTCTGAAGCATTAGTAGTGCCAAAGGAAATTCAGTGTGCCCAGTATATTTGTTAAATTGTTTCCAATTTAACTAGAGAAAAATGTATTGACTTTTGTATATTTGGCATAGGAAATCTATATTTCTAAGATAGCAAATTGTTTGTTGGAATCGTAGTACATTATGTATAATTCTGCTTTTAGCTGTACAAGTACATTTACTGGAATCTTACTGTGTCAGTACTTGGAAAGTTTGCACAAGCATTGGTAATCTAATTTGAATCTGGTGGGTGGCAGTGGAAATATGGAGTATGGGAAACCAAATATAATTGCCATATGTGATGGAGAGTAGTTTGGTAACAGGACTGTCTAGTCAGGTGGTGAGTAAAGTATTAGTCAGAAAATGATTAAAAATCTGACCCAAATATCAATTTTGATAGGTACACCGGCTATTGCGATATTGGTTTTCATCATTTTCTGATTTTGTTCTTGGCTCGAGATCTTGAAGTTCTAATTGCAAAGTTGAAGAATCTGTTTTTATCTTTCTCCTGCTTCTTACTGCTAATCCTCCACTAGACTGTATTGTTTCCTGTATCTTTTGTCTTGGGTAGAAAAGAGACAATCTCTGGCTCATGAACATCTTGTTAAGGTCTGTTGAGGATTAGGGAGTGTGACACAGTTTTCTTGCTAAGTCTTTTTACTGGGGATTTTTCAGCCTGCTTGTCTTGGAGGTCTTTGAAATGTTGTCTATCAGGAAATAATTTTCAGTTCTCTTTGTTCTTCTAAACATTGGGGTTGTATTTTTCTTAACTGTTTCTGGGTCTGCGAAATGGATTGTATTAGCTGATTGTCTTGCTTAATAGTCGAGTGTGAGATATTCTGTGTGTAATAGCACCATCGGTGAATATGACTTAGAGTATCCTATTGAACTGTACTGATGAAATGTGTTTTAACTTTTGCTTTCCGAAGGAAGAGTTGAAAGAAAAACCCAGAATTTCCATAAAAAGCACTGGACACAAACAATATATGAAAATGTAGAGTGCACTTCAATCTGGAGAGTATATGGAGAACTATTTCACCCCTGGAGAAAATATCTTAATAATTTTCTATAGTTTCTTAAATTTGATAACAGAAGAGGTAAGGTCACCTTTTATCTGATTTGCTTTTGATCTGCTAATTATCCCTTCCCCCTGTAATGTCTTTTATCTCTCCCGTAACCAACTTGACTCCTTTAATGATTCCCATTTTGCCCCATACTCTGCCTCTACACATTTTTTTTCACACCAGTCCCCCCCTCCTCCTGGCACCTGTTTGTTGCAATGTTTCTTTAGCTGAGATAGAGGAATGAAACAAAGTACCTTTTACTTCACTGAAGCTCTCATTTCTTTTCTTTAAAACAGTGTGTACTCTTTAAAATGTAAATTATGATAATCCTATAGCTTACTTATTCTGTATCATGCATTCTGTCATAAAACTAATTTTTTCTTGGAAAAATTACTGGTGCAAGCCACTGTAGACTTTTCACAGGGCTTTTTTGTTTGTTTTTCATCTTCTAATGCTTCTTGGATCTTATTTCATTGATTATATTTAATGGGGATCTTAGGGAATCATCAAAAGGATGTTTATTTGCTATTGAAATATCAATTAAGACCCCATGCAAACTAATACCGTAATCAAATGCCTGTGATGAATAACAAAGTTTTTTAGCCTTTTTTTTTTTGAATAATGTTAGAGCTGCAGAGGCATGCTAACAAATCTATTTGATCAATATATGGTATGTTAAAAAAGAGAAGACAAGATTGACTGACGAATAAAATGAAACTGACACAAATAGGCTGACAGCCAGTTGCAAGTCTCTTTAGGGCAAATGCAATTAACTTAGAATAATAGACTCAAATTTTATGGTTAGAAATGCATTTTTATTAACATTCACAAGCTGAATCATTATGCACTCCTATGAATAAAAGGGTACTTATATTTGTGCATAAGTGTGCATGCATATATAAATACATATGTATTTAGGTTTATTTACATCTATAAACACTGTATACATAGCTTTGAGGTGGGTGAATATAGATATTAGAATGAGATTTCTGAAAAGAAAAAGCCATTCACAAATTGTCTCCATGACTATAAATTTTCAATATGCTTTCAAATTACATATATAAAAATCATTCTAGTTATCAGGTGCCATTAGACATAAAGTCAGTGAGTCCTGGTCCCAGAACTGCTGGTCCTTTTGGGATTTGAAATTGCAATCAGGGATTTACAGATTTCATTTTGAAGAGGAGAAGTCATTACTAGAATCCTAAACTCATTTCCTTTCCTTTAATAGCTATTTTAAACCATTCATTTAGAAAATACATTAACTGTTTAGTGTACCTGCGATATATTTCTGTTGGCATTAAATCTGAATTATTTTATTTTTCTTTTCACAAATAATTTCAAAAGAGGAGTAGACGTAGCAAGCAATTTCTTGTGAGATTTACTTAATTTTTTTTTTTTACAAATTGCTAATAGAAAGATGTTACATCTTTAAAATATACCCCACAACCCAAAATAAAATATGTGTTTCTTTCAATTAGACTGGAATGTAGCCATCAATAGATTATTTGTAAATCACTTCTAAAATCATGATTTTAGAATATTTAACCTCATTTTTTCTTCCAAGTAGCTTATCTATTTTAAATAAGGAAGGAGTTGTGTTTATGAAACAAATCAAATGAAAAAACTCATTTGAATCAAATGGATAAAAAAAATCTATAGCAGCTGAAGAAGATATTAATGAGGTGGAAAATCCTGTCACACTTACAATGTTTGAAATCAACTGAAATATGATGACTGTGAAAATGTGATGATAAAGGAAAACTAAGGCCAAATAAATACTAACTTTAGAATTTCCCTGAAGACTTTGGTAGGCAATGTCTTGAATCATTGTTAAACTGCTTTATACTGCATTTTTTCAAATGTAAAATAAAGCTTCAGGAATTATGTAATCTGCGTGCTTCAAAAGGACATCATGAAGATTGACTAATCTTTTTTTAACTATTCTCCTGATGGTTTTCAAAACAATTACACTTCAGAAGAGGGCTGCCACCACAAAATCCAGGAGCTCACTGAGTTTGCTTCTAGCATTAGGCACATCAGTTCAACATCTTGCTTTTTTCTCCCAGCTTTGTTCTTTTGAGATGGCAGGGATCTGAACTAACAAGACGTCCATTTATATAACAATAGCTGATGTTATTGTTCTCTTTTTCTATCACTACTTTTTCTTTTTTTCTCTTACTCTCATCTTTTGTATTCAGAGAAGATGCTACTGACAATGAATTTTACCCACGTGAGCAGATGTGGTTGAAAAAAAAACCTGATGCTTGACCGACAGATCCTACCACAATGAGCAAACATGCAGACTCTTCCCTGTTGTTCTGATAAGTATTCTGTTTGCAGTTCCTGCACTATTTTCAGTTTTGCATATTCCATAAAGAAAAACCTTGTGCATTGTTCACTCAACAATAGGCTTCTCTGTCAGATGCCATGGTGTCTCAATATACAGCTGCCATACTGCCTTATAAAATGGTTCCTTTGCTTCCCTATGCTACTTTTTAATATTTATTAAGCACTTACTATGTATCAAGCACCATCCTAAAAGCTGGGATAGATACAAGTTAATCAGGTGGGACACAGTCCCTGTTCCACATGGGGCTTACAGTCTAAGTAGGAGAGAGAGCCGGTCTTAAATCCCCATTTTTGCAGTTGAGGTAACTGAGGCACTGAGAAGTTAAATGACTTGCCCAAGGTCACCCAGCAAGCAAGTGGTAGAGCCAGGCATGCTTTCAAATCCTCCATTTGAACTTATCATACAGCAGCTTTTATGCAGTCATTCATTCCGTATATGTCCCTTCCAGCAAAGCTATGTTGACTTAACCATTTCTCTGAAGCTGGGAGATTGATTTTAACTTCAAGATTTCATTGAGTGTGTGTGTGTGTGTGTGTGTGTGTGTGTGTGTGTGTGTGTGTGTAAAGATAGATGATAGATGGATGAATAGATAAAAGATGACACTTCTCACAGGTCCTATTCATTTGTGCCAGTGTGGTTGAGGGGACCGAAGTGTGATACCCCGCCTTGTTGTCCGCATTTAAGGATAGATTCTTGCTGTGTTAATGAGTTCACCCCATACAGGTTCTTTTTGAGCCTGCTTCTTGGCATCATAATCTTTACAAAACCTAGGGTCAAAGAAAGCAAACCCTTTTCTGATTGCTGCATGCCAGACTGGACTGTCCACAGTAGTGATCTCTCAGGATCCCACTGCTATTTTCCATTATTTGAGACTGTGCTGCCCCATGTCTTAATTTTTTTTTGCCCTTCCAGCTTGTGGGTACCCCTCTTCAGTTCACCATCTAACAGCTGCTTTGCTATCCTGGTGTCCTCCATTCTCCTCACATGTTCAGCACAGTGGAGCTCATTTGCTGTGAGCTTTGCTATGAAGTTGATAAGCTGATCACGTTCCAGGACTTTTTTTGTTGATAATCTTGCCCTTCCTTCTGAGTTGAGTATCATTTGAAGATGGGGCTGGAAAAACTGATCCAGCAGCTTTATGTGTCTCCTGTCAGAGGTCCAGGTCTCATAGCCACATGAGGTTAGGCAATACAACTAACATATAAACCTTCAACTTGGGGTGGAAATTGATGCCCCATTGTTGCCACACCATTTTACAGTCTGCCAAATGCATGACAACCATTTTTAATTATTTTTTCTATCTATTGGTGCATCTTTGGACCATCTTTGCCCACGTAGCAGAATTTGGTAACTGTTTTAATTTCTATGTTATAATCAAGACCTTTGGTTGTTTGTAGGGTTTAAGAGATGTGGGTTGATACATAACTTATGTTTTCTTCATACCTACTCTTAGACTGTTGCACTGTGCACAATCTGCAAAGCAATTCCTAATCATTTGCATATTTTCTTGTATGTGTACCTCTAGAGCATAGTCATCTGCATAAATCAGTTCCTGAACCATTGTTTCAAAGACTTTTGAAAATATTCATTGCCTGTCAAGCTGGAAGAGTTTCTGCATGGATCAGAAGTGTATTTTGTTGGATTGTGTTTTCTTTCAAAACAACTATTTTTGTTGGGGGAGGATTTAAGGGACTTTAGGAAAAAGGTCTTTAGGAAAAAACAAGTTGAGACTGTTTTCCTGAAGAGTTGGGCCACAATTCAGAGAGCAGAGGGGCTGTTTCCTGCATAAGAATAAGAAGAGCCTCTCTGAATCCCTTAAGAACCTCTGCCCAAGTTTGATTCACACTCTTTTCTGCCTCCCCTGGATGTTGTTGGAATCCAGTATCCATTCCATCTGTTTCCTCCACTATACTGTAAGTTCCTTGAGGATAGGAACTGCTTTTACTTATGCTATTGTACCTTCCCAAACACTCAGTACAGTACTCTGCACACAATAAGCACTCAGTAGATGCCATTGATTGATTGATTCTAGACCCTGGAATAGGCTTGAATAGACATATCCACATAGCTCACCTATCACCTAATTAATGCTTTGTGGGAAAGTTTAGGTCTGGCAAAAATTATTTAGGACTTTCGTTTATGAATCTATTTTTCTCTGTGAATTCCAATCCTCCTCTGGGTACATTTTTCCTTGTAAATGTTGTTGGTGGATTCTGTCTCAAAATGTTTGCTGAAAATAGTTTTACATAAGCCCAAAAGACTGATCATCTAACACTCCAGTTTTCCTGGCTATTTCTGGGAAGAGCTGGGGTAATGATACTTATGCAAAATTTTTTATCAAGGTTACCCAAGTTTAACAATTTTCACCACAGCTTTGCATTTTATCCCTCATTGCATTTTAAAGTTGGCAGCATAAATTAGGTTGACCAGGACTGGATCACAGCCTTGCTACACTCCAACCAAAGTGGAGAAAAGGTTCAGTTCTGTCAACTCTAAGTCAATCAACCAATCTGTCATGCAGTAGTGTGAGGATCTTGGTGAGTTTCACAAGACAACCAAATTTATTTACTTAGAATTTTCCAGAGTTTTGGACTGCTGATGGTGTCAAATACTTTTATATTGTCAATGAGCACTGTTTAGAGATTTTGGTTCTGCTCACTATGATTTTCCAATATTTGTTGCCTTGCAAAGATCTTGTATGCTGTGCTGCAATTTGGTCTGAAGCCACACTGTAATTCAGGCAGCAGTCAGATCACCATGTTCTTAGTAGCCTGCACCGAAGAATTCTGGCTAGAATTTTGCCTTCTATAGTCAACTCTCTCCCTTTTCCCATTAAAAATGATTATTAAGGCAGCATCTTTGGTATCTGTGGTGCTTACTCTGTGTCCACCACCCCTTTCTCCTGGAAACAATATTTAACCTTGGTTTCACAGATACTGTCATCTCCTTGTTCTCCTTCTATATCTCTGGCTGCTCCTTCTTAATCCCTTTTACGAGATCCTCTTCTGCTTCACACCCCCTATGGGGATCCCTCAAGGTTCAGTTCTGGGTCCCCTTCTATTCTCCTTTTACACCCACTCCCTTGGAGAACTCCTTCGCTCCCACGGTGTCAATAATCAATTATTAATAATAATAATAATGATATTTGTTTAGTGCTTATTATGTGCCAAGCACTGTTCTAAGCACTGGGATAGATACAAGGTTATCAGGTTGTCCCATGTGGGGCTCACAGTCTTAATCCCCATTTTACAGATGAGGTAACTGAGGCACAGAGAAGTTAAGTGACTTGCCCAAAGTCAAACAGCTGAGAAGTGGTGGAGCTGGGATTCTATGTGGATGATTCCTAAATCTGCCTCTCCAGGTCCAAACTCTCTCCTTTCCTATAATCTCACATTTTCTCCTGTCCTCAAGACAACTGTGGTAATCCCACAACAAGCTTCCTTATTAGTGACTGTTTGTGATCCTGCAAACAAGGAAGACATTGGTGAAGGCACTAATAGGCTCTACTTGAAACAGGTGACTGCTGGCCTGTGGGGGCGGAGCATGGAGGGAGGCATGGCTTTCTCTTCCTGTTCTACCCAGTAACGGGCCTGGATCAATCAATGACTACTACATAGGGCCACAGTTGCAACGCCAAGAGCAAATAAAAGGTGCTCATTTTGAATGGAGAGAAGGCATGTTAAGGCACAGAGAGAAGCAGAAGGAAGCACCTGGAGCAGAAGCAACACAGTGAAGCGAGCAGCAGAAACAGCAAGAGAACAGCACTCGGAAGTAGCAGAAGGCAACAGCATGTGGAAGGAGAAAGAAGAAGCAATTGGCAGAATGGGCTTCCTTGATCATCAGACTGGTACTGGACTCTTGATTGAGTGAGTGAGTGTGTGTATGTGTCACTCCCTTGCATGTTGGTAAAACTAAGTAAAAAACTTTCTACAGTAACCTTGGTGATCAGAGCTGTGACTTGACTTTACTATGTGTCACTAAGGTTACCCCCGATCCAGGGAGGTCCTGGTTGGTACGATCTGGGGTGGGGGACGGAGGGTCACAACAACAACTCTACTTGGAAGTTCCACTAGCATCTCAAACTTAACTTGTCCAAACCATACCCTCTGATTGTTTAGATACAAACTCTCTCTTCCTCCTGATTTTCCCATCACTGGTGACAACATCACTTGTCTCACAAACCCACAACTCTGGCATCATCCTGACCTATGTCTTCTTTTACCTTCATATTCAGTCACCAAATCCTGTTGGTTCTATGTTCACATTTCTAAAGTCTGCCTCTTCTTCATCCAAACTGCTACCATGCTGGTTCAAATACTTGTATCCTGCCTCAACTCCTGTATCAACCTCCTCACTGTCCTCCTTGCCTCCATTGTCTCCCTTATCCAGTCCATATTTCACTCTGCTGCCTGGATCATTTTTCTAAAAAAATTCTTCTGTGCATATCTTCCCACTCTTCGAAAACTCCCAGTGGTTGCCCATCCACCTCCTCCTCACCATCGGCTCTGAGGCACTCAATCAGCTTTCTCCTCCTACCTATCCTTGCTCCTGTCCCAGTATCATGCAGCCCACACACTTCACTCCTCTAATACCAACCCACATACTCTGGCTCAATCTCATCTTTCTCACCACCAAACCTGTGTTCATGCCCTGTCTCCTGCTTGGAACTTCCTTCTACTTCATATCTGAAAGACTTCAAAACCCTACTAAAAACCTCCTCCTACTTCATATCTGATTGACTTTAAAGCCCTAATAAAATCATATCTCTTCCCAGAAGCCTTCCCTGACTATCCTTTCCCCACCCTATTCTCCCTCCTTTCTGTGTCACCTGTGATGATGATGATAATAATTATAATTGTATTTGTTAAGCACTTACTATGTATCAAGCACTGTACTAAGCACTGGAGTGGATATAAGCAAATTGGGTTGGACACAGTTCCTGTCCCACAGGGGGCTCACAATCTTAATCCTTATTTTACAGATGAGGTAACTGAGACCCAGAGAAGTGAAGTGACTTGCCTAAGCCCACATAGCAGCAAATGGCGGAGTCGGGATTAGAATCCAGGTCCTTCTGACTCCCACATCCATGCTCTACCCACTAGACCACACTGCTTCTCTATGACTAAGCTCCTCTCATCTCATTACTCTGTTTTCTTACCCTTCTGTTATCGCCTATGATTGTGGAAAGGCTCGTGCAGAGATCTGAGGAATAGGTTTCCGCCATGCACGTAGATATCTAAATGATATCATCAGGTTTGGCTGCTTTTCCATTTTTCATGACTTTGATTATAGAGGTTACTTCCTCAAAAATTGGAGCTATGGTCATGTCACCACTTTGGCTGGTTATCTATGTCTGGAAGGGTCTCTTTCTTGATGTGGAAGGCATGGTCAGGAATTCATTGTTTTGTTCTCATCTGTGGAGAATTCTTTCTTTGCTCGTGATGAAGATCTGCATTTTTTTGTAGTGCCGTAGTAGTGTGAATGGGACTATAGCTCCTCTTTACAGATGAATAAAAATCTTTTTTTTGGTGATGATCACCATATTCCTGGATCTCTTCAGCTTTGGTATCTCACCATTGGTCATACATGCTTCTTCATTCATTCATTCAATAGTATTCATTGAGCGCTTACTATGTGCAGAGCACTGTACTAAGCGCTTGGAATGAACAAGTTGGCAACAGATAAAGACAGTCCCTGCCGTTTGACGGGCTTACAGTCTAATCGGGGGAGACAGACAGACAAGAACAATGGCAATAAATAGAGTCAAGGGGAAGAACATCTCGTAAAAACAATGGCAACTAAATAGAATCAAGGCGATGTACATTTCATTAACAAAATGAATAGGGTAATGAAAATATATATAGTTGAGCAGACAAGTACAGTGCTGAGGGGATGGGAAGGGAGAGGGGGAGGAGCAGAGGGAAATGGGGGGAAAAGAGGGTTAAGCTGCAGAGAGGTGAAGGGGGGTGGTAGAGGGAGTAGAGGGAGAAGAGGGGCTCAGTCTGGGAAGGCCTCTTGGAGGAGGTGAATTTTAAATAGGGTTTTGAAGAGGGGAAGAGAATCAGTTTGGCGGAGGTGAGGAGGGAGGGCATTCCAGGACTGCAGGAGGACGTGGCCCAGGGGTCGATGGCAGGATAGGCGAGACCGAGGGACGGTGAGGAGGTGGGCGGCAGAGGAGCGGAGCGTGCGGGGTGGGCAGTAGAAAGAGAGAAGGGAGAGGAGGTAGGAAGGGGCAAGGTGATGGAGAGCCTTGAAGCCTAGAGTGAGTTTTTGTTTGGAGCAGAGGTTGATAGGCAACCACTGGAGGTGTTTAAGAAGGGGAGTGACATGCCCAGATCGTTTCTGCAGGAAGATGAGCCGGGCAGCGGAGTGAAGAATAGACTGGAGTGGGGCAAGAGAGGAGGAAGGGAGATGAGAGAGAAGGCTGACACAGTAGTCTAGCCGGGATATAACAAGAGCCTGTAGCAGTAAGGTAGCTGTTTGGGTGGAGAGGAAAGGGCAGATCTTGGCGATATTGTAAAGATGAAACCGGCAGGTCTTGGTAACGGATAGGATGTGTGGGGTGAACGAGAGAGACGAGTCAAGGATGACACCGAGATTGCGGGCCTGAGAGACAGGAAGGATGGTCGTGCCATCCACGGTGATAGGGAAGTCTGGGAGAGGACCGGGTTTGGGAGGGAAGATGAGGAGCTCAGTCTTGCTCATGTTGAGTTTTAGGTGGCGGGACGACATCCAGGTGGAGACGTCCTGGAGGCAGGAGGAGATGCGAGCCTGAAGGGAGGGGGAGAGGACGGGGCGGAGATGTAGATCTGCGTGTCATCTGCGTAGAGATGGTAGTCAAAGCCGTGAGAGCGAATGAGTTCACCGAGGGAGTGAGTGTAAATGGAGAACAGAAGAGGGCCAAGAACTGACCCTTGAGGAACTCCAACAGTTAAAGGATGGGAGGGGGAGGAGGCACCAGCGAAGGAGACCGAGAATGACCGGCCAGAGAGGTAAGAGGAGAACCAGGAGAGGATGGAGTCCGTGAAGCCAAGGTGAGATAAGGTATGGAGGAGGAGGGGATGGTCGACAGTGTCAAAGGCAGCAGAGAGTTCAAGGAAGATTAGAATGGAGTAGGAGCCATTGGATTTGGCAAGAAGGAGGTCATGGGTGACCTTAGAGAGAGCAGTCTCGGTAGAGTGGAGGGGATGGAAGCTAGATTGGAGGGGGTCCAGGAGAGAACCCATCACAGATTTTGGGGGGCTTCTGTTTTCTTACAATAATGGGGAACTGTGAGGTTCTACTGGAGTATTTCATGTTTGGCTCCAAGAATTTTTCCAACGTTTGAGTCACTTATCAAACCAGTTTTGGAGGTTTCTCTTTACCAGACCCACAGTCCTGATGGCTGCCTGAAATACTTGTAGCTGGGATTCCTTGTTCCAATAGAGCTGCTTTAATGCTGTCACCAAGCACCATGTGAGTCTCTTTATTTTCAAGGAGTTTGATATTTAGTCTTCTTGGTGTTTGGTTGCAACCTTTCCAGTACACTGGTTTTCTTGATAGCTGGAGTTTGGAGCATATGAGCTGCTAGTCATTCCAACAGTATGGAACCTTGCTTGGCTGCAGTAATGCCATTCAATCAATGGTATTTTTTGAGCACCTACTGTGTGCAAAGAATTTTACTAAACACTTGGGAAAAGTTCAGTACAACAGTAGCTTACAGTCTACAGGGATAGAGAGATATTAAAATAAAATTCAGATAGGGGAAATAGGAGAGTAGTGTATGAGAGGCCATGGTTTAGGCCTTGGGTTCATCTAGGAGGTCTTTTACTGGTTTGGAAGGCAGAAGGTGGTATTGGTGATTATTGGCTGATGATGTCTGGCACATTCACTGAGCAGTAAGCAAATCGTGATTTGGCTTTTTGATCCTCTGGTGTCTGATAGCTGTTTTCTCTGTCTTGGCAACACTATCCATTCTTGCCTTGAAATCTCCTGTGAATACTAGCTTGTCAGCTGTTGGATATGACCTATCTAGATCCACTTACCATATCTCATCCTGACTAATTACTGTCATCCTCCTCAATGACCTCCCTGACTCCAGTCCTTACTTCATTCTGCTGCCCAGATCATTTAAAAAAAATGGAGAAGCAGAGTGGCCTAATGGATAGAGTACGGGCCTGGGAGTCAGAAGGACCTGGGTTCTGGTTCCAGCTCCGCCACTTCTCTGCTGTGTAGTCTTGGACAAGTCACTTAACTTTTCTGTGCCTCAGTTATCTCATCTGTAAAAAATGGGGATTAAGACTGGGAGCCCCATGTGGGATATGGACTGTGTCCAACCTGATTAAGTTGCATATATCTACCCCAGTGCTTAGTACAGTTCTTGGCACATAGTCAGTTCTTAACAAATACCATAAAAAAAACAACAAACAAATAAAAACTGTTCTGTCCATGTCTCTCCACTCCTCAAGCACCTCCAGTGGTTGCCCAGCCACCTCTGCATCAAACAAAAATTCCTTACCACTGACTTTAAGGCACTCAGTTAGCTTTCCCCTTCCTACCTTACCTCATTGACCTCCTACTACAACCTAGCCTGCACACTTCACTCATCTAACTCCAACCTACTCATTGTACCTCGATCTCATCTATTTCACCACTAGCCCCACAACCATGTCCTCCCCCTAGCCTGGAATTCCCTTCCCCTCCATATACACCAGGCCACCATTCTCCACACCTTCAAAGCATTATTAAGATCACATCTCCTCCAAGAGGCCTTCCCGATTAAGCCCTCTTTTCCTGGCTTCCTCTAACTTCTGTGTCACCTAAGCACTTTGATCTGTGACCATTGGGCATTTGATATGCACCCTACCCTCAACCCCACAGCACTTATATATGTATCTTTAAGTTATTCATATTAATGTCTTTTTCCCACCCTAAACTGTAAGTTCATTTTGGGCAGGGAACATGTCTACCACTCTTTTGTAATGTAACCTCCCAAGGGCTTAGTACAGTGCTCTGGACATTAAGTGCTCAGTAAATACCAATGATTGATTGATTGATTCATTCATTGTTATTTGTCACTAAAGACAGTATCAAAGAGCATAAACTTCTGGGCAGGTTTGAGAGGCAAGAAATTAAGGACTGTCTGAATACACAGCTGACACCTAAGTGAAGTCACTCTGGAGGTGGGACAGTTCACCAAAAGAAGGTATCTCCAGCACCAGTCTTAGTGAACTGTCCTTCATCAGGTAGTCTTATTTTGTTCAGTGTAGCAATGTCTACTCTGTATTTGGCCAGTTCAAAAGCAACATAGGCCATCCTTCTTTGGGGACAATTGCTGTTGTTATTAAGCACTTAGTACAGTGCTCTGAACACAATAAGCACTCAATAAATACTATTGAATGAATGAATTAATTGTTCACTGCCATCTTGATATTCCCTGACACAATGGTCAATTTCCATTTATGGGTTTTCTCTTTGTAATTGCACTGCAGGATAGAGGTTCACTGTGCTCAACTTCTGGATAGACTCTTAATGAACAACCATAAGACCCTCTCATTGTTTTTAAGTAAAAATAATAATGATAGTGATAATGATAAATCATATTTATAGAGCACTTACTGTGTGCAGATCATTGTACTAAGCACTTGGGAGAGTGTAATATTACAGAGTTGGTAGACACATTCCCTGCCCACAGTAATATTTGTTAAATGCTGACTGTGTGCCAAGCACTGAACTAAATATTGGGGTAGGTACTGGGCTCACATTCTAAGTAGAATGCAGAACAGGCAGTGAATCTCCATTTTGTTGATGAGGTAACTGAGGCTCAGAAAAGTTTCATGACTCACCCAAGGTCACACAGCAGGCAAATGAATTAGAACCCAAGGCCTCTGACCCCAGGCCCATGCTGCTCCTCATATTGAGAAACAATAGTGAGCTGTTTCTTTTGTAAATCAAAATACAGTTGTAGTCTTCCAGGAAGAGTGTGACTCTTTTTCATTTTCTCAAACGACATCTAGTCGACTGATCACTGTATTGGGGCTCAGGAAACCCTGGTTCAAATCCCAGTTTCTTCACTGCCTGTTGTGGCCTACAAGCCACTTAACCTCTCTGGGACTCAGTTCCCTCTTCTGCAAAATGGGGATACGGTAGACGATGAGTCCCATATACGACAGGACTTTATCAGCTCTTATAACCTTGTATCTACTTCAGTACTTAGCACGTAGTAGGAGTTTAATTAATACCCTAATTATTGCTGGTTGATAACGTAATGCAGATTCTGCAAAGCAGTTCATAATCAACTGATCATTTAATGGTATTAAGCAGCTACTGAGGGCAAAACATTGTACTAAGTGCTCGCAAACATAATGGAAGCAAAACACACATTCCCTCCCCATGAGAAGTTTAGAGTTTCATGGGGGAGACAGAAATGCAAAATTATTTATCCAACTAGTGGGGGCAGAGGAAAGAACAAGGATGAAATAGGTAGCAGAATGAATATCCAGGTTACAATAGCAGAATAAATGAGAAGAATAAATAACAGAATAGTAATTGAATATATATTAATACATAAATGCCAAGGAATAATATGAAATGTATAAGGCAAAGGGTAGCTGTTGGGATGATATGACTTGGGGCTTTGGGAAAAGCTTCCTGGAGATGTCATTTTAGAAGAACACAATCCCTGCTTGTCTTGTTTTTATACCGCTGGAGCACAGTAAAGACTATATGTAACGACCTATGGATAACTGTGTCAAGCTGCTTGGGAATCTGTTGAGCTGGAAGAGCATCCTGGTGGGTCAGAAGTGTATTCTGACATCAACTTCAAGTACCCTTCTCATGGTCATATTGTTGTGGAATACCCAAACGATCTAGATAAACTTCTCACGGCAGCCAACTATCTTTTGTTTTTACCGGAGTTCAAATCTGCTAATGGTTGCAAATGATTCTACCCCTTCCCCTCCCCAAGCACTTACATATATATTTGTACATATTTATTTCTCTATTTTATTAATGATGTGCATTTATCTATGGTTCTATTTATTTTGATGGTAGTGATGCCTGTCTACTTTTGTTTTGTTTTGTTGTCTGTCTTCCCCTTCTAGACTGTTAGCCTGGTGTTGGGTTGTGTACTTTCCGAGCACTTAGTACAGTGCTCTGCACACAGTAAGCGCTCAATAAATACAATTGAATGAATGAATGAATGAATTCTGCAAAGACAGTACTGAGGTCTCAGTGGTGTTCATTGCACATCTCCTGAATTTGTTGTACTGTTAGGCTGCATTTTGGATTCTGAGAAGAGGTGAATGAAGACGTTTTTCAGTAGTCTCTTCAGAAGGATTCTGGCTAGGATTTTACTAGCAATCCACAGTAATCTTTCTGATCATGTGGCATTTCCTCACCCTTCCAAATATTAAGGTGAAGTCCAGGCAGATATCTAAGTAAATTATCTCTTTATTTATGCTGCTTTCTTCAGTATTGCTTTCTCCAGTGGTTTTACCAATTTTCATGGTGATGACTGCAACAGTGTTTTTATGTTGGTATGTTTCTATGCTAATAGCTCATTGAAATTTAGTTATAATGAAGTTAAAATACTATTTTGGGTTTACCACGTTGTTCTCAATGCTCTGCTTTAATATTTTTCACTCCTTATCACCATCCCTCTCATCTCCACATCCACATTCCAAGAGGATTCAATTTTTTTATGGTATTTGTAAAGCACTTGCTATGTGCCAGCCACTGTACTAAGCACTGGGGTAAATACAAGCTACTCAGGTTGGGCACAATCCATGTCCCACATGGCGCCCACTGTCTTAACCCCAATTTTACAGATGAGGTAGCTGAGGCCCAAAGAAGTGGAGTGACTTGCTTAAGGTCACAGCATCACCACAGCAAATGGCAGAGCCAGGTTCAGAAGCAACGTTCGTCAGAATCCCAGGCTCATGCCCTATCCACTGAGTCACGCTCAGATGCCGAATGTAACTGCATTCATAGTAAATTTCCAACAATGATGCTTTACTTAATTCTGCTTCACATATCACCTCATTATAACTGTATCAGTCCCCATCTGAGGGCAAGAAGGAGTCTGGGACAAAAGGGCAACGAACACAAGCAGGTTGCCTCAGCAACCCCTTTCTGCAGATACTTCCACGGTCTAATCACTCTGGCAGTGAAAATTTGTGTTTTTCCTAAGGTTGAAGCTAACATTTTTTCCTTTTTCCTAAACAAATATCAGTGGAGGTGCCTGCTGTGAAAATGGAAAGAAAGTTAATGTCTTAAATGGGAGTGCTGACAATTTAACAGTGATGAAATAAGGATAGCTATCCTGTTCTTTCCTTTTTTGGAAGTTGATGAGACACTAGGGCAGTGTGAAGTCCTCTGTACAGTTCTCACTGTATTTATTTTCTTAAGATTAAAGTTGCTAAGATACAGTAGTTATTCCAAATTTCAACAGTCCATGCCAAGAGTAATAAATGAAAGGACTGAAATTGCTAATAAAAAAATTCTTGAGGGACTGAGGAAGTTCTTTGGCTGAAAAATGAACACTATGTTAGGTGCCCTATGTTATAACACATAATTAGACCCAGTGGTCAGGCTGTTGTTTGTTATTTGGATTTTAGAGTGGAATTTTGGTTTCTAGCTGTTTATTAGATGATGGCTGTCATGGGAGGGATCAGTTATTGGTTGCTCTCCTCTGTGTGATAAATATTAGGATTTTGGCTGCTTTGGTCTAGCCTTCTAAAATTTAGTCTTGCTATAGGAGTTTACTTATTTTCTTAAACTCCTTTGCTTCATGCCCAATTAGCTCCAGAGCTTCTTCAAACTTTGTCTCATCTTTATTTTCCTGAAATTTGAATTTGATTTCATTATTACAAATAAAATATATTGCAAGTAAAATAAAATTTCACAAACTATGTAATACATAATAATACATACATACTATTTAATATCATCATCATCAATGATTGTACCAATTTGAATTATATTCCTCTGAAAAACTCAAACTGCTTTTGAAACACATTTTGTTCATATTCATGAGAGGGCCCTATGCTGGTAGGAAAAACTATCCTTAAAACACTTAAGAAAAAGCATTTAAATGTTTGGGGAGAAATTCAGAACCTTGATCCATCAATGTAGGTGAGGCTGTGAATTGTGGAATTTCAAGTTACAGTAGATTTTTTATTTCATAGAAATTATTTTCCAACTATTCCCCAAACAACTCAAGCCCTAATATTCAGAGTTTCCACTGGCAATGTCTTTGTTTGTCCTGGAAGTATCTTCTGATTTGGGACTAAGAAAATATTATGTTCCATTTGAATTTAGAGAGCAAACATATGCATTTTTCTCAACACACAGTTCTTTTTCAACAAGAGTCAGATTTAATGGGCAACTTGTCAAATGTTCACAAAGTTCCATCAGATGATGTATTACCTTCAGTTAAAAAAAGGAAAGTATTTGTCAATAAAATTAAATGCATTTAGAAAGGAAGAATTGTTAAAGAATCACCCTACTCCATGTGGCTTAAAAAGCATTAAAAATTTTGCAAAATCACCATTAAATGCCTTTCCACAGAGTTTAAGACTGTCTTGTGCACTATTGAAATATTATTAATTAAGTAAACATGAATACCCAGTGAAACCATATTCTACAAATATTCTGTGGTTATTTGCAATTCCATTAAAGAAATTACAAAGTGTTGATTTCTGGCCACATCTATAGGACCAAAACACTCATGCTGTGGCATCAGCATCTGATGAGCTTTGTAGCCACTGATTCTGTATAACATCTGAATTCTTATAAACTTCAGAACAAAGAAGAAATGAATTTTCCACTACTTCCCACACTCTTGGAAGTCCTTTCCAAATTTCCATTTTTTCTCTGAATCAAGCTCTCTTTCTTTAGCTTCATCTCAGTAAGGCTTTCATAGGAGTTCTACTGTTACCCTAGTTTATTGTTATTGGGTCTTTAGACTGCAAGCCACTTAGGCCCCCATCCAACTTTTATATGCTTCGAAACAATGATGAGCACACAACTGTACAATGAGTATGGGCAAAAAATACTGAAAACAGCATGCCCAGCTGAGAAAATTAAGACCGATAATAGAGCCTCCCTTGTGGTAAACTAAGTCATAGCAATCCATAGCACTGCAATGCATTGCCCCACAGAGAAACAATTGCAAGTCTTCACCCTAGCTGAAGTGCTCGTGGGAGAGAACAAATCACTGAAACTAAAGAAAGGAGGAAAATACTTAAGGAAACATCCATATTTGTATGTCAGTAGGATCAGTCAGTCAATCATACTTATTGAGCACTTTGTGCAGAGCTCTGTACTAAGGGCTTGGGACAGTATGACAATATTGTCAATATAATATATTGTACAATATGACAATATAACAGATATGTTCCCTGACCGCAATGAGCTTACAGTCTAGAGGTGGAGACAGAGGAAGAGGAAAGGAGGGCTTAGTCAAGAAAGGTCAATAAGGCTTCGAAGGTGGGAAGAGTGTTTGTCAGATGTGAAGACAGAGGGCATTCCAGGACAGGGGCAGGGTATGGGCAAGAGGTTGGCATCAAGATAGATGAGATTGAGGTACAGTGAGAAGGTTAGCATTAGAGGAGCAAAGTGTGCAGGCTGGGTTGTTGTAGGAGAGTAGCGAGGTAAAGTAGGAGGGAGCAAGGTGACTGAGTGTTGTAAAGCCAATGGTGAGGAGTTTCTGTTTGATGGGGAGGTGGACAGGCAACCACTAGAGGTTCTTGAGGAGTGAGGAAACATGGCCTGAATGTTTTGTAGAAAAATGATCAGGGCAGCAGAGTGAAATATGGACTGTAATGGGGAGAGACAGGAGGCAGGGAGGTTAGCAAGGCTGACAGCCAAGTTGGGATAGGTTAAGTGCTTGGACTAATTTAGTAGCAGTTTGGATGGAGAGGAAAGGTCAGATTTTAGCGATGTTGTGAAGGTCAAATCGATATGATGATAATGACAAAGCCAAAACCACTCCACTTCTGCTTCATGTCTCATCTTCATTCCAAATCATTCATCCTAAGTGACAAAGCACTTCTGTGGCTGTCCAGATGTTTCTGCTGGCCCCAACATAACCCTGAAGTTTTGATGGGTTATTCTCCATTGAATGGAATGTACCCATAGTAACCTAGGCTCCCCTGCCCCACCCCAGCCACCATCCCATCCCCAAATGCCCCCCTACTGTGACAGCTGTGTGGAGACTGGGGCTGGCGGGTAAGTAACAAATGTATTGTCGCCGCACCTGCTGCTTGGGAGGTACATTTCTCAGAATCTTCTGAGAATCAATCAGGAATCCAGGAAGAGCCTTTTCACTCAGGAGAAAAAAACCCCAAAACTCTTGCTCTCTTACTTCCTAGCTGCTAAATTACATTTTGCCGACTTGTAGTACATGCACTCAGAACTTTGTGCTTGTATTTAGGAAAGGTTAAAATCAATCAATCAATCCATCATATTTATTGAGCATTTCCTGTGTGCAAAGCACTGTAGTAAGCACTTGGGAGAGTACAATATAATAGTTGGTAGACATGTTCCCTGCTCACGATGAGCTTAAAAGTCCAGAGGGGGAGACAAATATTAAAATAAATTAATAAATTATAGATATGTATGTAAGTGCCATGGGGCTGAGGGAGGGGTGAGTAAAGGGTGCAAATACATGTGCAGGGGTGATACGGAAGGAAGTGGGAGAAGAGGGAATGAGAGTTTAGTCTGGGAATGTTTCTTGGAGGAGAGATGTGGAAGGTAGGGAGAGTAATCATCTGTTGAATATAACAAGGAGGCAGGATGTGGGAGAGAGATCAGTGGTGAGATAGATGAGATCGAGAAACAGTGAGTAGGTTGGCATTAGAAGAGCGAAGTGTACGTGTGAGGTGTAGTGGGAAAGCAGTAAAGTAAGGTAGGATGGGAAAGGATGAGAGAGTGTTTTAAAGCTTATGGTAAGGAGTTTCTGTTTGATACAGAGGTGGATGGACAACCACTGGAGGTTCTTGAGGAGAGGGGAAACATGGACTGACTGGTTTTGTAGAAAAATGATCTGGGCAGCAGAGTGAAGTTTGGACTTTTTGAGTAGTTTGCTCATATGCTTGGCTGCATGTGTGTATATTGAAGCCTGTGCATCTAATAGAGGGTGAATATTTGGCTTTGTCCTCTCCTTCCTTATTAATCTAAACTTCTGTGACTGAACTCTGAGAGTTTGAGACATTTCTGTGTGTATTCTTAATTTCTTCTGATTCCTCCATCACCAAACCCCAATAGGCCAGCTTTTGCTGAATGACAGGTGGTAATTTCAGTCATGTCACTTACATCCTTTATTGGAAAACTTGTAGTCTAACACATCATTTTGATGGAATAAGTTTTTGTCATCTTGCTGTAATCTTGAACCTTATTCTACTTTTTGGGGATGATCCCAGAATATCCCAGGTGCTCCTGGTCTCCCTTTAATTTTGCAGCCCTCAGCCACATCTCAACCTGGTTAGCAGCTCCCAATCTTTGTATTTTAAGGCACTACTCAAAACCTAGTAAAATCAGATGTTAAAAATCAATTTTATTCACAAAATGATTAAAGAGGAGTAGATTTCATTCCATTTTCTGCACTCAAAATTCCATTTTAGTCTCTTATTTTAATAATAATAATTATGGCATTTTCTAAGTGCTTACTATTTGCCAAGCACTGTTCTAAGCACTGGGGTAGATACAGAGTAAACAGGTTGTCCCATGTGGGGCTCACAGTCTTAATAATCATTTTACAGATGTGCAAACTGAGACCAGGAGAAGTGAAGTGATTTGCCCAAGGTCACACAGCAGACAAGTGGCGGAGCCGGGATTAGAACCCACGACCTCTGACTCCCAAGCCCATGCTCTTTCCACTAAGCCATGCTGCTTCTTTACTAGGATATGGTGGGGTTGCTAGGGTTGGGAAAGTTGGCTGCTCTTGGCTTTTGCAGAGTTTAAGCCATTTTCACTGTGGGAGTGACATTCCTTTTTACTAAATTATTTTGATCAAGGTATAATATAATATATATTCCATTAAATAGTGAAATGCAACACATTTTATACATTCACTAAACCCTTTGTTGGTGGAATATTAAATATGTTAAGGACCTCATTTTGGGTTAGTATTAACTGTAAGAGAGGCATTATCAACTTATTAGTTATTATTGATTAATCTAAAATTGGCCTTAAATTGGAATTTGTGACTCATAATCCTGTCATCTGGAATCTTTTCTCATTTCCCATCTGGTCCAATCCATCATCACATCAGTTTAGGACAAACTTAAAAGCTGGTTAAATCACAAAATCCACCAGTCTCAATGACACCAATGATATCTGATTAAACTGGCCAGCTAATGTTATTTAGTTGTCCTGAAAAGGCCAACGCAGGACCCATTGTCCTGGCTGCATTAGGCACACAAAAAGGCTGCTCCTTGTTATGTTGAAATGTTTGATGTTTGCAGCATCTGGAGCTGTTTTCAATCAATCAATCATATTTATTGGGCACTTACTCTGTGCAGAGCACTGTACTAATCACTTGGGAGAGTAAAATATGTCAAGGTTGTTAGACTCATTCCCACCCACGAGCTTACAATCTACAGTTCACTTTTGCCTCCCTCTCTCTTTATCCTCAAAAAGAGCCGCTCCTTGCAATCATTGATTGCAATACATCCTGGTGATTCCTGGCAGTAGACTCCCAGTGTTTGGCTGGGATGCAGTATTGTCTGAGGTTTTGTTGTAATAGTAGTAGTAATAATATCAATACTATTAGTACTACTAGTACTAATAATAATTGTTAAATGCGTACTATGTGCCAAACACTGAACTAAGCTCTGAGTGAAATAGTCTGGGTCCCACGTGGAGTTCACAGTCTAAGAAGGAGCAGGGTTTAATCCTCATTTTACAGATGAGAAAACTGAGGCCCAGAGAAGTTAAGTGCCATGCCCAGGATAATAATAATAATTATTATTATGGTATTTGATAAGTGCTTCCTATGTGCCAAGAACTGTTCTAAACACTGGGGTAGATACAAGGTAATCAGGTTGTCCCACGTGGGGCTCACAGTCTTAATCCCCATTTTACAGATGAGGCACAGAGAAGTTAAGTGGCTTGCGCAAGGTCACAAAGCAGACAAATGGCAGAGTCATGATTCAAACCTATGTCCTCTGACTTCCAAGCCCCTGATCTTGCCACTAAGCCACGCGGCTTCACGACAAGGAAATGGCAGATCTGGGATTGGAGCCCAGGTGCTCTGATTCCCAGGCCCATGCTCTTGATTGTATCCTTGAAATCTTTACCCTCCTTGGTTTCAGTTTCAGCTCACCACACAGCAGATGTTTGGCTATTTTGCCACAGTTGATTCTTCTCACATTTTTCACCTAGTTTAGCTGTGTTGAGTATTTAGCTGCTTTGTTTTTGGTTGAGCATATGGCTTCCTAGGTGTAGGTTAATGAATAACATTGGTTTCCTTTAGACCTATTATCAACTTGTAACTTTCTGCTGGGAAGCTGTTTACAATCATTTCCAAATCTTCTTGCAGGAATAATCCTCAGAGTCATCTGCATACAGTCATTCTTGAATGACTGTTCCTAGAACTTTGAATGATACATGAAGTCCATTGAGTTGGAAAAGTTTCCCAGAGGAATACGTTTATTTTTTAAAAATAGTATTTGATAAGTACTTATTATTTGATAGTTCATTCAATAGTATTTATTGAGCGCTTACTATGTGCAGAACACTGTACTAAGCGCTTGGAATGAACAAGTCGGCAACAGATAGAGACAGTCCCTGCCGTTTGACGGGCTTACAGTCTAATCACTGATAGGCACTGTACCAAGCTCTGGAGTAGATACAAGATAATCAGATTGGGCACAGTGCATGTCTACATGGGTCTCAAAGCCTTAATTCCCATTTTACAGGTGAGGAAATGGAGGCTCAGAGAAGTTGAGTGATTTGCCCAAGGTCACAAAGAAGACAAATGGTAGAGACGGGATTAGAACCCAGGCCCTTCTGACTCTCAGGTCCCCATTCTCTCCACCAGGCCATGCTATTTCTCTGCAGGTGTATTCTAACACCAGCATTCAAGTCTCTTGTTATATCTTCCAGAATGGCTGGATAAACCCCTGATATTCTCCACTGACATTGGAGAATAATAGATTAGACAAGGCATCTCAACAGTGACTCAGCCACGGTGTCATGGAGTAGTCCAGGACCATGATTCAATCAGTCGTATTTATTAAGCACTTACTATATGCAGAGCAGAACTTTTGAGGACAGCTATGTTAACTAAGCAATTTCCAGAGAGCAGATCCACTGATGGTTGTTGAAGAATGAAAGGGTTAAAATAAAGATACCACTTGTCTGGAGGCTTGCATTCCTAAGGTCACCTGATCACCAAGATTGTCTGCTCAACCAGATGATGGCAAAAAGAGGAACAGAGAGCAAGGTGCAAATTTAACTTGCTCCACTAGAGAAGCTCTAATGTTGCTGGAAAACTCCTTGAAATATCTTTATTTTCATGGATGATTTTTCTCCAAGTGGGTACTAGTAGCAGGCACTAGTCAAGTCATAAAAAAAAAATAATGGTACTTGTTAAGCACTTACTATGTGCCAGGTAATCCTGGCTCTGCCACTTGTGAGCTATATGACTTCGGGCGAGTCACTTAACTTCTCTGAGCCTCAGTTACCCCATCTGTAAGATGGGGATTAGGACTGTGAGCCCCACGTGGGACAACATGATCACCTTGTATCCCCCCCCAGCACTTAGAACGGTACTTCACACATAGTAAGCGCTTAACAAATGCCATCATTATTATTACTGTTCTAAGTACTGGGGTAGATACAAGTTAATCAGATTGGACACAGTCCCTGTCCCACATGGGGCACACATTCTTTACCCCCATTTTACATATGAGGTAACTGAGGCCCTGAGAAGTTTAAGTGACTTGCCCAAGGTCACACAGTAGATGTGGCAGAACTGGTATTAGAACCCAGGTCCTTCCAACTCCCAGGCCCATGCTCTATCCACTAAGCCACTCTGGGAAATAGCTAATGGAATAGCTACCCTGGCAGGCCAGATCAATGGGCAACAAAATCCTTGGGCAAATTCCCAAGTTTCCCTAGACTGGACTTGGTGTGAGGTAGGACTGAAATGAGATTTCCAGGGTGGCCTTTCTGATACATTGTCACCCTACTCTATCAGACTTCTGAAGGACTGCCTGTTCTATGGCTTTCTATGTTTTCCCAACCATGACATCGTTCTTCACTCATCTTGCTCATTCAACCCGCCTATTCAGTCTGTCACCAAATCCTAGCTGTTCTACCTTCACATCTCTAGAATCCACCCCTTCCTCGCCTCACCTTGCCACCCAAACCTAATCATGCTGGTTTAAGCAGTCATCAGTATCGCACCTTGACTACTGCATCAGCCTCCTTGCTAACCTCCATTGCCTCCAGCCTCTCCAGTCTATATTTCACTCTGTTGCCTGGATCATTTTTCTAACAACTTGTTTTGCATACATCTGCCCTCTCCTCAACAACCTCCACTGGTTTCCCATCCATCTCTGACTCAAACAGAAACTTCTCGCCATCCACTTTAAGGCACTCAATCAGCTCTCTCCCGCCTAACTATTCTTGCTCCCCTCCCACTGTAACTAAGCCAAGACACTTCACTTCTCCAGTACCAACATACTTATTGTACTGCAATCTCATCTTTCTCACCATTGACCCTTTGCTTATGTTCTCCCTGGAACTCCCTCCCCTTTCATAACTGACAGTCCACTGCTCTCCCCACTTCAAAATCCTCCTAAAATCTCATCTCCTCCAAGAGGCCTTCACTGACTAAGTCCTTATTTCGCCAACCCCTCATCCTCTCTGCTTCCCCTATACACCTGTCTGTGTACCATTAAGCACTTTGATACTTACTCCAGCCCCATGGTATTTATGTATGTTCCTTAAACTCTAATATTTCCCCTATTTGTAATTAATTTTAATGGCTGTCTCCCCTGTAGACTGTAAACTGCTTTAGAGTAGAGAATGCATCTATCAGCTGTATTGTATATAGATTCCCAAACACATAGTACAGTGCTCTGCACACAATAAATGCTCAATAAATACCATTGACTGACTGTATTCCCCCAAGCACTTAGTACAGTGTTCTACACATAATAAGCACTTAATAAATATGATTAATTGCCTGGAATTCCTTCCCCCTTCAAATCCAAACAGACTACCTCTCCCCTCATCTTCAAAGCCCTACTAAAATCATATCTCCTCCAAGAAGCCTTCCCTGATAACCTCTCTTCATCCAACCCTATTCTCCCTCCCTTTTCCATGGCCTATCAACTTGGATCTGTCACCCTAAGCACTGTGATACTCACTCCACCCTCCAAACACTTATGTACATATCCTTATGCTTTGTTGCTTCCCCTCTGTAAAGATGTTTAACATCTGTCTCTCAATCAATTATATTTTTTGAGTGCTTATTATGTTCAGAGCATTAAATTAAACTCTCTCAAAAGTACTATACAATAGAGTCGGTAAACACTATCCCTGACCACAAGGAGTTTACAATCTAGAGGAAGAACCTAGGTTCTTAGAGGACAGAGATAGTTTTTACAAACTCTTTTGTATTGTACTAGCCCGTCTGCTTAGTACAGTGCTTTGCACGCAGTAAGCACTCAATAAATACCAGGAAATAGCTGGAATCATTTTCAATTCACAGAAGCCCTCTGGGACAGTAGTGTCTCAAGACAAGGGAGATGGAGATAAGACACCCTAGGTACTAGCACCAGATTGTGCTGAAAGCCTTGGAGACAATCAGAAGATGAAGTGACTGACTGTGGATAGTAGTAGCAGCAGCATTTATCAAGCACCCACTTGCTGCAGTGCACTATACTAGGCACCTGGGTGGTACAGAATGTAGAAGTGACACATTCCCTTCGGAAAAGGACCTTACACTCTAATGGGGAGACAAAAATAAAGCATGTTTACAACTATGCTCTAGTTGGTCAAAACAAATGGAGCAGACATAGATAAATGAGTGTTAAGTGTTAGTTGTATGACTTTGGGTAAGTCACTTAACTTCTCTGTGCCTCAGTTACCTCATCTGTAAAATAGGGATTAAGGCTGAGAGCCCCACGTGGGACAAACTCATTACACTGTATCTAACCCAGGGCTTAGAACAGTGCTTGGCACATAGTAAGCGCTTAACAAATATCATCATTATTGTAAGTGCTAGTGCTGGTTGAAGTGATGATATGACTCAGAGTAGTGGAAAATTAATCAGGGAAAGCTTGCTTGTGGAAGTGGGGTTACAGGAGGGATTTTCATGTGGGGATCGGACAGAGATGGGAGAGTTGAGAACAAGATGCAGCTAGAAGGTTGGCTTGGGGAATAGTGGGTGAAGAGTGTAGAGAGAGGTAAGATGGGTCCAGATGGCCTTGAAGCTAACTGGGAGAAGTTTTTCTTTCATGAGGACAGGCACAGGAAACCTTTGGAGGGTTTTGAGGAGAGTAAAGATGTGGGCTGAGTGAGGTTTCAGGAATATGATCCATGAAGTAGCATCTTGGGTGCTGGGGGGATGAGAGGGGGAATAAGCTGGGGACTGGGAGATGAGCAAGGATGCTAGTACAATAGTGTAGGCATGGCAAGACTAGAGCTTGTACCAAGGTGGTAGCAGTTTGGGCAGAAAGAAAGGGGCAGATCCAAGAGGTGTTATACAGGAAAAAAATGGCAGAATTTGGCAGTAGACTGAAAGTGAGAGTTGAATGAAAGTGAAGAATCAAGGATGACAATGAGGTTGCAGGCTTCTGGAATAGAATGGTGGTGTTTATAACTGAGATGGGAAAGTTAGATGGGTTTAGGGAGAAAGATGAGAGTTCAGTTTTAAACATGTCAAGTTTGAGGTGCAGACAGGATGACCAATTAAAGATGTCTTGGAGATCAGAGGAGATGCAGGATTTCAGGTCAGATGAGAGGTCAAGGTTAGAAAGATAAATTTAGGAATCACACACATAGAGGTAGTAGCTGAAAATGTGAGTGTATGAGCTCCCCAAGAATGTGAGTGGTAAAGTGAGAATAGTAGAGGACTCAAAACAAAGCCTGGGGGATGCCCATGGCAAGAGGATGAAACAGAGGAGGATCCAGTGAATGAAATTGAGGAGTGGCTATGGAGGGAGAGGCTATCCAGTGTTGTACTGTGTCAGCAAAGCTGAGTCCTGATAGTACTTCGAGGAGGAGAGGGTGATCCATGGTGTCAAAAGCAGAATAGAGATGGAGGAGGATTAGGAGGGAATAAATCCTGTGAACTTGGCTATAAGGAGGTCATTGGTGACTTTGGAGAGAGTAATCTCAGTGGACCGAAGGACTCAAAAGTTGGACTGCAGAGGGTTATGAAGGGAGTTGGAGAAGAGATGAAAACAGCAGATGGTGGATAGCTGGAGGGGATTCTGGGCTAAAGAGAGGGCTTTTTTAAATTGGGGGAGACTTGCATGAGTTTGAAAGCAGAGGGGAAGGAGCCATTGGAGAGTGAGAGATTGAGGATGTCAGTGAAGGAAGGAAAGGAAAACAAGTGATTTTAGGAGGTTTAGAGGGGAGGGAGTCAGAGTCGAAAGTAGAGGTGGCGGATTTAAAGATCTCTTGGGCGATGGGAAGAAGGATAAAGATGAGAAAGTAAAGGTAGATGGTTCAGGAGTAATGAGGCAATTTGGGGAAGATCATGTCTGATGGATTCAGTTTTAAGAACAAAGTAGTTGGTGAGGTCATCAGGAGCTTTGGGGAGGATTGGAGACTTGAGCAAGGAGTTGAAGATTTGCAAGAGCTGGGTGGGGGTTGTGGACATGCGAGTCAATGATGGAAGACTAAACCAGGAAACAGAGTTGTGTTAAAACTTGAAAGATGGTGGCTCTGGATAGTCATCTGACATCTCACACACTCCCATCTCTCCACTATGAGCATTTAGCTCTCCACCTAGGCCAGCAGGGGATCAAGTATTTGTCCCTTCAGCCTCAGCCAGAACCAGACCTCAAGGGAATGTAGAGTTGTTGGCAGTTCTCAAACCCTAGAGCTCTCTCAGTAGTAAACACAATTTGTTCCTCTAATGCCAACCTACTTATTGTACTTCAATTTTGTCTATCACACCGCTTTCCTCTCACACATGTCCAGATTCTGGCCTGGAATGGCTTCCCTGTTCATATCTGACAGAAGGTCACTCTCCCTGCCCTCAGAGCTTTATTAAAAGCACGTCTTCTAAGAGGCCTTCCCCGACTAAGCTCTCATTTCCTCTTCTACCACTCCCTTCTATGTCACCTTTGCACTTGGATTTGTACACTTTACTCACCCCTCCCTCATCCCCCGAGCACTTATGTGCATATCCATCATTTATTTGTATTAATGTCTGTCTCCTCCTCTAGACCTTTAGCTCGTTTGGGATTGGAAATGTGCCTACCAACTCTGTTATATTGTACTCTCCCAAGTGCTTAGAACAGTGCTCTGCACACGGTAAGTGCTTAATAAATATGATCGATAGATTGATTGTTTACATATTGAATGACAGTTCAGTTCAGTCAAGTCTGATAGTTCAATTCTGTAAGGTCATATCAGACATCAAAGAGAAACCCTGTTCACAACCTCTCCCATCAGAACTTACTAGAAATTCCTCTTTAGAGCAACAAATCAAGAAAACAGTACAGTTGGATCTAAAGGAATATTATTCGGTCACTTGGAAAACTGATTAAAGAACTGGAATCTCATATGTAAGGTTATTCATATTGCAGACCAGAAAGGAGGGTTAAAGATGCAATGATAGCATTCATTCTGAATACTTCTGACAGTTCTAAATGAGAATTTCATTATTCTGATAGTCATATTATTTTACATTTTATTTACAATTTATAGCATACCAGTTCCAATAACTAAAAAGATGATTCAAATAACAATGATAGAATATTAATGCAAATTTTGTTATTTTAACACTATAAATTCCATCTGAATTCTGGTGAACTTACAGGATAAATTACATTTTGAAGGCTACTTAAAGGACTCTTTTGAAAAGTTCCAATCCAGTCTTAACTTGTCCGTGCTGTCCTTAAAAATTAATCTTTATCATGGCTTTATTTTTAAAGTTTTATACTATCATGTACTACTAGATATAAGCACAATGTAATTTAGTTGCAAAGAACTTAATATTAAAAATAACATCCATCTAAGGCTTATATGAGAGAGTGAGTCAAATTTTCATCTGGTTCGCTCCCAAGAGGTAAGTTAGACATTTTGGGAGGAGTATTAATTTAATCAAACTGCAAGAAGACCTCTAAGAATTACAGTAGTATTTATACAATATATAGCTTTGTACTAAAAGGGCCCTTATTTGACTGACAGACATAATAGTCTTCACAAATAACCTACTGGGGAGTAAAATTGATCCTGGGGAGATTTGGGTTCAATTTTCTACACATTAAGGTAAACAAGTTAGCCTTCAGGTAGGGTTGGCTCACTGAAGTTTTCGATTATAAAAACTGGGGTAGGGGGAGGGTTACCCATTTGAGATTCATAATTATAGAAAAATATAGTCTTTTGAACCTAGTATTTCTACCATGTTACTTTACCATCTTGATAATACAGTACACTCAGTTCTGCCATAATTAAACATGCTTTTACTAAATGTTTTGGATGTAACACTGATGGGGACCTAGGAAATATTCATCTGAAAGCCCTTTGATATTGGGTGTGGTCCATAAATTTATACTCTAGACTGTAAGATCCTTGTGGGGAGGGAATATGTCTGTTATATTATTATATTGTACTCCCCCAAGCGTTTAGTTCAGTGCTGTGCACACAATAAGCACTCAATAAATACAATTGACCGACTGATGCTGGCAAAAGTGCTCAAGGAGTTGGATGTGGTGCCACTAGTGGGGTCCAGGTCTCACAGCTATAAAGAAGACTGAATACAACTACAGCTCTGTAGACCTTTAGTTTGGGCTGAAACCTGATAATAATAATAATGATGGTATTTGTTAAGTGCTCACTATGTGCCAGGCACTGTACTAAGCGCTGGGGTGGATACAAGGTTGGACACATCAATATCCCCCGTTGGACTCACATAGTCCCTGCCCCACATAGGGCTTACAGTCTCAATCCCCATTTTACAGATAAGGTAACTGAGGCCCAGAGAAGTGAAGCAACTTGCCCAAGTTCACACAGCAGACAAGTAGCAGAGCCGGGATTAGAACCCATGACCTTCTGACTCCCAGTCCCATGCTCAATCCACTATGCCATCATGCATTTCTGCTGCCATATTCTGTTTAACAGTTTCCCAAAGGATGTCCTGGAGTTTGTGATTCAATTTTCTACTTCCTGGGCTATAATTATGTCTTTGGTCAGTGTGCTTCCTACGTAACAGAATTCATTCATTCAATCTTATTTATTAAGCTCTTACTATGTGCAGAGCACTGTACTAATAACTTAGGAAAGTACAATACAACAATAAACAGTGACAATCCCTGCTGACAATGAGCTCACAGTCATGTGTATATATATATATATATATATATATATATATATATATATATATATATATATATATATATTCCCAAGACTGATGCATTGCCTCTAACCTTTTTGTCAGCCCCTAATATCTGGCTGATTTGGTAAAGTGATTTACAATTATTTGCATGTCTTCTCAGTTGTGGGCCTCTAGGACACAGTGATTTACTTACCATAATTCTCGACTGTTTCTAGGACTGTGGAAGATGCTCCAAATCTCTCAAGTCAAAGAGTTTCCCAGAAGTGTGGAAGTGTATTCTAATACCTGTATCCAGGTCTCTTGATGATCCTTAAACATGGCTGTAGAGAAGATCTTAAACAGGATTGGGCCCACTATTCATCCGTGGTTTAGCTCATTGGCATTCATTCATTCATTCATTCATTCAATCGTATTTATGAAGCGCTTACTGTGTGAAGAGCACTATACTAAGTACTGAGGAAAGTACAATACAATAATAAAGAATGACAATCTCTGCTCACAAAGAGTTCACAGTCTCGAGGCTGGATCAGAGGACTCTTGGCTCTGACCTGGCCAGCTATGTTGTACCAGGCCTTTGAATACTCTACACACTTTCAAATATCTCTGGCTACTATGGTCTTCTTTAATAATATGTAATAGAGTCATCTGCTTTCTTGAGAGCTGATGCAAGACTTTTACATTCCAATATTTTAGCTGGTGGTAGAAAAACTATAACTTCTTCATCTTTTTCAACATCTTGAGAAGACACATTAGATGATTGAAGTTTGAGAAGGTCTTTGGACAAAATTCCACAGAATGAGGTGCAGGTAACTAATGTATAAATTCAAAATTAATTTTGAAGTTAATGATTTTGAATTTTAAGTTCCTTGGCATTTCCACAACTTCTTAGGTTTTTTGCTCAGAGTCTCTTCAATGCCTTGAAAATATGGTGCAAACTTTGGGCATATCTCTCCCAAGAGTCCTTCCCTGACTAAGCCTTCGTTTCCTCTTCTTCCACTCTTTTTTGTGTTGCCCTTGCACTAGGATTTGTACCCTTTAGTCAGCCCTCCTCATCTCCATTGCACTTATGTACATATCTGTCATTTAATTTATTTATTTACATTAATGTCCATCTCCCTCAATAGACTGTAAGCTTGTTGTGGAAAGGGAACGTGTTACCAATGTAAGCTTGTTGTGGAAAGGTAATGAGTCTGCTATATTGTTCTGTTGTACTCTTCCAAGGACTTAGTACAGTGCTCTGCTCACAGTAAGTGCTCAATAAATATAATTGACTATATTGTACTCTCCCAACCACTTAATACAGTGTTCTGCACACAGTAAGCATTCAATAAATACGATCAATTTATTAATTAATGGGTTATAACATACTCTAGCTTTGGATAATCAATCAATCAATCAGCTATTTAGTGTTCACTGTGTGCAGAACACTGTACTCAGCACTTGGGAAAGTACAATACAATAGAATTGCTAGACACTTCCCTTCCCAAAAGGTGCTTATAGTCTTGAGAAGGAGATAATCATTAAAATAAATTACAGATAAGGGAAATGGAAGAGTATTCATATAAGTGCTAAGGGATTGTGGGTGGAGTCAATATCAATTGCTTAAGGGGTACAAATCCAAGTGCATAGGCAATACAAAAGGAAGGGAAAATAGGGAAATAGGGAAGGCCTCTTGGAGGAGAGTTGACTTTAAGCCCATTGGGGGCAGGAAATGTGCCTAACCACTCTGTTGTATTCTTCCAAGTGCTTAGTATAGTGGTCTGCACACAGTAAATGTTCAATAAATACAGTTGATTGATTGATGTGATTTTAGTAGGGTTATGAAGGTACAGAAAATGGTACTCTGTTGGATATGAAGGGGAATGCTGATCCAGGCCAGAAGGAGAATATGGGCAAGGGGTTGGCAGTAAGACCGATGAGTTAGAGATAGAATGAGTAGGTTGGCATTAGAGGAGCAAAGTGTGCAGGATGGGTTGTAATAGGAGATCATTGACGGTTGACAGAGTACTTCAAAGCTGAAGGTGAAGAGTTTCTGTTTGAGGTGCAGGTAAATAGGCAACCAGTGGAGGTTCTTGGGGAGTCAGGGGAAATGGACTGAACCTTTTTTAGAAAAATGATCTGGGCAGCAGAATGAAAAGTGGACCGGAAAGAGGAGAGAAGTGTGAATCAGCAAGGGGGCTGATTCAAGGGTGGGATATGATAAATGTTTGGTTAGTGTGGTAGCAGTTTGGATGGAGAAGACAGTGTAAAATCTAGAGATACTGTAAAGGTAGAACTGACATTTTAGTACAATTCTGTGTGCATAGTAAGTGCTCAATAAGTACCATTGATTGATTGACAGGATTTGATAACACAACAAATATGTGTGTTGAATGAAAAAGATGAGTGGAGAATAATGCCAAGGTTATGAGCATGTGAGACAAAGTGGTGTTCTCTACAGTGATGGGATAGTTTGGTAGAGGACAGGGTTTGAGAGGGAAAATGAGGAGTTCTGTTTTGGGCATGTTAGGTTTGAGGTGTTGGTCGGACATCCAAGTAGAGATGTCCTGAAGGCAGAAAGAAATGCAAGACCATGGAGAAGGATCAAGATCAGGGCTGCAGAGGTAGATTTGGGAATCACCCAAATAAAGATAGTAGCTGAAGCCATGAGCAAATGAGTTCTCTAAGGGAGTGAGCGAGGATGAAGAATAGAGAGGTTGGTGACAGGATGCCCAAACAGCTTCTGGATGGTGATTTGAAGTGGGGTTACTACAAATCGACTGAACAAAATCTTAGACACAGAACCACAGCCTCAAACAATGTTACCCTTAACAGTGAACCACTGGAAGGTTAAACCTTACGTAGTCCCTTGGAATAAATGGTAACTGTCACACTTTTTGGACAGGAATGATTTATTTTTTTAACACCCCAAATCTAAAACAGTGGGTATAGCCCAAAGTTAAAACAGATTTTCACATGCCTCATATGGAAGGAAGTGTTGTTTGTACAGTGATCTTCTCAGGTACACTTGAGCAAATGGAAGAACAGTTATAGGTGCACATTTTTTAGCAGTAACTAAAAAAGTAATGGGCCTGATGTTAATGCTAAGAAGCACTTACTCTGTGAAGTTGTATTAACTCTCTCAGAACTCCTAGACCTTTTGCTCAGCCATGTCTCTCAGTGTATGCAATAGAACCTTTGTGCCTGAAGCTCTTAATGAACTAATATAAAGACTGTGCCACGTCCTGCCTCGGCATATAATCAGGCCTTTATTAAAGAAGGTCTCAAGTTGTGGGATTTACTCCTCCCTTGCTAGCAATTCTGAGAGGCACCTGGCTTAGTCAAATTATATTGTTGTCCACCTACTTAATCCTGGCTCTCTGCAATCCCCTAAAGAGTCAATTTGTGCTTAAGCATTTTCAAAATACTTTGCTGAGAAAATCTCTCAGATTTTGTGCGACTGACTGCATTCTTTGAGGTGGGGTTGCAGCTGAAGATCAAAATGCACAACCTTGGTACCACCCTTGACTACTTTCAGCTATCATATTCAATCAATCGCTAAAATTTGCTGGTTTCCTTGTTCACAAAATTTCCCAGATCTGCCTTTTTCTTTCCACTCAAACAATCCCCAACCTGATTCAAACTCTTGTTATCTCACAATTAGATTACTATATCAGTCTTCTCTGTGGACTCCCAGCCTCCTCCCCAGCAATCCATACTCTCTACTTGGGTATGCATTCCTCTACTGCCCGAATCATTTTTTTAAAACATTTGCTACACATCTTTCCACTCTTTCTAAACCTCCAATGACTACCCATTTCCCTCTACATCAGGCAGAAACTTCTGACCATTAGATTCAAGGCTCTACACCAGCTTTCTCAATCAATCAGCCATATTTATTGGATGCTTACTCATTGCAGAGCACTGTACTAAGTGCTTGGGAGACTACAATATAAAAGAGTTGGTAGACATTCCCCGCCCAAAAGGAGCTTACAGTCTAGCGTTGTCATTGTACATATCAACTCTTCACTCTTTACTCCCCAGCTACCAACATCACAAGTTGCTTTAACCCAACAGCCACCTTTAGAAGTTACATATTTATACTTATCCTCAGTACTTGTATATATTCAGTTGTTTATTCAGCTATTTTATTCTGACAGATCCATACTATAGTCTGATATATCCTTATTCTTCCTCCTCTTCCCCACAATATTTGTAGATAACTCAAGTCTGCCTGCTTCCCCCTTTCGATTATAAGCTTCTTGAGGGCTGGGTAAATATGTTTTCATTCTGATGTACTCTTGCAAATTCTTAGTACAGTGCTCTTCATTCAATAGGCACTCAGTAAATACCTATGATTGATTGAGGAGTGTCAGAATAAATTTCTGGTAGGTCTCTATCATCTTAGAGAAGCAGCGTGGCTCAGTGGCAAGAGCCTGGGCTTGGGAGTCAGAGGTCATGTGTTCTAATCCTGGCTCCGCCACTTGTCAGCTGTGTGACTTTGGGCAAGTAACTTAACTTCTCTGGCCCTCAGTTTCCCTCATCTGTAAAATGGGGATTAAGACTGTGAGCCCCACGTGGGACAACCTGATTACCTTGTATCCTCCCCAGCACTTAGAACAGTGCTCGACACATAGTAAGCAATAAATACCAACATTGTTATTATTATTATTATTAATAAAGCAGGCAAGAAGCTCTTCTAAGACAGTTGCATTTGCCTTGCACAGGGCCTGCCTCTGTTTTCAAGAATTCCACTTGCTTCCCTTTATTTCGTGAAGCCTCCATTCAATCAATCAATAAATCAATTAATCATATTTATCGAGTGCTTACTGGGTGTAGAGCACTGTACTAAGCACTGGGAGAGTACGACACAACAATAGAACAGACACATTCCCTGTGCACAAGGAACTTACAGTCTAGAGGGAGCTTACGCTCCTGATTCTAGGTGTACGCAGCATGGAAGAAAGTGTTGTCATTGCATATCAGTTGCTTTAGCCACACCTTTATGCTAGACATGATTTCACTAGAATGTGATCTTCAAAAATGAAGGGCAGGTATACCATATATCTAGCATATCTATATATACACACATAATGTACACTTAGCCCTTTTAAGATGCAGACTAATTTCATGAAATATTTTACCTGTGGTTAGATTTGCCATGTGAAGACTCAACCAACAAGTCCTCAATAAATACTGTCAGTGTTGGTTTATCAAAGAACAGCCTTAATGTTCATTGTTTCTGGTATATAATGTTTATAAATTGTGACTAAGTTTACCATTATCAGAGTTACAAAATGTATAAACTCATTCCACGCGCGCACACACACACACACACACACACACACACAAGCATACATACTGTGACAACCAGTTCCACTGCCCCCATATTTAGGAGAGGAAGAAGGAAGCTAGGAGAGTCACTTATTGGTGTTCTTCCTTGAGGGAAGTATGGAATCTTAACCGAACCAGTGAGAGAGAAGAATTGGAGAGGAAGTAGAGGGGCCAGTTGGGGGAAGAAGAAGACCCTCAGCCATCTGGGAGGCAAGAGGTTGGCAAGCTGTGTGCCTCGGAGATTAGAACATGGGAAGAGCTTATGTTGTGGACTCTGGATAGACACAGGGCACAGGGTGGGATTGGAGAGTATCTCTGGAGGTTTGGAGTCCAGTGGCCACAAGTCTAGGATTGAGGCTTCTCCCCTGACATGGAACAACAGGAGCCCTAGGATGCCTACAGAAAGTACAGAGGGTCTTGAAGAGAGAAGTAGTAGATCCAGAAAAGGCAAACTTGATTTTGTTTTTAATTTGTTACCTTGTTAAGAACTCATTAACATTAAATTAAATACCTTTGATTGAGGAGTGTCAGAATAAATTCTGGTAGGTCTTTATCATCCTAATAAAGCAGGCAAGAACTTATTAAATACTTACAGGTCTTAGTGCCTGCCTACAGTGGGGGCAGGAGTAGAAGTTACAGG
Source organism: Ornithorhynchus anatinus (assembly GCF_004115215.2). Classification (NCBI taxonomy): domain Eukaryota; kingdom Metazoa; phylum Chordata; class Mammalia; order Monotremata; family Ornithorhynchidae; genus Ornithorhynchus; species Ornithorhynchus anatinus. The sequence continues at coordinate 57,981,187 of NC_041749.1, read as the reverse complement.
CCCTCGGGAGATACGTAACCTGGGGAGTTGTGGCAGGGAGAGCTTTGTTGGAGGGCTTCCTGCAGCCAGCCCTGGAAGGAGATGATAAGCTAGTCCCTGTTGACTTCTACACCTTCAGGGAGCTGCCTGGGCTTCAGCCATAGAGTGCTGACAGCGATTGGTGTAAAGAGACTTGGGGAACAATGAGGGTGCCCCACAACCTGTGGGAGAAGAAGAACAGGAGAACGGGTGAGCTTTATCAGGATCCAGCCAAAACTGACCAGGGTCCAGGAGTCCCTAAAGTGAGTCCTGAGGCTATTTTGCACTGGATTTAGGGCTGAAAACCTCCAGTAATGTCACACGTACCTACTAGATAACCAAACTGTGGAGGTTTGAATTTTCCACAGCATCATGCACCTGCCAATGTTACTGGGACTTCACTTTGCCAAAACAATTCATATAATGCAGCAGAAAATGTCATCATTTGCTCATAGTGAGCCCCTGCCAGTCTCAAATGCTTCTGACTAGATAAAAAGAGTAAATGCAGGGCCTGATTAAGAATGCTGAAAGTTCAGAGCAAGACTGCATTGGGTGCCCTTCAAGGCCAAACAAAAGAGTTTGAGGTGTGGAGATTATTTCTATAATGCTATTGCTTCCTTATCTGCTGCTAGGGGAAAGCAAAATTCGGTGCTAATTAGTCCTGAGCCAATAAAAGGGGCACAGGTTTGACTTGGAGCCAGGAAGGAGAGTAGCTACCCAGCAAAAGCAAGGGAAATTCTTTGGAAGGCTTGGTCTGATGAAAATATCGCCACATTCGCTTATGCAATTGAACAGCTGCCCACCAGGGGTCTCTGCAGTTGCAAGACCTAGTGTAATTGCTCCACTTCATCAGGCTCAGTCTGCTTCTGACGAAAGGACAGAAAACAGGTGGAACTACTGGTTCCTGGCATACGTCTCCCGAAAATATGGGCTTGGCTGGAGGCTACCATGGTAGACTGACTCTGGGTTGTATAGCAATTAGCCTGATATTATTTCTGGGAAAAATTTCATAAAAGGGCCCAGGAAAAACCAAGATAATGGTTCCCTTAGAAATGTGCCTGGAATGAGTTTGTACATTTTATGTCTCTGATAATGGCAAACTCAGTCACAATTTAGAAACATTATATACCATAAACAATGAACATGAAGGATGCTCTTTGATAAACCAACACTGACAGCAATAATTGAGCACTTGTTGGTTGAGTCTTCACAGGGCAAACCTAACTACAGGTAAAATATTTCATGAAATTAGTCTGCATCTTAAAAAGTCTAGCAATAACTGATTTATCAACCAGCTAATATTGAAATTTTTGTCACAATTTAGCACAGAAATTTTGAGGTTGTGCAGTTGGGAGTTTTCCTTATGCTTGTTTCCTGATTGGCCCTTAAATCATCCTGACATATAGCTGTTTTTCCCTCATCCTATCACCATCTTGTCTGGATTCTGTCTGGAGTGACCAAAGGACAGAGAAATAACAACTTTGAAGTGATATTATGGTTTAAATAGACCAATCTGGCACAGAGGTTCTGAGGGGCCCAAGACCAGGAGGCCAATGCAAAATTAACTCAAGTGAGTTCAAATTCCCCTGTGGCATACCTGCATTTTAGGTCTGGAGGAGAAGGGAGAAGGGCACAGTGCAATGGATGGGGCAGTCCAGTGTTTTCGCCCAAGTGCAATTGTTTCCTAGCCTCCAAACTAAAATTTCCAGAAGGTCAAGGATAGCCTAATGTATTTGGTAGCACCCACCAGAAGTGAAGCCTTCAATACTTTCAGTTTGTCAGGGGGTTACTTCTGGTCCAACTTAGACCTGGGTTGAACTTGGATGCCATTATTCATTGTTTCTACTCAGCACATACCAAGTATTAACCAGGAGTGGAAGGGGATGGGCAAAGTCAGGCCAGAAAATTTCCACCCATACAGAGCTCTTTTCTCTCTGCCAATCACACTGTTAGGATTCTTGAAGTAGCCAGTCAGAGAGACTAATGTTACATGGCTCCAAAAGTAGTGATTCTGTCCATCTGGCAAAATCCACACCAATGTTAGATTGGTTCTTAAAGTTACGTTCATTCAACATGGAATTTTCTAGAGGAAAGTTATCTTCAAAATTATGTTTGGCCTATGCAGACAGACACACTGAGCAGAGTAATATACTAGGTGTTGGGGTTAAAAAGGAGGAACAAAACTACATCCCTGCTTTCAAGGAACTCACTTTATATTTTGATGGTTAGTAGAGGTTTTAAATGGATTGAACACTCAGCATCCTATGCACTACATTGAGAAAAGTGCAGTCTCTCAGTCTCCAGGAAACTTATCTTCTAATGCTGCTGTTTTAGGTGCTGTTCCTCTAGTTTAGAAAATAATTATGGCATTAATTAAGCATTTACTACATTCTAAGTGCTGTAATAGATGCTTGCTGTGGGCAGGGAATATGTCTGTTGTGTTGTCATACTGTACTATCCCAAGCACTTAGTAAAATGCTGTGCACACAGTAAGTGCTCAATAAATATTGATTGAATGAATGAATGAATAGATCCAAGGTTATGAAATTGGACACAGTACTTGTTCCAACGGGGCAAACAATCTATTGGATCCCCATCTCTCAAGTGAGGAAAATGAGGCCCAGAGTGGTGAATTGGTTTGCCCAAGGTCACACAGTAATAATAATGATAATGACTATGGTATTTGTTAATAATAATAAAAATAATAATAATGATGGCATTTGTTAAGCACTTACTATGTGCAAAGCACTGTTCTAAGCATGGGGGGGATAAAAGGTGATCAACTTGTCCCACGTGCAGCTCACAGTCTTAATCCCCATTTTACAGATGAGGTAAATGAAGCACAGAGAAATTAAGTGACTTGCCCTAAGTCACACAGCTGACAATCGGTGGAGCTGGGATTAGAACCCATGACCTCTGAGTCCCAAGCCTGTGCTCTTTCCACTGAACCATGCTGCTTCTCAGTTAAGCATTTACTGTGTTCCAAGCAATGTTCCAAGCTCTGGGGTAGATACAAGGTAATCAGGTTGGACACAGTCCCTGTCCTACATGGGGCTCACAGTCTTAATCCCCATTTTACAGATGAAGTAACTGAGGCACCGAGAAGTGAAATGACTTGCCCAAGATCACACAGCACACATGTGGGAGAGCCGGGAGTAGAACCCACATCCTCTGACTCCCAGGCCCCTGCTCCTTCCACTAGACCATGCTGTTTCCCCAGACCACACTGCTTCCAGTAGCAGAGCTGGGATTGGGACTCGGGTCTTCTGACTTCCAGTTCCATGCTTTTTATACTAGACCAGGCCATGAGAGGGAAAGTCTTGATCAATCAATCAATCATATTTATTGAGGGCTTACTGTGTGCAGAGCACTGTACTAAGTGCTTGGGAGAGCACAATATTACAGAGTTGGTAGACATATTCACTGCTTAGAATGAGTTTACAGTCTAGAGTAAGATTGTATAAATACAGACATTTATATAAATATATCAATTACAGATATATACATAGGTTCTGTGGGGTTGAGCTAGGGGTGAATAAGAGTTCGTATCCAAGTGCAAGGGTGACAAAGAAGGAACTGGGACAAGAAGAAACGAGGGCTTATTTGGGGAAAGCCTCTTGGTGGAGATGTGCTTTTAATAAGGCTTAAAAGGTGGGGAGAGTGATCTTCTGTGGGATATGAAGAAGGAGGGCATTCCAGACCAGAGGTAGAATGTGGAAGAGATGTCAGAGGCAAGCTAGACAAGAGTGAGTTACAGTGAGTAGGTTATCATTAGAGGAGTGAAATGAGAGGCCTGGGTTGTAGTAGGAAATCAAGAAGGGTAATGTAGGAGGGGCAAGATGATTGAATTCTTTAAATCCTATGGTAAGGAATTTGGTGTGGAGGTGGATGAACAACTACAGGAGGTTCTTGAAGAATGGGGAAACATGGACTGAACATTTTTGAAGAAAAATGATCTGTGCAGCACATTGAAGTTTGGACTAGAGTGGGGAGAGACAGAAGACAGGGAGGTCATCAAAGGAGGCTAATGCAGTAATCAAGGTGAGATAGGATAAATGCTTGGATTAACATGGTAAAAATCTGGATGGAGAAGAAAGGGCAGATTTTAGCAATGGTTTAAAGGTTGAACTGACAGTATTTGGTGACAGATTGATTATGTGTGTTGAATGAGAAAGATGAGATGAGGATAATGCCAAGGTTATGAGCTTGTGATATAGGAAGGATTGGTGGTGCTGTCTACAGTGATGGGAAAGTCAGGGTGAGGGTAGCGTTTGTGTGGGAACATGAGGAGTTTTACTTTGGACATGTTAAGTTTCAGATATCAGTGGGATATCCAAATAGAGATGACCTGAAGGCAGTAGGAAACATGAGACTGCAGGGAAGGAGAGAGATCAGGGCTGGAGATGTAGATTTAGGAATCATCCAGATAGAGATGGTAGTTGAAACCATTGGAGCAAATGAGTTCTCCAAGGGGATGGGGGTAGATGGAGAGTAGAAAGGGACCTAGAACTGAGCCTTGAGAGACTCCCACAGTTAGGGGGTGAGAGGCAGAGGAGGAGCCAGTGAAAGAGACTGAGAATGAGTGGTCAGAGAGATCGGAGGGAACCAGGAGAGGACAGTGCCAGTGAAGCCATGGTTGAATGAAATTTCCAGGAGAAGGGGGTGGTCCACAGTGTTGAAGGTAGCTGAGAGGTCGAGGAGGATTAGGATTGAGTAGAGGCAACTGGATTTGGCAAGAAGGAGATCACTGGTGACCTTTCAGAGCGTGGTTTCCGTGGAGCAAAGGAGGCAGAAGTCAGATTGGGGGGCATCAAGGAGAGAATTGGAGGACAGGAAGTAGAGACAGAGGGTGTAGACCACTTGCTCTAGGAGTTTGGAGAAGAATGAAAGGTGGGAGCTGGGGCGATAACTGAAGGGAGCCGTGGGATCAAGGGAGGGTTTTTTGGAAGACGAGAGACAAGAGTACGTTTCAAAGTATGAAAGCATAGTCACAAACATCTTTGTTGGACAAAGCCTTTTAATTTTTCCAAGTGTTGATCCTGATTTCTAAAAAGCACATGTTGCAACTCCTACATTTAATTAAAGGACACAGGAAAACAGCTTTGCTGCTTCTCAACTGCTGTCTTGGCTGGTTTCTACTTCATCAGACTCCAAAAATTAAAATATTCATGGCCTTGCATCATGTACCGATCACGTGAATGTGTTTCATATACAGTATATTTCAGTCCCTAGCACACCCTGTCAAGCTGATTCTGGTCTTTAGATTTCATCTTTACATGTGTTGACTTCACCATATTTTCCATGCCTTCCTCTATCCAACCTGGCTGACTTTTCTATTCTCTGCTTCTCTCCTCTTGGCAACATTTCTTCCTGGCAGGTCCATGATATTTTGTATAAAACTTCAACTACTTAATTCAATGTTAACCAAGGGACAAAACCACATTAAATGGACTTTTCCTTCAGGCAATCTTATCTGTAGCTGGTTCTCCTTGGCAATTTTGTTGTAGGTGAAGTGGAACTAACTAGTGTTGAACAGTATATAGGACATCAGTAATATTAGATTGTATTAGTAAATTTCACAAATCAGAAAAGTTAATTAAATTCTCAATTTCCTTACTTCTGTAAGAAATATAGTGATTATTTTCAGGAGGTTACCAGACATATTAATGCTGACATTTTTGATAAGGACTTCACTCTCTTAATATAGTATTCTATGAAAGTGAAAATAATATTTCTTCAGTTTAAGCAGGGACACAACGATACCTCCCTATGAAAGAAAGGAACTTCAATTTCTTTTGAAATTTCAAAGTTCAAGAATGGCAGAAAGTTTCTGAATATCTCCTTATTCCCAGGCTATTTTGCAGATGGGTTTAAAACAAACAGTACTATACCTAAAAAGATACTCACACTTTGTAAAGACTATGCCTTTCTGGCAGTCATAAATAATGTAATTCAGTAAAGCATAATAATGGTGGCTCTTAGAAGGCTTGATGTCACTGTTCTTTTTCACAGAATCTCTTGATGTCCTACTACATTTCACAGTAGCTTATTATTATAAGTTGCAGATATAAAATGTACAACATTCTTTCTGGAAATGTTGCAGCACTGTGATCCTTTCAGCTCGAATGTATCAGGCTTTCTACTGACAGTCACTCTAGGATGAGGGGGCAGACAAGGAATATTAGCCGAAGATTAGCCTAGTGGATCAATCATGGGCCTGGGAGTTAGAGAACCGGGGTTCTAATCCCTGCTGCTCTATTTGTCTGCTGTGTGACCTTGGGCAAATCACTTAAATTCTCTGTGCCTGAGTTACCTCAACTGTAAAATGGATATCAAGACTGTGATCCCCACGTGGAACATGGACCATGTCTTGTCTGGCACAGAGTAAGCACTTAACAAATACCCATGCAAAAATAAATGAATAAACAGGTCATCCAAGGTCTAAGCCACGTTGGTAGCGGGCCTGTGGGATCATCCTGAGAGAGTTTCTGTGGCTCCTGGTTTGCAAGTTAGGACATTTGCCATTTGTGTGTGTGGCCAACCTAATGGCAGGTGGGAAACTTGCACAACATCTGTGTGTGTCTTAATGGTATGAACAATATTGGACTCATTAATCAGCTTCTCTTATTTTTGGTTGCCCCAAATCAGCCCAGAGAGGTTGGAGAAAACAGGATTGAACTAGTGCTTCTAGGAAATTTTTTCCTTGAGAATGCATCCTCATGTGTGTCTCCTGGAGTGAACTACCAAGACTGCTTGAACTTTGCCTTGGGTCTTCAAAAAATGAGAGTAGGATATAGGACAGATTTGGGTGGTAGAGAAGGTTGAAATGTTAACCATCCATCAAACTGGTATGCTGAGGCCAGAGCTCAGGACTAGAATTGATCCTGATCTAGTTGGCCAGCAATAGCATTGAGAAAACCTGTCCCCAAGATGTATGTGATATCACATGCATTAACACTGGTACCCAGGGTAACAGGATGATCTCATAGTCACCATTTTGCATGTCATCCTGATTCCCTCCCAAATTCTTGTGCACCTAGAGCATTTCTCCAAGGTGCCCTGACCTCCAAAGTTATGCAGAAACCTTTGCGTTCCCCTCCGAGATCCCTCTGAATGCGACCTTTGTTTCTGGGCCAAGGACCCCAGCAGCAGGAACCGAGGAGGAGGGAGAATCTACAATAAAAATATAAATATCAGAAATAAAGTCTTCCTGTGCTGAATCTCTACCAAACAGGGCACAGCACAGCTCAGAAACATACTGTTCAGTATTAAATCAGATGATTGGCTACCCTAATGTTCCACCATGGCAAAATTTGCACTAATCTTAGGTTGGTGTTTGCCCTTTAGTTCATCCATGAAGATGTAGTCCCCAAATGGTTTTCTATAGGAAAGTCACCTTTAAAACATACATTGGCTTAGACAGACACTGTCAAAAGGTAGGCTTGGCTCAGGACCTAGCTTTCATTATTGGAGACTCTTCCAAGCCATGTCAACTCCTTCCCACTGTACTTCCACTGAACAGGTTGGCCCACTGCTCTTATGACTGCTGCTGACAGGAAATCCAGACAGCAGCATTTTGCCTGGGGTCATGCAACAGGTAAAGCTGTCTCTGAGAGGGAGAGGAATAATTTTCCCTCGACTGTCAGCTGGGTATTTTCGAGAGGACTGCCAAATCTAAGAGTTACTCAAGTGATCAGTGAGACAAGAAAGATATGCATGAGATCTCATGCAGATGTGAATGCTGCTCTCCAGGGGTTGAAAAACAAGTTCGTTAAGCCCTCATAGTTCATTAAATCTTGAACTAACTCAGCAATTTCTCTGAAGACTGCTCTAAAGAAAATATGTGTTTATACAGTACTTACCACTTTTTTCTTGTTAAAAATGAGGTGCTTAAACCTTTAATCCAAGGAGTAGTCTTGAAAGCCACAGGAGAGGATCACAAAGTTGGTGCTTTTCAAAGTGTCTCAAAGTTTTTACCAATTCCCAAGAGATGCTCCGGAATGGACTTCCTGAAAGCAAAAATCTCCAACAAATATATGAGAAATTATAGCTACTGGAAAGGGTGGTCCAGTCCTAATCAGGTATGGGTGATTTTACTCAAAGATTGCTGAATATTTATTGGTGACAGCTTGCACATTATCTGTGCCTTTTCAGCTGGATGAAAATCATATAGAGATATCCCCAAATTGTTCAAAGGGTGATTATATTATTTTTCATATGGAAATATATTTCAATTACTTTCAAACTCACTAACGTTATCTTAATGACTTATGTAAACTGCAATATCTATTATTTGATTTTTTTTTGGCACTGGCCTCACACAGGCATATTAATGATTATTTGTCAAAGTCACACTGTTTGCTTACAAGGTATGAAGGCTTTCTAGACATTTTAATGACAGCTTTTGATTCACTTGATAATATTTAGAATAAGCCATAAAAGCCAATCTCTGAACGAACAGATCGCTTTTATTGGCTTTTAGTGCTATTACTGCTGTCATAAGTGGTAAATTGGACTAATGCAAGTAATATTGCTGTGTCATACTGTAAAACTACTGCCTAGTTGTATATTTTGTTCTATTTTCCATGAAAATATGGCATGGTATAAAGCATGTTCTACCCCCTCATAGCTAGAGGACCCGGGCTCTATAATGCACTATGTATTAGAGAGGGGTGACTATCAAACTTGTATAGAGATGTGGTTTGGACAAGTCCATAAACTTTTATTCATTACAGCTTTAATCACATACTTCCAATACTCCTTTTCCTCCTGGCCATCTTCCCACCACCGTGCTTTGGAGCACTAAAGGTCGTTAGTGCTTCAGATTGTCCATGGTGGAGTAGAGAACAAGGCAGTAGTTCGCTAGTATATCCAACCCCACTTGTACTTATTTTGCTTGCTTTCTCTTAATCCATTCTTTAAAATAGTTGGCTACTTTAAAGTTCCAAGAGAGTAGGAGTTAAGTTGTTGATTGTTCTCTATGCATTACTCACTCAGAAAACAGTCAATGCGTGTCCCACAGTTCTTGTTCAAACTATGTATTTTGTCTAGAATACTGGGGTAAACTAGGGAATGTTCTTCTGATGAAACACAACCATTTAAATGGAGTATGATGCAGTGTTGGAAGAAATGGTTATGGGCATGAGCTGGTGAAGATGCGAGAGTAGAATGCTCTCAAGACTATGGTGTCGACTGAGGCTTAGTCATTCATTCATTCAATAGTATTTATTGAGCACTTACTATGTGCAGAGCACTGTACTAAGCGCTTGGAATGTACAAATCGGCAACAGATAGAGACAGTCCCTGCCCATTGACGGGCTTACAGTCTAATCGGGGGAGACAGACAGACAAAAACAATAGCAATAAATAGAATCAAGGGGATGTACATCTCATTAATACAATAGCAATAAATAGAATCAAGGTGATGTACATCTCATTAACAAAATAAATAGGGTAATAAAAATATATACAATTGAGCAGAAGAGCACAGTGCTGAGGGGAGGGGAAGGGAGAGGGGGAGGAGCAGAGGGAAAGGGGGGGGAAGGGGGCTTAGCTGAGGGGAGGTGAAGAGGGGATTAGAGGGGCAGCAGAAGGAGCAGAGGGAAAAGAGGAAGCTCAGTCTGGGAAGGCCTCTTGGAGGAGGTGAGCTCTAAGTAGGGCTTTGAAGAGGGGAAGATAATTAGTTTGGTGGAGGTGAGGAGGGAGGGCATTCCAGGACAGCAGGAGGATGTGGCCCAGGGGTCGACGGCAGGATAGGCAAGAACGGGGGACGGTGAGGAGGTGGGCGGCAGAGGAGCGGAACGTGCAGGGTGGGCAGTAGAAAGCGAGAAGGGAGGAGAGGTAGGAGGGGGCAAGGTGATGGAGAGCCTTGAAGCCAAGAGTGAGAAATTTTTGTTTCATGCAGAGGTTGATGGGCATCCAATGGAGGTTTTTAAGAAGGGGAGTGACATGCCCAGAGCATTTCTGCAGGAAGATGAGCCGGTCAGCGGAATGAACAATAGACTGGAGCGGGGAGAGACAGGAGGAAGGGAGATCAGAGAGAAGGCTGACACAATAATCCAGCTGGGATATTATGACAGCCTGTACCAGTAAGATAGTTGTTTGGGTGGAGAGGAAAGCGCGGATTTTGGCGATATTATAAAGGTGAGACCTACGACCTTAGTAGTAGGTCATCTAATGAAACATGGCGATTAATTTCTTTACCCCTAATTCATTGTTTCATTTAAGACACTGTTCCCAGGAGTTCACTATCTTAGTGGCGTTATTTGTTTGATGCAGTCTTTGGGTTTCTAATTGCTCCAGGCAAGCAGTCAGGAATTAATGAGAAACCACCATGAACTGTTTCTGCCACACTCCAGTCCTGAAAGAGCCCCAAACGCATCTACTGTGAAGATAGGTGGCAGGATGTGGGTGGTCTTGAGCCTTTGGAACTTCCCATAAAACCCAGGGCCCTGACATTAGAGTCCTCCAATCTTACCTTGATGATTTCCTACTACGACCCAGCATGGTCACTTAGCTCCTCTGATACTTACTTACTCATTGTACATCAATACAGTCTCACTGACAACCCCTTGCCCACGTGCTGCCTCTGTCCTGGAATTCATTCAGTAGTATTTATTGAGCGCTTACTATGTGCAGAGCACTGTACTAAGCTCTTGGAATGTACAATTCGGCAACAGGTAGACAATCCCTGCCCATTGATGGGCTTAGAGTCTAATTGGGGGAGACAGACAGACAGACACAATAGCAGCAAATAGAATCAAGGGGATGTACATCTCATTAACAAAATAAATAGGGTAATAAAAATATATACAAATGAGTGGACGAGCACAGTGCTGAGGGGAGGGGAAGGGAGAGGAGGAGGAGCAGAGGGAAAGGGGGGGAAAGGGGGCTTAGCTGAGGGGAGGTGGAGGGGGCAGAGAGGCAGCAGAGGGAGCAGAGGGGAAAGGGGAAGCTCAGTCTGGGAAGGCCTCTTGAAGGAGGTGAGCTCTCAGTAGGGCTTTGAAGAGGGGAAGAGAGTTAGTTTGGCGGAGGTGAGGAGGGAGGGCATTCCAGGACAGCGGGAGGACGTGGGCCAGGGGGCGGGAGAGGCGGGAGAGGCGAGAACGGGGGACGGTGAGGAGGTAGGCGGCAGAGGAGCAGAGCCTACGGGGTGGGCAGTAGAAAGAGAGAAGGGAGGAGAGGTAAGAGGGGGTAAGGTGATGGAGAGCCTTGAAGCCTAGAGTGAGAAGTTTTTTTTTGTGTGTGAAGGTTGATAGGCAACCACTGGAGGTTTTTAAGAAGGGGAGTGACATGCTAAGAGCGTTTCTGCAGGAAGATGAGCCGGGCAGCGGAATGAAGAATAGACTGGAGCAGGGAGAGGCAGGAGGAAGGGTGATCAGAGAGAAGGCTGACACAGTAATCCAGGTGGGATATTATGAGAGCCTGTACCAGTAAGATAGTCGTTTGGGTGGAGAGGAAAGGGCGGATCTTGGAGATACTATAAAGGTGAGACTGGCAGGTCTTGGTGATGGATTGGATGTGTGGGGTGAATGATAGAACTGAGTCAAGGATGACACCAAGGTTGTGGGCTTGAGAGAAGGGAAGGATGGTCGTACCATCCACAGTGATAGGGAAGTCAGGAAGAGGACAGGGCTTGGGAGGGAAGATAAAGAGCTCAGTTTTGGACATGTTGAGTTTTAGGTGGCGGGCAGACATCCAGGTAGGGACGTCCTGGAGGCAGGAGAAGATACGAGCCTGAAGGGAGGGGGAGAGGACAGGGGCAGAGATGTTGATTTGTGTGTCATCTGCATAGAGATGATAGTTGAAGCTGTGAGAGCGAATGAGTTCACCGAGGGAGTGAGTGTAGATGGAGAACAGAAGAGGGCCAAGAACTGACCCTTGAGGACTGCTACAGTTAGAGGATGGGAGGGGGAGGAGGAGCCTGCGAAGGAGACTGAGAATGAGTGGCCAGAAAGATAAGAGGAGAACCAGGAAAGGACGGAGTCCTTGAAGCCAAGGTGAGATAAGGTGTGGAGGAGAAGGGGATGGTCTACAGTGTCAAAGGAATTCCCTCCCCCTTCATGTACAACAGACCACCACTCTCCTTATCTTGAAAGCCTTATGAAAACCATATCTCCTCCACTAGGCCTTCTCCAACTAAGTCTTCATTTCCCCTACTCCCTCTCCGTCCTGCATCACCCTTGCACTTGGATCTGTATCCTTTATTCGTCCAATCTTCAACCCCACAGCACTTACGTACATAGCCGTGATTTATGTTTGTTAGTCAAACAAAATTTTAATGTTTGTCAACCAATCAATTGTATTTATTGAGCACTTACTATGTGCAGAGCACTATACTAATCACTTAGGAGAGTATAATATAATGGATTTGGTGGACATCTTCCCTGCCTACAACAAACTTACAATCTGTCTTCCCATCTAAACTGTAACCTCCTTGTGGGTAATAATAATGATGATAATAATAATAGTGATATTTGTTTAGTGCTTACTATGTGTCAAGCACTGCTCTAAATAATGATAATGATGGTATTTGTTAAGTGCTTACTATGTGCCAAGCACTGTTATAAGTGCTGGGGGTAATACAAGGTGATCAGGTTGTCCCACTTGGGACTCATGTCTTAATCCCCATTTTACAGATGAGGTAACTAAGGCACAGAGAAATTAAGTGACTTGCCCAAAGTCACACAGCTGACAAGTGGCGCAGTCGTGATTAGAATCCATGACCTCTGACTCCCAAGCCCGGGCTCTTTCCACTGAGCAATGCCACTTCTCATGCTGGGGTAGATCCATTTTATAGCTGAGGTAGCTGAGGCACAGAAAAGTGACTTGCCCAAGGTTACACAGCAGATAAGTGGCAGAGCCAGGATTAGAAGCCAGGTCCTTCTGACTCCTAGGCTGTGCTCTATCCTCTAGACAGTGCTGTTTCCCTAGGAACATATCTACCAACTCTCTTATATTGTACTCTCCCATGTGCTTAGTACAGTGCTTTGCACACAGTAAGTGCTCAATATGATTGATTGATTGACTGACTCACACAAAACAGAAAGTATAGGGTATCTTTTTTAAACAATGCTTCCATTTATGACCTGGGTTCTAATCCTGGATCCACCACTTGTCTGCAGTATGACTTTGGGCAAGTCATTTAACTTCTCAATGCCTCAGGGATTAAGACTGTGAGCCCCACGTGGGACATGGACTGTGTCCAATTTAATTAGCTGATAGGCTGCAGGTAGGCAGGGAGGAAGGAGGGAAGTGGGGAGGTGTGGTTTCTAGACATTTTCTAGTTATCCCAAAAGCCCTTCCCTCCTTCTCCACCCTGTGCCTGGGTTTGCATATCCTGTGGAGCTCCTCTGCCGAGTGCTGGGCACTAGACATCACCTAGCTGTGGGCCAAATAGAGGCCACAACCCATTTACCCATCTTATATTATGTAAAATGATGTTAGTGAAAAAGCTTGAAAGTCAGTAAATTATTTTTCATACTGTTTGTAAAAAATCATTCCTGGCAGTGGGTAATCCTGCTGCTGAACTGACTCTGAGGGGATTGCTTTTCTGAGAAGATTTCATAGACAAAATACGTTATAAAAAGGGTTTGTGGTGTGATTAAGCCAAGGGAGAAAGGGAGGGGGCATTCCAGGGGTGAGAATGCTGTAGAAAAACTAAAATTGAATACTCTATCGATTAATTATAAGACCAATACTAAGCAATCTTCACGACTTCCATTTTCCCCAAACATTCATGCAGTGAAACTGAAGTATAGGTTTCAAGAAACCTTCCAGACTCCAGAGAAATCTGATGTCTGAGGGAAATAAAGATTTCAGAAGATTTTTGGCAGTCGGTCTGGTACTCTCAAATCACACTTCTCTTTAACTTTGGAGTGTGTTGATTTGGTTCACATTAAATAATGCATTTATGTCATCTATAAACATGATTTAAAATGATTAAATAATTCAGTGTTTAAGTGGAAGGAACTTAGATTCAGTTATGTGGCCTGGGTTCTGTTCTTGGCTCCAGTGTGGATTTGCTGAAGATTCTGGAGAATCATTCTTAAATGTGGCTCCATCTCTCATCTCTCCATTTGAAAATCTGGGGAAAAAAATTCCAATTCCAGGGAGATATAGGGAGGAATAATTAATTTATTCCAGTATGACACCTTTATTAGCTCAAGAAAGCTTCTATGTTGTTTTAAGTAAAAGAGTAGTAAATGTACAAGTACTATATTTCTAGATGATTCTGTTGGAAAATAAATACATAAAATAATCAAATTGTCTTCATAAAAGATGATCCAGGAGAGATCTCAATACCACAGAATATTTGTTGTCAATTTAACGTTTGAATTTCACTTGGCAGTTCCAACTACTACCAACCAATACCCTTATGCTCTATGTTAGAGAGTAATTGTCTAGTCTTATTCTAAGTGTAACAGGGAGAATCAGGGTCAGACATGAGATGGAATTGAACAAAGCTATTATGGAAAGGTTCCCCTACAACAAAGGTTCCGTTCAGAAATTCCCTCTATAGTCTATGGACAAATTCCAATCCTGAGGGTGGAAGCACTCTGGAGCATAGCCTAGTGGAAAGAACCCAGTCCTGGGAATCAGAGGACCTGAGTTTCTAATCCCCACTCTGCCACTAATCTGCTATATGACCTTGGGTAAGTCATTTCATTTCTCCATGCCTCAGTTCCTCATCTGAAAATGGGAATTGAATACCTATTCTCCCTCCTAATTATCCTGTGAGCCCCATCAGGGACAGGAATATGTCAGATCTGTTTATCTTGTATCTACCCAGCGTTTCATCCAGTGTTTGGCTGGTAGTAAGTGCTTGACAAATCCCATTTTTATTATTATTCACCTATCCTCAAGAGCTCCATTCAGAGGTGCTACTACTGCTGGGGTGATAGGGGTTTTTGTTCCCATGGATGCTCTAGCTGTAAGGGAAACGACATTGTTTTCACTCCTATGTCCTCACTCAACTCAGGTCTTCAACAAGAATGGAGAACTTTTGAGCAGAGCTGAAAAGAGCTAAGAGTTTGCAAATGGAGTTGAGAAGGCCCCCATATCAGGGCTCTCCAATCTATGGGAATAGACCATCCCATGTAGATACATTCTCCTTGACAATGGTTAAATTTTTCTTGAGAAACTGACTTTTCTAATTGCATTGACTGAATAGCATATAATGCCTAAGAAATGTCCATATATCTGAATACCAGAAAATAAGGCTCTGTGTAATATAATTTACTCACTGGAGAGATTGCATGCCAAGATTGAGATATTTGCAAATTAAAGCTAGGATTGGCAGCCAAATATCCTTGAGTTTGTAGGATACATGCTCTCCTTATTAGCCATGCAAAAACACATTGCCATTTCCCAATCTACATGTAACTTCTGCCACTGTGATTATTTTCCCACACTTTGATCTGATACACTTTACTCTCAAGTGCTTGTTTCACACAGATCACCAAACAAAATATGATTTCTATTCCCATCTTTCATTTGCTCTATGTTTTATGGTTAGCTCAATAAGAAAGATTAAAATGAATTATAATATTTTCTTTTAGATTGTGCGTATGTGGTTAATGAATTAATATTTTGGAAGTGGGACTCCTTTACTTTTTAAATATGAATGCAGCAATAGTGCAAAGTTGTAGTTCACTCTCAAATATTTAATTGCTAATATCAATAGAGAAATTGGCATCCATATCTTCTCTTAATGTTGTAACAGTATTTCCCTTTCCATTCAAACTGCTTATGGCCATATTCCAGAGAGATGTGTAGAAACCTAATTTGTAATAGTAGGAAGTTCAAAAATGCATCATCAGCATTGACTTACCCAGTGACCTTTATTTAGTTGGAGAATTCCAGTGAGTACAGACTGGAATTGCCATTCAAGTTTTCTATCTCACATTCATCAGTGTTTATGTCTGATTTTCTATTTAAGAAATTTCCTCAGTAAATGTTAAAAAGGATGTTCAAATCAACCAATCATATTTATTGAGCACTTACTATGTGCAGAGCACTGTATAAGGCATTTGGAGGAGTACAACAGAATTAACAGACATGTTCTCTGCTCATAATGAGCTTACAGTCTAGAGGTGGAGATAGACATTAATATGAATAAATGATAATTTATAATGCATAATTTAAAAATAAGCACATACATGCCATGGGATTGGGATTGGGACAAATATCAAATGTCCAAAGGTCACAGATCCAAGTGCATAGACAACACAGTAGGGAAAGCGAAGGGGGGGAACTAGGGCTTAATTGGGGAATGTATGGTTTTACATAATTACAACTATTATTTCTTTTTTGAATACATCTCATGAGCAGTTTAGTCATTACCATTATACACAATACATGCTGTTTTGGACTTTATGTAAAATGAACACAGTAAGTGAGGTTTTTTCTCCTACAGAAAAAGTCTCTTTTTAAATTGATGAGCAGTCTTGCATTGAAATGGAAAATTTGGTCAGATATTTTTCTGGACAGACTGAAAATGATTTAAAGTCAAAGGACTAGCAAGAGCCTGAGAGTCGGGTGGAGATATATTTTCTGTGATTCACTTGACTTTCTGAAAGTGTCTCACTCTGCAGGGTGATTTCAGTGAAATGTTGCTTCTCTAAGTGATAGGATTAGAGGCAGTTATTGATGGGAATGTAAAATATTTACCATACTTTTGTTACATTGCTCACATATGATTTTAATCCCCAGAGTGGCCAGAAGATCTCTGAACTTCATTTGAATCCATGTATTCCATTTCCTCACCTGCAAGAATCCAAGAGTGATTGACTAGATTTCTCCATGTGAAATGGGCAGCAGAGATTGGAATGTTCCATGGGTTCTACCCCACTTCCTCTGCTAAGTCCCTAAAACAAAGAACAAACTCATGAAAACAAGAGCCATCCTAGGGCTTGGGTACTCCACGTTCGGAGCATTTTCACCTCTTGCATTAAAGAGGCAGAAGAGAAAGAATAACCCAAAAACGAAAAGCAGCTACTCTGTTCCCACCTGTAGGCAAAATGACTCTGCCTTGATTTGCATTCCATGTGGAGACATAGAGTCTGAAGTGGATGTGTGTGCCTGTCTTACTTATGAAGCAGGGAATGAATATGTGGAACAAGGACTGTGTCCAACCTGATTATCCTGTATAGTTCTGGCATGTATTAAGCACATATTAAGTGCTGGGGTAACAAGATAATCAGTTTGGACACAGATTGTCCCACGTGGGGCTCACAGCGCTTAGGACAGTACTTGGCAAATAATAAATGCTTTAAAAAAGCCCACAATTATTTACTGTTATTTTTATTAATATTAGGAAAGTGTAGCCTTGTGGAAAGAGCACAGGCCTGGGAGCCAGGAGACCTGGCTTCTAATCTCAGGTCAACCACTCATCTGCTGTGTGATCTGGGGCAAGTCAAGTGACTTCTCTGGGCTTCAGTTTCCTCATCTATGAAAATGGGGACAAAATACCTGTTCTGCCTCCCCACTGGATAGTGAGCCCTGGGTGGGACAGGAACTGTGTCTGATCTATCACAGTATCTGTGGTAGTCACTGTGGTTCTTTAACAGCTACAGTGCTTGTAACATAGTAAGTGCTAACAAATATAATAATTATTATTATTATTTTCATTCTCATCATTATTATATCTACCACTCTTCGATGTGTGTAGCTGTATTCTCTTGAGAGAATTGAGCTCAAAATATCATAATATTATGCAATTTTTCTAAATATTCATTGAACATTTTCATTTTCTTTGTTTTTAACTACTTTTTTCACAACTAGATTTAAAAAGTCACAATTATTTACTTCAAAACTCAAGTCAGATCAGTCTATCACACTGGGCAAACATGCAACCTTTCCTGTCTTAATTTATCCAACTGGGGATTATATGGGGATAAATGAGGATTAGACTAGAATCTTTGATTCCCTTTCTCCACAGGGATGTTTGACAATAAATGAGATGTGCTCTTAAAAAGATATGCATGATTCAATCCCAAGATGATAATGGTAACAATGATGATGATATGATGATGATTATGGTTCCTGCTGTTCAAATAACTGCCAGAACTTACTTTTTAAGATAGATTTGCCCTTATCCAAAGATTTTTGGCAGGATATGTGTGAGCAAAAATTGACTTTTCAAAATTAAATTGTGATCCCCATTAGAATCCTTGAGGATAAATAAATTCTTGAATGTGAAGCATATAAAATGTATTAGAAAATAAGATTTTTAAAAGGGTACATTCCCTGACCATTTGGTTTCATATCAAGGAGGGCCACTAGTGCAATCATTTCAACCATCCTTTGTTAGAGACAAATACTGGGCCGAATGGACCATTGACATTATTTATGGTCTTGTAAAAAGCTTATATACATCAAAGTATAATAATAACAGAATCATAAAAGCTTTCATCAGAGAGCAAAATGGAGTGTGATGTCCATGGGACAACACACTCCATACCAAGTTAAAGATCTATAATCTTTCTAGGTTACAACCACAGGTTATATATAATCTGCCATTCTGATGTCCAATTTTCTATATGGCTGTGAGTTCTGGACCTACTTCAGAAAACACACTCAGCTGCTAAAGCAGCTTCAAAAGTTCCATTTTTGAACCAGACACAACATCAAATGTCAGAATAAGATTAACAACAATGAAGTCTTGGTATGCAGTCAGATCACCAACATTCAGACAATGCTTAAGGGAACACAGATATGTGAAGAGAATGGAAGACAACAGCAGGATACCCAAACTGAAAGGTGGCATTAGGCATGAAAGAAGGTTAGAATAAACAATTTAAAGATATACTGAGGCTCTATTGTACGGGGAGAGTACAGTACAATAGAATTTGTAGACATGATCCCTGCTTTCAAGGAGCTTACAATCTAGTGGGGGAGACTAACAGTAAAATAAATTACCAATAGGGGAAGTGTAAGTATAAGGATAAAGTATAAGGGTAGATACCCAAGTGCTGTGGGGGTGGTGTGAGTATGAAAGTGCTTAAGGGATACAGATCTAAATGCATAGGCAAAGCAGAGGGAAGGTTACATGGGTGAGGAAATGAGGAGTTAGGGAAGGCCTCTTGGAAGAGTCATGACTTTAGCAGGGTTTTAAAGATGGGGAAAGTGGTAGTCAAGACATGAAGATGGGAGGGAGAAGTCCTAGACCAGAGGGAGGACATGGGTAAGAGGTCATTAGTGATAGACAAGATTTAGGTACAGTGAGTAGATTGGCATTAGGGGTGCAAAGTGTGTGGGCTAAATTGTAGTAGAAGGCTAGCAAGATCAGGTAGGAAAGAGAAAGCTGATTGAGTGTTGAATGGTAAGGAGTTTTTGCTTGATGTGGAGAGGTATGGGCCAATCACTGGAGGTACTTGAGGAGTGGGGAGATGTGCACAGAACTTTTTTTAGAACAAGGAACAGAATGAAGTAGAGACTGGAGTGGGGAGAGGAACGAGGAGGCTGATGCAGAATTTGGGGCTGGACATAATAATAATGATGGTATTTGTTAAGCACTTCCTATGTGTCAAGCACTGTTCTAAGCGCTGGGGTAGATATAATGTAATCAGGTTGTTCCATGTGGGGCTCACACACTCTTTAATCCCCATTTTACAGATGAGGGAAGTGAGGCACAGAGAAGTAAAGTGATTTGCCCAAGGTCACACAAGAGACAAGTGGCAGAGCCAGGATTAGATCCCTTGTCCTCTGACTCCCAAGCCCGTGGTCTTTCCTCTAAGCCATGCTGTTTCTCATATGTTAAATGCTTGGACCACTGTAGTAGCAGTTTGGATGAAGAGAAAGGGGCGGATTGTAGAGAAGTTGTGAAGGAAGAACAGACAAGATTGGGTGACACTGAATATGCAGATTGAACTAGAGAGATGACTCAAGGATAATGCCAAGGTTATGAGCTTATGAGACAGGGAGAATGGTGGTGTTGTCTACAGTGATCGATCAAGTGTATTTATTGAGTGCTATGTGCAGGGCATTGTGCTACACACCCAAGTACTATACTAAACACTATACAATGATGGTAAGGTTAGAGGGAGGTCAGGGTTTGGGTGGGAAGATGAGGAGTTTTGTTTTGAACATGTTAAACTTGAGGTGTCGGCAGGACATCCAATTAGAGATGTCCTGAAGGCAAGAGGAAATGTGAGACTGCAAAGAAGAACAGAGATCAGGGATGGGAGAGGAATATTTGAGAATTGTCCATGTAGAAGGAAAGAGATCAAGGATAGATAGGAAGATGTGGGAATCATTCATGTCGAGAGAGTAGTTCAGGTTTTGAGAACCAATGAGTGCTCCGAGGTGGGGGTGGGTGGGTGTAGAGAGATAAGAGAAGGGGACCCAGGACTGAGTTTCGAGGGACTCCCACCATTAGAGAGTGGGAGGAAGAGGAGAAGCCAGTGAAAGCAACAGAAAAGGGGCGGTAAGAAGTGGAAGAAGGTGGAGGGGGAGGCTGGTGGGGGAGAGAAATGGAGATGGGAAAATGAAGGAGGATGAAAATGGAGGAGGGGAGAATAAAATGGGGGGGAAGAAGTAAATGGAGGGTGGAGAAGGTAGATGGGGAGAAAATGAAGGGAGATGAGAAAAGGGAAGGTGGTGAGAAAATAGAGGGGGGAGAGAAAATGGAGGGGAGAAGAAAATGGAAGAGGGGAGAAAATGGAGGGGGGGAAGAAAATGGAGGGTGGTGAGAAAATGGAAGGGGAGAAGGAGAACCAAGAGAGGACAGTGCCAATGAAGCAAATACCATTCATTACAAACCATCGTTTTCAGGTGGTCATATGTACTCTGTCATCTCAGTATGCTATTTATGTTAGGGCACTGTGGGGTATCTTTACTACTTTCTCTTTGTCATGCCTTGCTAAACCATTGCTAATGTCCATATTGTACATTTTTCCTAGATAACATCATCATCATCAATAGTATTTATTGATCATGTGCTTTGCACTGTTCTGGGCAGTTGGAAGAGTACAATGCAGATAAAATAATAATTATAATGGTATTTGTTAAGCACTTGCTATCTGCCAAGCTCTGTTCTAGGTGCTGGGGTAGATACAAGGTAATTAGGTTGTCCCACGTGGGGCTCAGAGTCTTAATCCCCATTTTACAGATGAGGTAAGTGAGGCACAGAGAAGTTAAGTGACTTGCCCACAGTCACACAGCTGATAAATAGCAGAGCCAGGATTAGAACCCACGACCTTGCCTCCCAAGACCAGGCTCTTTCCACTAAGCCATGCAGCTTCTCTAAAATAAGGAACAACTCAGGCCCTAGTGATATTCAAACTCACAACCCCTGGTTTACGAGACCAGTGCCCTCACCCCTGAGCTACAGAGCCTCACCTGTAATGGTTCCTGATCTCAAGGAGCTTACACTTTCATACTTGCTTTGATTTTCCTAAAACTGATAGTAAAAGTCAGTAAAATGGTGATGATTTATTATTATAGATTTATCTTAATTTATTCCCATTCCTACTAATACTTCTGTAACAAATACTTCTTGAAGGTGCATTCCATGCAAATGCGCCACTATCTGAAAGATTGAATGAAATGACGTATAATAGAAAATAAAGATAAATGATTTATCTGCAGAATTTCCCAAAAGTGTGGTCTTTGCCTCCATAATAGTGAATTAGTTGAAGTCTTTTTAAGTGCATGATTAAAAGCTCCAATTTTAGCTGAAAATGGTTAAATACTTTGTATCTTCAGGTGGTGAGTCTCAGAGAAATAGGAATTCTTCCTTTGGAAACCAATTCTTATTGAAGTATGTTAATCTCTGGCAGACAGCTGTTTCTACATGCCACATTCTCTTCCCACTGGGCCAGTATAGTTTGGTTCCTGATCTGCGCTGACTGTATTCACCACCAGTACATAAAATTTCAATCAATAATAGTGAGCTAGGATAATTCTATATTTGATATACTCCATCACCATTGAATGAGAGTCTTTAAATTTGCTATTTTACTATCTTTAAAGGACTTCAGTTTGATTAATTCATTTGGTTTTAGTCTTGAAGCTGACATGGCATCTTTCAGGCATTCCATTGGGAGCAGCATAATCAGTTTTTTAAATGATCTTATTGCTTTACAATCTTGGTTGGAAAGAGTAAGCTGAAATTTCAGATGTCAGGTTTTAGTAGGTGCCACTGCACTTTATTTGTAGACCTATGAGAGCATGGAAAAAAATCTCATCCAATCAGTAATTTCTTTTATTGAACTCTCCAAACCCATAAAATTAAGTCACAAGAGAATCACAGTGGCTCTGATCCCTGAACCTCAGTGGAAGTCCAATTCATTTATAGTAACTACCATCCTTCCCGAAATGTTCAGCAGTTTATCAACAAGTACTTGCCAAGTTCTTGAGAGACTATTGTCTGATGAAGGGATTGAAAAATCAGGACTCCGCTTCAAGTTCCATTTTTGTATAATTCGTCATCATTAACATGCCCTCCTCTTGACTTTTCTACCTTATGGGTTTTGTGGGTGTGAAATATCATGAAGTATATTTTGCTCCAAATCAAATTATGTATCCTTAATGTCTAATGTCCTTGCTCATGTGGACCTATTATGCACTAGTGGTATTTCTTCTGTGACAACCCTATTTTTATGTGCTATTACATGGTGTTTAAAGATAATGAGGAAATTTAGCTTTCTTGCTTCATTTTTTACTTCAGGCTAGTGTCTGACCTAAATGATCAGGCAGACAAAAGAATGATTTGTGATGACATTAATCATTTCAGTTTTTTCTATGTCACACTTACAAACAAAGCTATACCACCTTGATTTAGCTTCTTTTTAAATGAGCTTAGCAGTGAATAACCACATGGCCTAATAGAGCTAGTAGGAAATGAAAGCTTCCACCTCAGGTATTTAAAAAAAAGGTCTGGATTTAAGAGTATAATAATAACTTGTTGCCATCTTCAAAGCCCTGCTGAAATCCCACCTCCACTAGGGGGCATTCCCTGATTCATTTTTTTTCTGCCCATATCACATCCTTCTAACTACCATCTCAGTACTTTTGCCTTCATTGGCCACCCTTAGCAATCAATCACTCAATCAATTTTATTTATTGAGTGCTTACCGTGTTCAAAGCACTGTACCAAGTGCTTGGGAGAGTAAAATACAACCGAGTTGGTACTTTAGCAATTTTGTGCATATGGATTTATGTATTCTACTCCTAAGCACTTATCTATTCATCTACAATCCATCTCCTTTTTATCCTACCTGTAAATTTTTTTGTGTCTGTTTTTCCCCTTAAATGGCAAGTTCTTTGAAGGCAGAAATTTGGTCTCTTGTCTCTATTGAACTCTCCTAAATGCTTAACACAGTGCTCGGCACACATTAAGAGGTCAGCAAATACTAAGTGATTGTTGAAATTTCAACAAAATGGCAATTCTGAGTAAAAGGTGCTTGAATTTATTGATATTGAACAAATTGCTTTTCATTTTTAAAGCATGTAGGACTACTCATTTGATAGATAATAATATAGACTTACCACTTTAAGTAAAGCACTTGAAAAAAATTAAATTGATTTGTAGCTAGTACCTCAAGATGGAAATATTTTGATGTTTTTCATCTGAAAGTATCTTGCACTGAAACAAACAGTGGAAAATGTATTCAATCAGAATTAAGGAGAATTTCAGTATGCCTGTAAATGGATCAGAATGCTAAGAGCCTTTCTAGATCTCCCTCTTGCAAACAAACTGCCAGTTTGGGTTGCTGGTGAGTAAATTATTGCAGTTCTGACTGGATTTGAAAGGATATATTTATGTATTCTTATAATAGCTTTATTTTTAAAAAATTCTGCCTAAAGATGGTACCAAAATCATATATGATAGTCTTATGATTGGTTTTTGGCTGCATTCCATAAACACCAATTCCAGATGGTGATAGAACACAGATGTGGTACCTCAAAACCTTGCTGGTCAACACCACCATTGCCCTTCTCACATCAAACCAATGTTCAGGAGTTTGAAAATCCTGCTGACACACACAAGAAAATCCCTGTAATCTGAAAGATTATAGGCATACCCCATGATACAGTTGCCTTTCCTTCCTTGAAAATGCATTTGTATCTTGAATGGTTATATCATGCAATATGTTTCTCCCGAGATTTACATGTGATTAGTTAGGTTCCATTTCAGAACTAACCCCATTGTGAATGCTGAGTAAATCCCTCCCTGCCTCCTCCCCATACTCCCAACCCTCAAACCTTCCCTCTTTCCATCAGCTTTCTTGGCCTCCTCCCTCACCCCAAACTCAAGAAGCAGCGTGGCTCAGTAGAAAGAGCCTGGGCTTCGGAGTCAGAGGTCATGAGTTCGACTCCCGGCTCTGCCACTTGTCAGCTGTGTGACTGTGGGCAAGTCACTAACTTCTCTGTGCCTCAGTGACCTCATCTGTAAAATGGGGATTAACTGTGAACCTCATGTGGGATGACCTGATTCCCCTGTATCTCCCCCAGCGCTTAGAACAGTGCTCTGCACATAGTAAGCGCTTAACAAAAAAAAAAACACCACTGTTCCCCCCACCCCACATGTATGATCCCCTGATGCCATGGCTGTGATTATAATTATTCCCCTTTCCCTTCCCTGCTTGTAGCGCTGCCAAAACCATAGAAATTGGAAGAGAGATAAGCTAGAGAGTCTCTCTTCAATGGCCTTTACACCAGCTGCCCACCCCTCCCTTCCACTCTGGCCAGTCAATCAATCAATAATATTTACTGAGCACCTACTGTGGGTAGAGCAATCAATCCATGATGTTTTTGGAGTGCTTACTGTGTCTAGAGGGCCACGTGGATTCTAATCCTGGCTCTGCCACATGTCTGCTGTGTGACCTTGGGCAAGTCACTTAACTTCTCTGATCCTCAGTTACCTCATCTGTAAAATGGGAACCAAGACTGTGAGTCCCATGTGGGACAGGGACTGTGTCCACTCTGATTACCTTGCAACCACCCCAGCACTTAGTTTAATGCCTGGCACATAGTAAGTACTTAAAAATGTCATTATCATTTTAATTTTTATTATAAGCACTTGGGAGAGTGCAATACAATAGTCATTCATTCAATTAAGGAGACAATGATTGGAGAGGCTGGGCAAGAGCTGAATTTGGGGTTTGGAAAGGGACAGATAAGGTTGGAGAGGGTGCAGGTCGAGGGGAGGAGAGGGAAGGAGATAAATTAACTTACCTGCAGTGATTGGCTGAAACTGGGGTCAGACATTGGTACACTGAATTGTGAGAAGTTAGTGCAAGTCATATCCCTGGGGTGGATGAGTTATGGGGTGGTTATAACCCAGGGTATACCTGTGTACCTCTTTGCTGAGTCTGTTCAAAAATCATTCCCACTGTGATTATTGTTTAGTTCCTTGAAGGACAGAAGGTTATCTAGTTATTGATGTAACCTTAGAATCAGGTTATATATTCTTTCAAAATGTGGGTGTCCCAGGTGTATTTATCCAATTCCATTTAAGAATACCATTTAGGAGATGACTTCCCAGAAAAATGATTCTTGGTGAAGAATATGCTAATTAAGGAAGAGGTCATGATAGACAAAATCGAAGGCAGCCTAACATTGATTCCCTGGAAGACACTTGAACAAATCATCAAAAATTCAATTTACAACCACCTAAAATATTATTAAATACTAGGAAGCACCAACATGATTTTATGAAGAGCAACTCATAACAGTCTCTTTAATGTCTGCTGATTGGTAGAACTTGTATCAAGTGATGTTCCATGAGTATAGGTGCTGGAGCCTGAGATCTATCTTTATCATTATCCCAAACTCAAAAATCAAGAATATTCTCTACACTTGATCCAAAATTGAATAGAGTTACTGGGACTTTGAAGTTAGGCACAAAATCTCAAAGTAATCTTGATAACTGGAAAATTGGCACCAGAAAATCAGGATGAAATTTAATAGGAACAAGGGGAAGGAATTCCACAAGAACAATAAAAACCAAACAGTACATAACACTGGATAGTAGAAAAAATGACCAGACATAAGTACAGCAGAAATTGACCTCGGAATCATAGATGACCAGAAATTGAATATGGGTGAAGAGTGGAAAGTTGCTAAGGAAAAAAAAAATTGGAAAAGAAAATGAATTGAAAAGCAGCATGATATAAAAAATTCAGCAAGTGGCCCTACAGTGTTGCTTAGTTAAAAGACCCTGGGAATTTTAGTCCCAGCTCTGTCATTGGCCTGCTGTGTGTAACCTGGGGAAAGTGAGCCTTATGACTCACTTTCTTCATCTTATAGAGGTGTTTCAATCAATCAATCATATTTATTGAGCACTTACAGTACAGGATGAGGTGAATAAAGGATAAAGAGCTAAAAGCATAGGCAGTGCAGAAGGGAGAAGGATTAGGAGAAATGAGGGCTTAGTTGGGGAAGATCTCTTGGAGGAGATATGATTTTAATAAGGCTTTGAAGGCGGGGGGAAGAGTGATAGTCTGTCAGACATGAAGGGAGAGGGAGTTCCAGGCCACCCACAGCTACTTTCAAGTGTGGCTTCTGGAACCCCCGCTCCATTACAGGTAAACTACCTTTCATCCATGACCTTTTCCTTTCCCGCTCTCTCCTCCTCCTCGCCCTTTCAGAAACGTGGCTCACTCCTGAAGATACGGTCTCCGCCGCTGCTCTCTCCAGCGGAGGCCTCTCCTTCTCCCACTCCCCCAGATTTACCGGAAAGGGAGGAGGCGTCAGCTTTCTCCTCTCACCCCGTTGCCACTTCCGCACTTTCCCTCCTCTTCCTTCCCTCTCCTTCCCCTCCTTCGAAGCCCATATCATTTGCCTCTACCACCCCTTCCAGATACTTGTTGCTGTCATCTACCACCCTCCTGGTTCCACCTCCGACTTCTTCAACCACCTAGACCCCTTCCTCACCTTCCTTCTCTCCTTCTCTCTGCCCACTCTGAGCCTCAGAGACTTCAACATCCACATGGATATACCCGGTGACTCCTCTGCCACCCGCCTGCTATCCCTCCTCGACTCTGCCAACCTCCTCTTCCACCATGCCGCGCCCACTCACCGACTCGGTCACACCCTCGATCTCATCATCTCCTACCGCTGCACTATCTCCTCCCTCACCAACTCTGAAATCCCTCTCTCTGACCATAACCTTCTCACCTGCCTCATCTCTCACACTCCCTCCCCCTGCAATCTTTGCAAATCCCCACAGAGACCTCTGCTCTCTTGATCCCATCTGTCTTTCCAAAAGCATCTCTCCCCACCTTGCCGCCCTGTCCTCACTTCCCACTCTCGATGATCAGGTCTCCACTCTCAACTCCACCCTCTCTACTCATCTCAACTCTCTCGCCCCCCTTTCCCTCCACTGCTCTCGCTCCACTAACCCACAGCCCTGGATCACCTCCTCTGTTCGCCTCCTATGCTCCTATGCTCGAGCTGCCGAGCGCTGCTGGCGAAAGTCCAAGCACCAAGCCGACCTCACACACTTCAAATTTATCCTTTCCTGCCTTAACTCTGCCCTCTCCTCCGCCAGGCAAAACTTCTTCTCCTCCCTCATCGACACCCATGCCCGTCACCCCCGCCAATTGTTCCGGACCTTTAACTCTCTCCTTAGGGCCCCTGTTCCTCCCCCTCCCCCATCTCTCACCCACAATGATCTGGCCACCTTCTTCATCACAAAAATCAACACAATCAGGTCTGAGCTCCCCAAAGTCACCCCTCCTCCTCTCCCCTCCCCCCCACCAACCCTCTCCCCTACTTTCCCATCCTTCCCTGCAGTATCCTCAGAGGAGATCTCCTCCCTTCTCACAAGTGCCACCCCCTCCACCTGCACCTCGGACCCCATTCCCGCTCACCTTCAAACATGCCTTCAAACATGCCCACGTCTCCTCCATCCTAAAAAAACCACTCGACCCCACTTCCCCTTCCAGTTATCGCCCTATCTCCCTACTACCCTTCCTTTCCAAAATCCTAGAACAAGTCGTCTACACTCACTGCTTAGAATTTCTTAGCTCCCATTCTCTCCTGGACTCCCTCCAATCTGGCTTCCATCCCCTCCACTCTACCGAGACTGCTCTCTCTAAGGTCACCCATGACCTCCTTCTTGCCATATCCAATGGCTCCTACTCCATTCTAATCCTCGTTGACCTCTCTGCTGCCTTTGACACTGTCGACCATCCCCTCCTCCTCCTCACCCTATCTCACCTTGGCTTCGTGGACTCCGTCCTCTCCTGGTTCTCCTCTTATCTCTCTGGCCGGTCATTCTTGGTCTCCTTCGCAGGCGCCTCCTCCCCCTCCCATCCTTTAACTGTTGGAGTTCCTCAAGGGTCAGTTCTTGGCCCTCTTCTGTTCTCCATTTACACTCACTCCCTTGGTGAACTCATTCGCTCTCACGGCTTTGACTACCATCTCTACGCAGATGACACGCAGATCTACATCTCTGCCCCTGTCCTCTCCCCCTCCCTTCAGGCTCGCATCTCCTTCTGCCTCCAGGATGTCTCCACCTGGATGTCGTCCCGCCACCTAAAACTCAACATGAGCAAGACTGAGCTCCTCATCTTCCCTCCCAAGCCCGGTCCTCTCCCAGACTTCCTTATCACCCTGGATGGTACGACCATCCTTCCCGTCTCTCAGGCCCTCAACCTCGGTGTCATCTTTGACTCGTCTCTCTCGTTCACCCCACACATCCGATCCGTTACCAAGACCTGCTGGTCTCACCTTTACAATATCGCCAAGATCGGCCCTTTCCTCTCCACCCAAACGGCTACCTTACTGCTACAGGCTCTTGTTATATCCCAGCTAGACTACTGTGTCAGCCTTCTCTCTGATCTCCTTTCCTCCTCTCTCGCCCTGCTCCAGTCGATTCTTCACTCCGCTGCCTGGCTCATCTTCCTGCAGAAACGATCTGGGCATGTCACTCCCCTTCTTAAACACCTCCAGTGTGGTTGCCTATCAACCTCCGCTCCAAACAAAAACTCCTCACTCTAGGCTTCAAGGCTCTCCATCACCTTGCCCCTTCCTACCTCTCCTCCCTTCTCTCTTTCCACTGCCCACCCCGCACGCTCCACCCCTCTGCCGCCACCTCCTCACCGTCCCTCGGTCTCACCTATCCTGCCGTCGACCCCTGGGCCACATCCTCCCGCGGTCCTGGAATGCCCTCCCTCCTCACCTCCGACAATCTAATTCTCTTCCCCTTTTCAAATCCCTACTTAAAGCTCACCTCCTCCAAGAGGCCTTCCCAGACTGAGCTCCCCCCTTTTTCCCTCTGCTCCCTCTACCCCCCATTCACCTCTTCGCAGCTAAACCCTCTTCTCCCCCCTTTCCCTCTTCTGTCCCACCCCCTCAGCACTGTACTTGTCCGCTCAACTGCATATATCTTTATCACCCTATTTATTTTGTTTATTTTGTTTAATGAGATCTACATCACCCTGATTCTATTTAGTTGCCATTGTATTTATGAGATGTTCTTCCCCCTTTACTCTATTTATTGCCATTGTTATTGTCTGCCTGTCTCCCCCAATTAGACTGTAAGCCCGTCAAAGGGCAGGGACTGTCTCTATCTGTTGCCGACTTGTACATTCCAAGCGCTTAGTACAGTGCTGTGCACATAGTAAGCGCTCAATAAATACTATTGAATGAATGAATGAGATAGATGAGATTAAGCTACAATTAGTAGGTTAGCATTAGTGGAGTGAAGTGTATGGGCTGGGTTGAAGTAGGAAATAGGGGAGATAAAATAAGAGGGAACAAAGTGATTGAGCCTTTAAAGCCAATGGCAAGGAGTTTCTGTTTGATTCGGAGGTGGATGGGCAACCTCTGGAGAGTTTGAGGAGTGGAGAAATATGGAATGCATGGTTTTGTAACTGCGTGACCTAGTGGATAGAGCAAGAGCCTGAGATTCAGAAGAACCTGGCTTCTAACCCCAGTTCCTATGCTTGACTTCTGTGTGACCTTGGGTGTCACTTAACTTCTCTGTACCTTAGTTATCTCATTGGTAAAGTGGACATTAATACTGTGAGCTCCATATGCCTGGCACTTAGAAAGCACTTAACAAATACCATTTAAAAAAATGATCTGGACAGCAGAGCAAAATATGGATTGGAGTGGGGAGAGACAGAAAGCAGGAAGGTCAGCAAAGAGGCTGATGCAATAGTCAAGGCAGGATAAGAGAAGTGCTTGGATTAATGTAGTAGTAGTTTGGATAGAGAGGAAAGAGTGAATTCTAGCGATGTTGTGAAGATTGAATCAACAGGATTTGGTGATAGATTTCATGAGTTGAATGAGAGAGATGAGTCAAGGATAGCGCCAAGGTTATGGGCTGAGTACAGTGTTTTTGAAGAAACACCCAGAGAAACACCACACTAGCAAGAAGAGAAGCAGCATGGCTTAGTGGATAGATCATGGGCCTGGGAGTCAGAATGACCTAGGATCTAATCCCAGCTCTGCCACTTGTCTGCTGTGTAACCTTGAACAAGTCACTTCACTTCTCTGGGCCTCAGTTCCCTCATCTGTAAAATGGGAATTAAGAGTGTGAACCCACTGTGGGATAGGGCCTGCATCCTAATTAACTTGTATCTACCCCAGTGCTTAGAACAGTACTTGACACATAGTAAGCACTTCACAAATACCACAATTATTATAATTGAGTCCAGAAGATACTGCAGCAGCCTCACCCACTCCTGACCACCACCACTGGGAACCACCCCGCCCCTGCATGAGGAGTGTAGACAGCAGAAGTACGTCTTCCCTACTGATAAAACTGTAAGACCGTTGGGACAGATGAGCAGAGGATTGTGGCCTGGCCCCATGCATCATCTCCCAAGGCTCCCTCCTTCACAGACTCTTCTCCCATGTAATGTTTTTAATTTATGAATTAATTCACATCCTTTCCTTTTACTATGTCTATTCTCCAAGTGCTTAGTACAGTGCTCTGCACACAGTAAGCGTTCAATAAATACGACTGAATGAATGAACTTAGATTGTGAGCCCCCTTTGGAGTAGTTGCATTCTACCCAGTGCTATGCACTATGTTCAGCAAACTGTAGGCAGATATTCATTTCTTGATAGGAAGGCTCTTTGGAAAACTATAAATACTATGTTAAAGGAGCAAGGCCACAGCTGAAGCAGGGAGCTTTAAAATCTTTTCAAAGTAGTGCTGGTAGGAGGATTGCTAAGGAAGGGAGCATGAACCACAAATTCCATATTGCAAAGAAACTGGTTTCACCTAAAGCTCTTGAGATATTCTGGGAGGATGGAGTGTGAGCGGCATCACGGAATCATCAATATCAGTTATGTTCATACTGGGTCATGGAGTGCAGTGATCAATTAGGCAAGCAGAGATGAAGCACACAGCACAATGTGTGTGCTTTTTGCCTCCCATAGCCAGCTACAGGTAGAGTCGGTCCTAAAGTCCATGTCCCCTGTTTCCAGAATAGTGTGTTTTCTATTGGCCTAATGGCAGGGCTACTTTAAATAAGATGAGGTGAAACAAAAATGTGCTGGAAAGGCGAGCAGAATTCAAGGTGAAACCAAATACACTTAGATTAGTTCAGGTTTTTTTGAAGGTCTTTGAAACTTGTGTGAAAGTGTTCTAGTGTTTATTTTGCTCATGCAAAATCTGAAATCTTGCACAGTTTAAGCCTTGAAACAATCCTGAATCCAGCAATTTAAAATGACATGACAAAAATGTTGACATATAGAGAACGGGGCTGGGAGTTAGAAGGACCTGGGTTCTAATCCCGGCTTCACCACTTGTTTGCTGTATGACCTTGAGCAAGTCACTTAACTTCTCTGTGCCTTAGTTCCCACATCTGTAAAATGGGGGTGACTGAGGGTCTTGTGTGGGACATGGACCGTGTCCAACCTAATTAGCTTGTATCTACTCCAGCGTTTAGAAAAGTGCCTGGCACATATTAAGCACTTAACAAATACCATAAAAAATTATATAAGATATGATCTTAGATTTGGATAGCCAAGTGAATTCCAAATTGATTGGAATGAGACGTTCTCCCTTTATGGGCTATCTTTTTCTTATTCTCTCTCTCAACAACAAACAGTATTTCTGTTTTGCCTTGCAATTTCACCCCTTGTGGTAAGCACAATATTCCCAATTTACATTCCGTAGTTTTACTATAACAGTACTTGTGAAGGGAATGTGGAGCACTTAGGTGAACAACAACAACAAAAAAACACTTTCCCAGAACTTTCCCCAATACTGTAGGCATTGATTGTCTACAACACAGAAGTTAGTCTCTGAATCTCCACCTTCACACCTGTCTGTCCTAAACACCATAGTAATAATAATAAAAATAATTACTAATAATTATGGCATATGGTAAGCACTTACTATGTGCCAGGTTATGTGTCAGACACTGTACTTAGTTCTGGGGTAGATACAATATAAGAATATCAGACACAGTCCCTGTCCCACATGGAGCTCTCAGTCGAGGTAGGAGGGAGAACAAGTATTTTATCCTCATTCTACTGATGAAGAAACTGAGGCCTAGAGAAGTTAAGTGACTTGCCACTAAGTCCCACAGCAGACAAGAGAAGAGCTGGAACTAGAACCCAGTTCTGGAACCCCTGAATATCAAGCCCATGTTCTTTCCACTAGGCACACTGCTTCAGTGTTGTAATGTTATTTACAGAGAAGCAGCATGTACTACTGGCAAGAGCATGGACTTGGGAGTTAGAGGACGTGGGTTCTAATCCCAGCTCCGCCACTTGTCTGCTGTGTGACTTTGGGCAAATCACTTAACTTCTCTGTGCCTCAGTTACCTCATCAGTAAAATGGGGATTAAGACTGTGAGCCTCATGTGGGACAACCTGATTACCTTGTATCTACCTCAGTGCTTAGAATGCTGCTTGACACATAGAAAGCACTTAACAAATACCATAATTATTATTATTGTTATTACTCAATTTTGGATGAACAATCAATCAATGGTATTTTTTGAACAGTTGTGTGCAGAGCACTGTTCTAAACTCTTGAAAGAGTACAATACCAAAGAGTAGGGATAGGCAATCCCTGCCCACAAGGACCTTACAGACTCAAATCCTGCTATTATTAATAGATTAAAACAAATTGATCACTCATTGAATTGAATTAGGCTTATTTACGTTGATCATTTCTGTATTTGCAATATTCAATTTTATGCAAAACAGAGCCTCTATCATCAAAGATGAGGCCCTGAAAAACACAGAAATACCAACATGCAAAGACAGGGCACTTGTCCTGACTATGAAGATGTCACCATGGTAATTAGAGCCATGAAAAATGACAAGCACTTAGACCCAGTGACATACCTGCTGAGATCTATAGCCATAGAGGGGACATCCTACTTGAACATTTGCCTAAACCTTTCCTTAATACATGAACCCCTGAAAAAATGACACAGCATCTCAAAGATGTCACCATCTTCAAGAAGAAAGGTGAAAGATCATCAGATACAGAAGTGCAGGGAACAGCACACCAAGGTGTTTACACAGTTTAGATAGACTTCATGAATTCTTTTGATGTTATCATTAAATAAGGAATTACAGAACTGCTCAGTACATTTGGCTGCCCTGAAAATTTCACTAAAATTCTGAAACTGTTTCAAGGTGGCTTGGCCAATCAGGGCATTAACAGAGGTCCCTATCTGATCCTGTAGCTATCACCAATGATAAAGCATGGATAATAATAATAATAATGATGGTATTTGGTAAGCACTTACTACGTGCCAGGCACTGTACTAAGCAGTGGTGTTGGAGGGGGGGGCGGGGGGGGGAATGCAAGCAAATCGTTTTGGACACAGTCCCTGTCCCCCATTTCACAGATGAGGGAAATGAGGCACAGAGAAGTGTAGCAACTTGCATATGTGACGGAGCTGGGATTAGAACCCAGTTCCTTATGACTCTCAGGCCCCTGTTCTATCCACTAGGCTGCACTGCTTCAATTCTATTCAATTTATCCTATATAGCCATAGTGGAGTTCCAGCAAAAGACCTGGATGCAGCTGTTAAAATATGCACTTCACTCTTCCAGGAAACTCTTCCTATTCGACAGGCTACAAATGTCCCCTTAACTTCTAGGGACAATCATTCAAGCAATTCTTGAATTGCTTCATGTGGATGAGATATGCTCTTGGTTCAGTGGAAAGAGCACAGCTCTGGGAATAAGGAGATCAGTGTTTCTGTTCCAGCTCTGTAAGTAGGGGAAAGCCTGATGAGGCTGTGCCACCTCAGATGGCAGTTTCTGATGAAAGAACCACTTCAGGCATTCCAGTAGTAGGACAGGCCCAGCAGAGGTATTGAAAAAAAGCTAAATTATGAGGGCAGCAAAGATTAGCACTATGCTGTGGTCACTTTGGTTGTGAAAGACACTTGGATTCATTGGGCTTTGTCACACAATGGGAACACAACTTGCTGGCATGAGAGAGTGTGAATGGTGCTGTGCAAATCCCTCCCAATATAATCAACTGCCAGGCACAGGTTTCCGTCCTGAGACTTCATCCGTCATTTCAGTGGGAGACTCTGTCATCATATGCAGATGATGGCACCCTACAAGCACACACCCAAGAAAACATGCAAATATTTATAAAACACATCAATGATTTAGCCAATCACTAGAAACTGAGGAGAAATGAAGAACACCAGGGATGCACTAGACACTACCAAAGATCTTCGTTGATAACTTGGAGCTAATTGCCATCATAGAATTCTGGTGCTTAGGCAGCACACTGGCCAGCAAAGCAAGGATAGAGAAGGAAGTAAGAAAACTGAATCAAGAAGACCAGCCCATCCTTTGGAAGGTTGTCAAACCGATTATGGCTTCAAATCAAACTGAAGGTCTACCAAGCTGTAGTACTGTCTAGCAATGTCTTACTGTCCCTAGGCTGTAAGCTGGTTACGAGCAGGGAATGTATCTGCAAATTCTGTTGTACTCTCCCAAGCGCTTAGTGCCATACTCCACACATATGAAGTTCTTAATAAATTCAACTGATTAATTGACTGTGATAGTCTTCTTTATGGTTGTGGGACTTGGATCCTCCTCAGACACCATCTCCAACTTTCACTATTTCTTCTGTGTCAACATCAAATGGAAAGAGAGTGACCCAAACAGTGTATTCAGTTTCCTACTATTGAAGATATGCTTACCTGAAAACAGCTTCCCTGGGTAGGTCCTATCAGGAGAATCCATGGCAATACAATATCTAAACAGCTCCTGTATGATGAACCAGCAACCAGAAGCAAAGGGGCAGAAGAAACCCTTTAGTGATTAAGCAAAGTGCAACCTCAGTCTGGAAGACAGACCAGCATGGCACATTGCAATCAAGAAAGAAGTGGTTCTTTTTGAGCAGAAGTCTTGAAAGGATCATGAAACAAAGAGGCAAAAGCCAAGTTCTAGAAATGACAAACACAACAGCATAACAAAAGGCAGTGTCTGGGTGTGTCCACATTGTGGTTGGGACTACGAGTCTAGTATTGATAAGTTTGTCGTTAGGTGAATTTCACTGTCGGTGGCATCTTCTTGGTTCATTAGTGAAAACTAATTAGTTTGAATTTCCTCCATGTAGTAGGCCTCTAAGACTGACATGGATATTTTTTTTCCATAACAACTGCTTTATGTCAGAATCAATAAAAAAGCATAGAGTATCCATCTGCAACTTGTTTTGGGGCGAATTTCTCCAACACCTTTTCATTTAGACTTTTTCAGATGATATGGCTGAATTTTTCCCAAGAAGATGAATCTTGTATGATGGTAGAACCCTCATGATAAAGAGTATTTGAGAGGATCTCCAAATAATAGTAATAATAATAATGACATTTGTTAAATGCATACTCTGTGCCAAGCACTGTTCTAAGTGCTGGGGTAGATAGAAGGTAATCAGGTTTCCCACGTGGGGCTCACAGTCTTAATCTCCATTTGGCAGATGAGGTAACTGAGGCACAGAGAAGTCGAGCAACTTGCCCCAAGTCACATAGCTGCTCAGTGGCTCCAAGTCTGTCACAGTGTGCTCCCTGCCTTGAAATCCTGAATCGTTTCCATATATAGCCTGTACTTTATCATCATTTTGTAGAGTCTTAGTTGTGAGACTGGGAAGAAAGTAGGAGCCCTTCTTCTTCACCCAGTGTCACTTGCCAGGATTTAGGATTAGAGTTTAGGATCCGAGTTAGTAATGCCATCTGATTGCAGCCATATCGATAACTGAAGTATAAGAAAATAGGATGTTTTTTAAGACAATCCTCCCACATCTGTGTAAAGCCTCAAAAAGCAGCATGTCACCTATACTTAGGGTGATTTCTATACTATGATCACAAAATTATTTGTCAAAATGGGAGTCGAAGAATTTAAAATCAGGTCTTCTTGAAGGATGGATAAAGAGGATGGAAAATTAGTACTAGAGACTTCTGAATGCATTTCCATACGGTCAGAGAAGCAGCGTAGCCTTGTGGATAGAGCACGAGCTTGAGAGTCAGAAGGACCTAGGTTCTAATCCTGACTCTGCCACTTGTCTGCTGCATGACCTTGGGCAAGTCATGTAACTTCTCTGTGCCTCAGTTTACCTCATTTGATAAATGGGGATTGAGATTGTGAGCCCCATGTGGAACATGTACTATGTCCACCTTGATTAGCCTATGTATACCTCAGTGCTTACTAGGTGCCTGGCACATAATAAGTGCTTAACAAATGCCATAAAAAATGGTTTTGGCTGAAGACCGAAACCAAGTAATTTACAAGAGAATAAGGAGGGTAGTACTAACTGCTGCTCCCCAGTAAAAAGAAAAAAAAAATGTGTTCATCCTGCTAATTCCTCATTAAGATGTTGTCATTGAGCATCTGGCTCATTTTCTTTTTATGAAATACAGTAAACCTAATTTCAGTGAGCTTAAATAAAGTGTCCAATTGGGATAACCCAGGTCATTTGGGAAATTAGATTTTATAAATGAAAAACACCAAATGCCCAGGCTGTATTTAAAAAGACAATTTTTAAAAAGTAAAATATTTTTTAAAAAGTTTGAATTGTTGACCACTGCGATTGAAAGCAAAATATAAATTGTTTGGACAGGGAGGAAGTAGAAAGGAATAACAGTAAAGGGGGATCAAATTAATCAGAATTCTGATGATTCAAGATCTGATTAAAGAGAGAAAGAAGAGTAGATAGAGAGATCGATTGATAGAATTATGTAGCATGGTTACTCTCAAAGATTTGGGACTCATGGCAAAAGTCAAAATGAAATCCTTGGTCCTGGTACATTGCACATAGTACATGCAACTTTGGTATAATTCATGAAGAATGTTCTATAACTTTTTATCAAGTTTCCTGTTTTAACAATTCCTCTAGTTTAAAAAAAGAATAATATATTTTTCAAAGGCAATGGTTCGGAAAATAAAACAGTTCTATAACAAATATAAAAGAGAATAAGTAGTTTCATTCAAAATATTAGCCCCCCCAGTTAAGTGTAACTTCTAGCAGAAGCTGAACAGGGATACTCTTCAACAGTCTGGTTAAACATTTCAGTTGAATGCATTTCCCAAAAAGTGTCTGGGCTGAGAATGCGATCAGGGAAAAGAGTGGTTTTGGAGGGGATGCATGAGATGTAGGACATTGTTTTAAAAAAGCAATAAAGCACTTTGAATATGACTTATTTTCCAAAGTATAATTTTATGAGTCTGTTTAGGGCTTCTCTTCCAACTTCAGTACCCAACTTGGCATGCAGACATATATGCAGCCGATGTACTGCATTTCTGAGCGAATACTAGTAGGTCATGTTTAGAATATTGCAATACCATTAGAAGTGAGGAAAAAAATTGTTGTGTCATTTGTTTAGTTATTGATCTGTTAATTAGCGAACAAAGCAAAAAATTAATATTTGTAAGGTGTTTGTTTTTTTAACCATGAAGATAGGATTCTAATTACTATGTTTTATGTGAAAAACTGTTAGTGTACAGAGAGACCATAGTGATTATACCAAGAATATATATATATATATATATATATATATATATATATACACTAGAAGGTGAGAACATATTGATTTGTATGTGTATTTCAGGCGATGGTATTATGCCATGCTTTGGTGGTAACTGCATCACTATCCCACTGAGAGAATGGCTTCTCTAATTGCAGTGAATGGTGATTCTATTTGTAGACTTTTTAATCCTACTGTAAGTGTTGCCTTGTATTGTAAAAGATAATTTCATCACTATCCCTCCCAGCATTTGGTTTCCTTCAGCTTCTATAAGGAAATTAAAAACAATCCTGAGCAGGTCACCTTCTTTTACATATCCTTCAAGAGGCAATATACATATTGACCATATCACATATTTGAAAAACAACAAAACAGCTCTCCTTTCCCCATAACCCTAGGCTTTCAGTTACAAGCCCTTTCCTCTTAGGAACAATAGTCCCAACTTGGGCCCTTGTTTAGAAAAATAGGAGTACTCATCCATTTGGGATGCCTGAGGGAATTGATTTGCTTTCTCCTACAGTAACCCTTTAGATAAACATAATCCAAACTTCGAATAATGAAAAGAATGCAAACAATAGAATTTACCTTCATTCAACCAAGAAATATTGTTTTTATCATTTTCAAAATGCTCTGCTGCTCTGATTTTTATTTTTTCTGGTTCAGTTTCTGACATCTGAGAGGAAATAGAATTGTGGCATGAAAAGTTTTACTAAGAAGCAAAGTTTACAATTTTAAAATTTATTCTATTCAAAAACTTCATTTAATATTAAAATGTTTCTCCATTTTTTCTGATTACTGCCTAAAGTTCAAAATCTTTTAATATCTTACCCATTAGTTCAGTTTTAAATGCTAAAGCATTTTTGTGGTGATTTATATATACAGTAGCTTCAATAATATAAAGTGCTATAAATTTTTATGAACTGTATCAGGAATAAATTCTTCACATGAAAGTAGAATACACTTGCAGACACCAAACTGTAAAAGTTATGCAGTGCCAGTTTGATATGATTTTAGCTTACTGTAAAATATAAATAATAATAAAATATTTATAAAGGGAACCTTTACAGTGTGTAACCAAAGAAAAAAACTCAATTGCCACTTTCAACTATTTATTTGGTCTAATGTGAATCAGTTGACCCAAAGCATGAAAAGAAACAGCATCAAGGGTTTTATGGAAAGCTATTAGACATATTCTGCACATTGTATTTGATTTGCCATACTTGCTAGAAATAAGATAAGGCTGTCAACTCTTCCTCTAGCTGATTTGGATTCACTCTGAAAACAGTTCAAATAGTTCAATATAGTTACCTGTATATTCCAAATAGAAGAAAACAAAAGGAGTGGGAGTGGAGAGCAGGAGAGCAATTCTTTCTGCAGATTTCCTTGTTGTCTGTTGATGTCCAGCATTCCCTTACACTGACAGAAGTGAGCAGGAGAGCAAATGTACACTCCTTCCCATGTGGTGCTAGATTTGTCTTGCCGCCAAAATTATCCAACTTACTGCTGAAGTCTTTTTCCTAGGCATTTTCAAGCACTGGGTGTTCAAAACATTAACAGAAAAGCATCACAGATCGAGCAGTTAACTCAAAATGGCATTCTGCAAACTGAGGGACAAATAAAGATTATTTCCAATTGTTTAATGCTCTATAGTTCATTGCTTAAGGAAACTGTTAAAGGACATCAAGATTAAACAACACCAGAACATTAAACACACCAGAATGTTCTAATTGAAATAATTATACAAATGCCATGGGGCTATGTGGTCTTGGTGCACATATTTCAATTGTAATTTAAATAGCAAATGTCCAAACAGTTTATGAACAAACAAGTAGGATGAGAATGATTTATTCTAATTTTCAATAGAGATATATTATCTACTAAGCAGCCAACTAGGATTTGTTAATAGATATAACCTATAATAGTAATATTTTAAAATAAACAAAATAAAATGCTAGCATACCATAATTATGGCAGCACCTCCTCATTATCATGAAGGAGAGGAGAGAGAAACAAATTGGTTTCCATTTCTTCATCATCTCTTAGAAATGGTTTTGTTTGTTCCAGAATAAAATGCACTTGGCAAATGTAAAATGTTGGGGAAAAATGATATGACTCATATACCTGATATAAAATACATAGCAAGCCTGATTACACCGTACTTTACGGTAAAGTTTTATAATGAAACTATGCATAATGAATTAGAAGGAAAGTTAAAGTAACTTTACCTTTATAGCCTGATCACTTCCAGTTTATAGGGAGACTCCCTTGTTGTGACGTTTTGAGGTGAAATGTATGTTCCAAAAGGAAAAAAAAAATGAAGCACTAAAATTTTATCCTTGTCTTTTCCTAAAAATCCAAAACATAATTCTGCCTTCAAAGTGGTTTTATCTGGAAATACTTATTAAATACCTTGAAAAGTTTATTTCTAACAGCCTACCTACATTCTATGCATTCCTCTGGAGTCACAGTAAACAAGGAAGGGGACCAAGCATCTCACGGTTGATTTCATTCCCATCACAGTTAACACCACCATTACCTTTCCCAGAAGCCCACAAGTTTGGTAACATCCTCTACTCCTTGGTGTCTTGCAAATTTCAAACTGAGTCTGTTGCTAAATTGTATTAGCTTTTTTTCTCAACAACATTTCCTGCTTTACCTATTCTGGTTCAAGTGCTCATCATGTCCAGGGTAAAATTACTCCATCAGCCTCCTCACTTGTCTCGTTTCCTCCAGCCTCT
Source organism: Ornithorhynchus anatinus (assembly GCF_004115215.2). Classification (NCBI taxonomy): domain Eukaryota; kingdom Metazoa; phylum Chordata; class Mammalia; order Monotremata; family Ornithorhynchidae; genus Ornithorhynchus; species Ornithorhynchus anatinus. The sequence goes on along the minus strand of NC_041749.1, from coordinate 57,940,512 downwards.
CCCTTCTTATTCAGTCATTTAATAGTATTTACTGATGACCTACTGTGTGCCAAGTACTGCACTAGGCTCTTGGCAGGGTACGATAGGAGTTAGAAGACATGATCTCTACCCTCAAGGAACTTAGAGTGTAGTAGGGAGGTGACACAAATTAATTTACACATAGAAGAGAAAAGAAAAATGGATATATGAGTACGTGATTAAATATCAGGGTATATAAGTCAATCTATTCAAAAGTGCTATGAGTGCATTAGTTCATAGTTGGCACAGAAGTCTTGTGAGTGGGGGCAGGGAATAATAATGGCATTTGTTAAGTGTTCACTATGTGCCAAGCACTGTTCTAAGCGCTGAGACAGATATAAGGTAATCAGGTTGTCCCACATGAGGCTCACAGTCTTAATCCCCATTTTACAGATGAGCCGAGGCACAGATAAGTGGTTTGCCCAAGGTCACACAGTGGAATTGGAGGAAGAGATGAAATGAAGCATAGTGAACGTACCATACTCTACTGCTAAGATCATCTTCCTAAAACATCATTCAGCACACATCTCTGCACTCTTTAAATGGTTACCCATTTCTCCCCTCATCAAGCAGAAGCTCCTGACTTTTGACTTTAAGGGCTCTCCACCTACTTGCTTCCTCTTATCTCTTTTCATTCATTATTCCCCAGCTCTGTCTTTGTATCTCTCCAGTGAACCTTACTGTACCTCACTTTCAAATTACCCACCATCAGCCCAACACCTTGGCTCTTCCTGTAATTCCTCCTTATTCAAATTGGCCACCCCAGAGCTCTACCCAACTTCTAAACACTTCTGAAATCCCACTAACTGTACCTCAGTTTCTTTCCTCTGATCCCTCTACTTCTAAATCATTTTGTGTTTGCCTGCCTCCCTTATTGTTTTGTAAGTGCAGGGATTGTCTTTCATATCTATTGTACTCCCCTAAGAGCTTAGTATAGTGCACTGTACACAATAGGCACTCAGTAATTGTCAATGATGATGTTCTTCACTTCTCCCAGTGCAACCTCATCAAGGTCCTTGACTTTCAACTTTCACACCTCCAATCCTTTGCTCATGCCTTTCCCCAATCTAGAACACGAACCCTCCTTATCCTTTCCAAACTTCGTCACTCCCCTTTTCCAAAGCCTCCTATGAAATCATCTCCAAAAAGGGTGCATTTCCTGATTAATCTCCTATCTTTCCAGTTGCGCTACCCCATCAGTTACCTCAGTACTCATGTATTTATCTGTTTATTTTTTCACCTGTCTATTCCTTTTCCCTAGTCTTTCATTTTTAACCAATGCATATTAGCAATTCATGTCTGTGGTCTCCCTCACTAGATCATCAACTTGTTGCTCTCAGGGATCACATTTTTTACCTTTTTGAATACCAAGTTCGGTCCTCTGCAAACAGAAGATGCTTGGTTCTTTATGTGTAGCTTGAAAACCTGCTTCATTTGATGAAGAATCACAGGCCATTATCTATTATACTGTTAGGGTCAGTGTCCAAATTAATTCACTATAGGAGCTTAGTAAATAATGCTGATGATGAAAGAGATCATCATTTAAATTAATGGGCACAACAAATCCTATTCAGAAATATTGTCTCAGTGCTTCAGTTATTTTGCTCAGCTGTATTTTTAATGACATTTATTTTGGATAATACACTGTTGTTTCTATTTTCTGATTAGACTTGATTACATCACAGTTGCATAATTTCCCTTTACATAATTGAATATCATTAATAAGTCCCCCACCTAACCTTCAAATAGCTCCCAGATCTCTTTGACCAGAGTCATCCTAAACCCATTTTGTATATTTTCATAGCTCATTTGTGGTATACTCAGACAATTTTATTGACTGTACATATCTGTAATTTACTTTATGTATTTATATTAATTGCTGTCTCCCCTTCTTAGACTGTAAGCTCCCTATGGGCAGGGAATGTGTGTCCCAACTCTCTTAAATTGTACTCCCCAAGTGCTTAATACAGTGCTCTGCACACAGTAAGCACTGAGTAAATACAATTGGTTGATGTTTAATATGATAGATTTTGAATAGATTGTATTGTTATACATTCACATTCATGTCAACTAAACATGGAAACAACCATGGCATTAAGGAGATTCAAAAAGTATCTGTATTCAATGCCCTCATATTTTTTCTTTAACATTTTTTACCTATCATAAACACCAGTGCTTTGTGTGGGGGAAAGAGATATAAATAGGTGTGTATTAAAGGAAATACCAATGATACAGAGAAAGGAAGAGACTAATGGAGACATATAGGACTAAGTGCTTAGTAAAGTGCTCTGCAGTCAGTAAATACAATTGAATTATAATAATAATTGAGAAGCAGCGTGACTCAGTGGAAAGAGCCTGGGCTTGGGAGTCAGAGGTTGTGGGTTCTAATCCTGGCTCCACCACTTGTCAGCTGTTTGACTTTGGGCAAATCACTTAACTTCTCTGTGCCTCAGTTACCTCATCTGTAAAATGGGGATTAAGACTGTGAGCCCCATGTGGAACAACCCGATTACCTTGTACCCCTCCAGTGCTTAGAACAGTGCCTGGCACATTGTAAGCGCTTAACAAATGCCATCATTATTTAATTGTTAAATAATTAATTATTTATTTAATGATGACATTTTTTAAGTGCTTACAATGTGCCAGGCACTGTTCTAAGTGCTGGATGAATACTCCTGTGCCTACACCCTCACTTAGACACACATTCATGGCCATCATATTATTAATGGCACAAATACCATCAGAGTGGAGGGAATGGCAGTGGAAAGAGAAGGTAATTAAAGTCCTAGCTGGCTGCAGCCATTATCAGTGGAAATCACACAGTAGACCCCTATAAGATCTGATAAAGGCAGGAAATATGGACAGCTGGTGTTGGGGATTCTTGCTGGTAGTTTCCCTTACCTTTTCATGTTATTGCTCCTCTGCTCCTTGTAGAACTCTCCCAATTCCATCTCTCCCATCATCTAACACCACTTGCCAAGAGCTGAAAGCTGAGAGTTATAGTGACTGAAATGACAACAGCTGTGTTCTATTTTGGCTTCTACTGTAGTTGATGATGATAGTGATGGTATTTATTAAGTGCTTACTGTGTGCCAAGCACTGTTCTAAGCACTGGGGTAGATACAAGGTAATCAGCTTGTCCCACGTGGGGCTTGCAGACTTAATCCAATGAGGTGGCTGAGGCACACAGAAGTTAAGTGACTTCACACAGCTAAGTGGCAGAGCCAGGATTAGAACCCATGACCTCTGACTCCCAAGCCTGCAGAAAAGCAGCATGGCTTAGTGGAAAGAGCTCAGGTTTGGGAATCAGAGGTCATGGGTTCTAATCCTGACTCTACTGTTTGTCACCTGTGTGACTTTGGGCAAGTCACTTAATGTATCTGTGCCTCATCAATTACTTCATCTGAAAATGAGGATTAAGACTGTGAGCCCTATGTGGGACAACCTGATAACCTTGTATCTACCCCAGCGCTTAGAACAGTGTTTGACACAGAGTAAGTGCTTAACAAATACCATCATTATTATTACTATTACTGCTTTACTCTGCACTGAGAACTCGGTCTCAGTAAGTATCATCAATCATATTTATGGAGCGCTTACTGTGCTCAGAGAACTGCATTAAGCACTTGGAAGAGTATAGTATAACAGAGTAGGTAGACACACTCCTTGCCTACAAAGAACTTTCAGTCTAGAGAAGGGAGAAAGCATGTTAATCTCAAGGGAATCTGTGTGTTGAGCTAATGTGTACGTGTCTGAGAGATGGTGTCTGGCTGTGGCAGTAGTGGGTGGCTCACTAAAGGAAAGTCAGGAAAGGATAGACTAGTGACGGATCTTTTTGCATCTTCCCCCCTCCCCCCAATCCATTCTTGCAGGAGTTGGAGTTAAGACAGCAAGTCCTGTCTTTTAGCCACTTTTGATTCTGGCCTATGTTCTACTTCCAAACCTTCTTCTGACTTCTGGTCAAGCAAGCAGTGGCAGCTGCTGATGAAAGTGAAAGTGAAGCAGGAGAAAACTCCTATTTGCCTCTTTACCTCAGGGGACTCAGCATTAAAAAAATGCCTCCAGTTACATGGTATTTGTATTTCATCTGCTACATCCAATTTTCACTTCAAAGTTCTTATTCGCTTTCATTTGAAGGATCCTAGGATGTGCTCTATGAACTTGATTTCAATAGGGCTTTCACTTGAATAGGAACTGCATGAAAATTCTCAAAGAACCGAAGACATTGTCAACTTCTGGTGGGATGGAAGGATAACTTTACCTAACAACTGGAAAGGAATGTGAGTGCAGGGGAATGCATTGTAGAGGAATATCAACATGCTACCCTTTCACATAGAGAGTCTTCCTGTTTTTTTTTTAATCATGCTGATATCTTTTGTGTTGGAACTTATTCAAAGAAGTATAATCTTCAAAAAAAAGGTATCAGTATTCCTATGCCAGTCAATAGTGCCTATGGGATTTTAAAGAATATCAACTTAAGGTTGCCTGCAGTAGCAATGGACAAAATTCTTCAAAGAATTGTAACTCATCACAGTCACCACAACTACTTTTTACTGTCAGGTAATTTGATTCTCCAGGATAAGTAAAGGGGAAGAGTAGTAGTTAGTAGTATTCTTTTTCTCTCAATTTGTCCATGATGCCAAGAGGCATGATCCCATACCTTCCGCAAGAGTGTCCAAATAATGCAATCTTATCCACGGGGCAGCCTACTGTCCTCTCATACTAGGGCTTGCCACTACTTGGAGAGATTCTTAGCATTAATATATACTTCTGAGATGATGATCTGCCACTCCACCCCCATTCTCATCCCTAAATGATCCTACATATTGTTGGGGGTGAAAAGGGGCCTGTGTGAGCTACAGCATGGTAAAGTTTCCTCTTCTTTAAAAGGAAAGATGTCACTCTTTTTTGCCCTTTCTGGAGAGAATATGCTCATTATTATTTTCACCAAGAACTTATTTATTTAGTTCATTTTTCTGATCATATTTATATATCAAATTTGTATAGTTTGGAACTTTGTGTTGTGGAAGTCTTTTTTTAAATATCAAACTGCATGCCTAAGTAAATCAGTATAAAATCCATATTCATTTTTAGAATAGGAAAACAAAGAAAAATTAAGCAACTTACCTAGGGCTGCACATTATCAATAGCATACTTTAACTGTAAAATCCACACCCCTAATATTTGAAAGAGTATTTATTGCAGTATTCAGCATCGTAAATATTATAGAAGTTGGGATAGCAATGAACTCAAAGTTGCTTGAAATTTTCCCTAAAAAATAAAGAATAAGTTCAAAATAGAATGAAAGGAGAAAATATGCCTTATCCCATCTTCTCCATGTAGTTACGTTCTTTACCTGGACAAACACCACCAAAACATTTTGGGCATTTATCCTCAAAAAATGATAATGGTAGTGTATCTATCAATCAATGATATTTATTTCATGCTTCCTGTTTGCAGAGCACTGTATTATGTGCTTGGGAGAGTACAATTCAACAGAATTGTTAGACACATTCCCTGCCCACAATGAGCTGCAGTCTAGAGGATATAAGTGGCTAATTACATAAACAAAGATGTCTGTGCCTTTAAATGCATGATCAACTTTTTTGTTGTTGTTTTTTCATGGTGTTTTTTTAAAAAAAATTAGCCTTCTGAGTGTAGAGTGACTTCTTGCAGAAGACAAAATAATCTTTTTTGATTCCCTTTTCAAAAAAAGATATAGTTCTATTATTGAATAGTCCATGAGCTCTAGACTGTGAGCTTGTCTCTGAACTGTGAGCTCGTTATGGGCAGGGACTGTGTCTGTTTGTTGTTGTACTCTCCCAAACACTTAGTACAGTGCTTTGCACACAGGAAGTGCTCAATAAATATGATTTAATGAATGAATGACTTAAAAAAATAGGTTTGAAATCTGAGGTTTCCCAATTCTTAAACTTTCCAAAAAATTCCAATTTCCAGATAAGTTTGAAAAATATTGTGTGGGAGTGTGTTTAGAGCCATGGAAACTGGGCAATATGCACAAAAAAAATCTTTAAAAAAAGATTTGAAAACAACCATTAAAGAAAATAGAATAGAATAGAACTTTCCCATCCTTCCCAGCAGTATTTTCTGAGGAGATCTCCTGACTCCTCTCAAATGCCACCCCCTCCACATGCACATTGGACCCCATTCCTTTGCACCTTATAAAAGCTCTCACCCCTTTCCTCCTTCCCTCCGTAACTACCATCTCCAACAGGTCACTCTCCAATGGCTTCTTCCCCACTGCCTTCAAACATACCCATGTCTCCCCCATGCTAAAAAAATCCCTCCCTTGACCCCACAGCCCCCTCCAGTTATCACCTCATCTCCCTCCTACCCTTCCTCTCCAAACTCCTTGAGCAAGTCATCTACACTTGCTGCCTCAAATTCCTCTCCTTCAACTCTCTCATGGAGTCCCTCTCATCTGGCTTCTGCCCCCTTCACTCCATTGAAGCCACCCTCTCAAAGGTCACCAATGACCTCCTTCTTGCCAAATCCAATGGCTCTTACTCCATTCTAATCCTCTTCTACTTCTCAGCTGCCTTTGACACTGTGGACCATCCCCTTCTCCTCAATATGGTATCCAACTTTGGCTTCACTGACTCCATTCTCTCCTGTTTCTGCCTTATCTCTCTGGCTGTTCATTCTCAGGCTCTTTCACGGGCTCCCCATCCCCCTCCCATTCCCTAACTGTAGGGGTTCCTCAAGGTTCAGTTCTTGGTCCCCTTCTATTCTCCATCTACACTCACTCCCTTGGAGAACTCATTCACACCCATGGCTTCAGCTATCATCTCTATGCAGATGACACCCAAATCTATATCTCCTCCCCTGTTCTCTCTCCCTCCCTCCCTCCAGTCTCACATCTTCTTCTGCCTTCAGAACATCTATACATGTCCTCCCTCTACATGTCCTCTACATGTCCTCCCTCCACCTAAAACTCAACATGTCCAAGACAGAGCTCCTTATTTTCCCTCCCAAACCCTGTCCTCTCCTGAACTTTCCCATCACTGTGGATGGTACAACCATCCTTCCCATCTCATAACTCTGCAACCTTGGTGTCATCCTTGACTCCGCTTTCTCATTCACCCCACATATTCAATCCATCACCAAATCCTGTTGGTCTCATTTTCACAACATCACCAGGATCCGCCTTTTCCTCTCCATCCAAACTTCTACCATGTTAGTACAATCACTCATCCTATCCCTACTGGATTACTGCATCAGCCTCCTTTCTGACCTCCCAAACTCCTGCCTCATCCCACATCAGTTCGTACTTCACTCTGCTGCCCAGATTATCTTTCTACAGAAACGTTCAGGGCATGTCACCTCCCTCCTCAAAAATCTCCAGTGGTTGCCTATTACCCTCCATATCAAACAAAAACTCCTCACTATTGGCTTCAAAGCTCTCCACACCTTGCCCTTTCTTACCTTACCTCTCTTCTCTCCTTCTACATCCCAGCTTGCACACTCCACTCCTCTGGTGCTAACCTTCTCATTATACCTTGATCTCTCCTGTCTCGCCACCGACCCCTGGCCCACATCCTACCTCTGGCCTGGAACACCCTCCTTCCTCATATCTGCCAATCACTCTTCCCCCCCTTCAAAGCCCTACTGAAGGTGCACCTCCTCCAGGAGGCTTTCCCAGACTAAGCCCCCTTTTCCTCATCTCCCCCTCCCTTCCACTTCACCTCAACTCACTCCCTTTGCTCTTTCCCTCATCCCCGCCACACAGCACTTATGTATATATACATATATCTATAATTCTATTTATATTGATACCTGTTTACTTGTTTTGATATCTGTCTGCCCCTCCCCTCCCGCAATCCCCGACTGTAAGCCCACTGTGGGAAGGGATTTTCTCTATTGCTGAATTGTACGAGAAGCAGCGTGGCTCAGTGGAAAGAGCACGGGCTTTGGAGTCAGAGGTCATGAGTTCGAATCCCAGCTCTGCCACTTGTCAGCTGTGTGACTGTGGGCAAGTCACTTAACTTCTCTGTGCCTCAGTTACCTCATCTGTAAAATGGGGATTAAGACTGTGAGCCCCACGTGGGACAACCTCATTCCCCTGTGTCTACCCCAGCGCTTAGAACAGTGCTCTGCACATAGTAAGCACTTAACAAATACCAACATCATCATCCATCATCATTACTTTCCAAGTGCTTAGTACAGTGCTCTGCACGCAGTAAGTGCTAATTAAATACCATTGAATGAATAGAATGAAACCTCCCTTAGGTTATACTGATCTGACTGGCAAGTCAAAGAATGTGAAAATCTTTGGTTGTGACCTACTTCCTTCAAGTGCCCAGGTTCTACATACAAGGGCTTCATTCCAAAGCTGTCCCTTCTTCTAGTCTTTTTTTCTTTCTCTTCTGTGGCTCCCATTTTCTGTCTCCCTATTCCTCCCTCCTAACCTTCCAATCTTATCTCTCAATGGCTGCTTCTTCCTGCATTATCCTCTCAACTGCCAAGCACTTTCTCATCTCTTAGGCTGCCTCCTTGCTCTTTCTGTTGCCAGACCCTTTACCCTGCCAAACAGTGAAAAACAGAACTTCTTTCTTTGCTGATAGAGCTTTCTGTTTCATACTAATATCAATGGGAACAGCTTGGTTTTCTTACCAGAGAGGGAAAAAAAAATCCATTATCTTCTCTGAACCTCTTCCCAAACTATTTCTCATAACTCAAACTTGTACAAAGTTTTTTAAATATAACTGAACTTCACACAGTTTCAAGCCTTTTGGATCCTAAAATGTATTCTAGCATTTAATTAGATAATCATAAATAATATTTTTGCATTTTTAAAAAGAATTTTAAACAAAATTCAAAATTATGGTAGTGTCATATGAATGAGAGTACTTTAAAAAATAAATCTTTGTGAAATATCGAATTACATACATTCATGTACACATGCTCACAATCTTCTCAGAGTGAGCCAGTATATGCCATTATGCCAAACCTATATGTCTCTTTTTTAGACTGCTTCTTGTGCAGAGTCTGGGGATTAGGAGACTAATGACAATAATAATGATGATGACTATAATGATAATAATAGTACATATTAAGTGCTTACAGTGGGCCAAGCACTGAACTAAGCACAGTGGTCTTATCTTGTCTTATGCTGTCAAGTCATCTCTGACCCATAGCCACTCCATGGACACATCTCTCCCAGAAAACCCCACCTCCATCTGCAATCATTCCAGTACTGTATCCATAGAGTTTTCTTGGTAAAAATATGGAAGTGGCTTACCATTGCCTTCTTCTGCAAAGTAAGCTTGAGCATCTGTCCTCGACCCTCTCCCACACCTCTGTTGCCCAGCATAGGTGAGTTTTGACTTGTAGCAGATTTCCTTCCACTCGCTAGCCACTACCTAAGCTAAGAATGGAATGTATATGCCTCTGCTTGACTCTCCTTCCTGTAGTCAAGACTGGTAGAGTACTGAAAACTCCCCAGGTGTGATCCTGAGAGAGGAAGCACAGTGGTAGATATAATTTAAAGAGATCAGGGAGAGTCCCTGTACCACAATCTAAGGGATGGGAAAGCAGGTATTTAATCCACATTTTACAGATGAGGAATTTGAGGCAAAGAGAAATTAAATTACAAACCCAAGATCACACAGCAGGCAAGTGGCAGAGCCCGGACTAGAACCCAGGTCCACTGACTCCCAGTTCTGTGCTCTTTCTATTAGGGCCTAGAGCCTCTATATTAGGTAAGACAGGCTCCAAAATTCTTACTAGGAAATCCTGGTAGTAAGAAAGTGGGGAAAGAGAGATTTGAGGAATGGAAGCTTATTGTTCTGCATGTGACACACTGTTCTAATTGCCTTCATGTGGATACCCTTTACTCAGGGCAAGCCAATAGCTGCTCAGAGGCAAACATCAATCAGTAGTAATGAGCCCCAAGGGGAACAGGGACTGTATCCAACCCAATTTGCCTGTATCCACCCAGTGCTTAATACAGTGCCTTGCACATAGTAAGTGCTTAACAAGTATTACTATTATTATTATTGTCATTATTATTACTATGTCCTTACTATGTGCAGAGCACTGTGTCAAGCTCTTGGGGAAATACAACAGAGTTGATATTCACATTTCCAGTCCACAATGAGCATGCATTTTAAAGGGGAAGACATACATTAATATATGTATTCATTAATAATTAATATACGTATGGCTGATGGCATCCACATGGGCTTGAACCACTGGGATTTTTCTGATATCTCAGTAGGTAAATTCAGCCCTGCCAGTATAAGATGATGGTAAATGCTCATTTGAACATTAAACTGTGTATAAAATATGTTATATCCTAAATTAACATGTCTAATGCTATGTTAAAGTGAGTGTAGCATCAATGTTGGGAGACTGACCATGTCCAGGCCTTCAATGTTAATGATCTTGTCTTTCCATTTGATACTGAATATGCCCCATAAGTGATATGAGTGGAACTGCTCAAGTAACTGAATGTCTTCTGCGATGTTCAAAAAGCATCAGCCTACAACAAAATGCTTTAAATTAGATGAATTTTTCACTAAATTTGGACCTGAATTGGATGAATTCTTCGGCTAAATTTGAAAAATCACTGCCTCGTTCAAGAGAACAAGCTTCTAACTTCTCCAGCCTCCTATAAAGATTCTTAAACATACTATAAATTGTTTAATAATCTTTTAATTACTCTTACAGAGCTCAAACAATAGTTTAGCAAAGTTTAGCATTATAGCATATAGAGAATGGAATTTCATAGGATTTTTCCAGGTGTTCTAGAAAGGATCAGGATTTATAACATATAAGTCTTTGGGAAAACATATCTTATGGTATATCCATTCATGATACATCTACGTTTTCGAGGAACACATCACCACTATATTGTGGAGTATGCCTGCAAGGGGATAACAATGGAAACCCAAAGATTTTGGTGGCTGGATATGAAGAGGATTAGGACACATTAGTGCCCTCTGCTAATGGATATCACTGGATCTGAATCATTGCTACAGCCAGTGAGGGCATAAAACCCAGAGAAAAGGAATAAAGGGCTTTTCATTGTTGCCCACTTTCTTTCACTCCTCAACCCCACAGGAGTTCTATCCCATCTTGCCCACTCACCAACTTGGACATACGCTTGATCTCATCATCTCTAATCACTGTATAATCTCTACCCTCACCAATTCTGAAATCCCTCTATCTGACCACGACCTCCTCACCTGCCTTCTCTCCCACACACCTCCTCCCACATGAATCTGTGCTGTTCCTCCACAGAGATCTCCAATCTTTTGACCTCATCTAATTTTCTCAAGTCATCATGCCCCATTTAATTTCCCTACCCAAACTACCTTGCTTTGGTAACCAAATTGATGTTCTCAGCACCATCCTCTCTACTGAATTGAACTCATTGGCTCCCCTATCCCTTCATCTATCTTGTACCACTAACCCACAGTCCTGGATCACCTCAACAGTTTGCTTCCTTCGCTCCTGTGCCAGGTAGCCTAAGTAGCTATGCAAGAGTATTTGAAAAGATGAAGCTTGTGAGAGGGATTTTTCAGTTGCTTATTAGTTATTTCAGCCACCCATTGTACATGTGGCTATGTTCCTCATCAGTGACTTCATTTTCAAGCATGCAGGACAACAGTACAAACACACACACATATATATATATATGTATATATATATATATATGTGCACACACACACACCTATCATAGCTGAATCTTTGTGCATTTGTCTGGACTGCAGGTGGACACATTCTAGGGTAAGTCATTTCCAATTTAGAAAGCAATTGAAATAAAATGTTTCAATATTTGGTGCACACATGGCTAAATTCCAGTGGATTTATTTAATCTTGGCAAGTAAAACAAGAAGCCAACAAGGGGAGTGATATCCTGGAGAATATGCTGGAAAGATGGATGAAAATGTGCCAAAGTCATAGAGTCTGCAGTACATAACAATTTTCTCCATAAATATCAAGAGAGTCTGTCAGAGAAATGAATGTTACAAGACCCCCAAAGAGGTAACTTAATGACCAGAAAATGAAAAGCAATTCCAGGATTCAGAGGGAGGATAAAAGAGTACCTAGAGGTAGTAGTTGGAAAGTGATCAAGATGAGAGAGTCTTTAAGGAGCAAAGGTAGCAAATATATTTGCCTTTTTTCACTTATTTACAGAATGAATTCCCTCCCAGTGTGATGATGGAGAGGGGACTGGTTTTGGACTGCCAGATTCCACCTCGCTTCTGCTGCTGAATCGCACTACTTTAACTGCTATATTCTTCCTCTTTTTTTTCACTATTCTCTTTTGTCATATGTTTTCCCACCTCCACACCCACTGTAACAAGCGATGTCAGTTCCTTGTGAGCAGGGAACATTTCTACCATCTCTGTTAGACAATACTCTCCCAAGCACTTAATACAGTGCTCTGTGTACAGTAAGCACTGTGTGCCCAGTGTGGGCAGGGATTGTCTCTCTTTATTGCTGAATTGCACTTTCCAAATGCTTACTACAGCACTGTGCACACAGTAAGCTCTCAATAAATATGACTAAGTGCTCAAGAAATACGATCGATTAATCAGGAGGGGATAGTCTACTCATATCAATCAGCTAATCAATGGTATTTATTAAGCACTTATTATGTGCAGAGCACTGTGCTTAGAGTTGGCAGACACACTCCCTGCCCTCAAAGAACTTACGATCTAGTCATTGCCACTCACCTAGAGTCCAAGAAGGATTAGATTACATTTTAAATTCTAGAGATCAGGGACTGCATTTTTGTAATTTTAACACAGGTCCCTGTATACAACCACAAAAATGTGGGCACTTAAGAAATGCTCGTTGATGTTGATGCTGATTATAATTAGAATTGACTTAACAGTCTGTTGCTTAATTTAGGAAGTTACATTACTTCTTGGAGATGAGTACTTAATAAGTATTTTTCATTATGACATAATAGTAATCATAATTATGATAATTATAACAATAATAATAAATAATGAGCTCTCTTCTACCCGGGAGAACGGGCTCTCCTAAAGACACTTAAAATTCATGAGTTCAAACACTTACATAGTAGGGAGTGGAAGAGAAGCAGAAAGAATTGCCGCATGCTGTACTTAACCATGGACTTGAGGCAAACTGGTTGTCACTGCCCACCCCAGCTTGCCCACGGTAGCAAGAAGCACTTTGACTTGGAGGGAGGCTGATGATGGGATAGCTGGAGTTTTGTCCTTGGTTCAGGCCACCTCCCATTCATACCATTATGTATTGTTGAATTGTACTCTCCCAAGCACTCAGTACAGTGTTCCTCACACAGTAAGTGCTCAATAAATTCGACTGAATGAATACCTTAAGGCATTTTTAGGCAGTCTGGCCTTCATACTGCTTAAGCGTGGAATTCAGATGCCCGTGGTCCACAGGTACTTGGATCAGCCTTGAGGATCTTCTCCACTCAGAAGGCTTCACAGAGGGGTTTTGACTTAAAGCAGACAATGGTTCCATAAACTGCTGAGCTCCAGAATGATTTTAGGTGCCTCTGAGGGTTTTTTTTCAATTTATTATGGTATTTGTTAAGTGATTACTGTGTATCAAGCACTGTTCTAAGCACTGGGGTAGCTACAGCTTAATCATGTTACACACAGTCCTTGTCCCACATGGGGCTCACAGTCTAAGTAGGAGGGAGAACAGGTATTGAATCCCCATTTTGCAGTTGAGGAAACTAAGGCACAGAGTAGCTAAATGACTTGCCCAAGGTCACGCAACAGGCAAGTGGCAGGACCAGGAACAAAACCCAGCTCCTCTGGTTCCCAGGCCTGTGCTTTATCCACTAGGCCACGTTGCTTCCCCCGCTGATGTTTTGAAAAATGGACACCAACTACACAAGACCTTATATTCTTGGGGGGGGGGGGGATTGAGGGCGGGGCACTTAATGTGGTGAATAAAGAAAAGACACCCTCTCTGCTCATGTTGGCCTGAACCCCTGGCAGGATCTGAAGGCAATGGGGTTGCCAGGGGTTCAGGAACCTCAGAGAAGTGCAGTTATGTCTTGGAGAAAGGCACAAATCCCTCTCCCCCTTTTAATTTTTCAACTGTGAAGTTTTTAGATTGTGAATCCCCTGAGGTACAGGGACTGTGACTAATTCCTATCTGCGTATTCTTTCCTAGCACTTAGTGTCATCCTCTGCACACAGTAAGTGCCTAATAAATACTAATATTACTATCACTACTACACACACTGTCTTCAAAGACAGAATCTGAGTGGCACATGCATAAAAACTGGAAGCCCTAATGCAGGTTTAGCTGTGCTCCCTTGAACCAGAATATCAGACCTGATAATAATGATGACGATTGTTGTTTTTATATAGGCTGGTGCTATTTTGAAAGTATTGTAGGTCGTGCTATTTTCTTATAGGGCCCACTAGCTACCAATTCACTGGCTGGTCAATCAGGTAATCAGGGTTTCAGATTCCTATTGTTTAAATAAAGATAATAAGAATTCATAACTCCCAAGGTGCTGAAATTAAAGATGACAGGCATATAAAGTCCTGTGAGCAACCCTGTATAAATTTCTGTGTAAATACAAAATGATACTAGAACTAAAAATCTCAGATGTGAAATTAAATTTTAACACTCTACCAAAGCACCGGTTTTATTGTTCCAATTTTACTTGAAAATCTAAAAATGCTTTTTGTGAACAACTTTTATTATCAATCTGTTTGAATTTAATTTGACTAGTTTTTATTATATTAAATAGCATTCTGTTGAGAATTGCTGGGGTAGGAATACCTATATCATAATTTGTGTCTACATATACTAGTTGATTAGTGGTAACTGACCAACTCAATGAATCTATCTGCTGTTTTTAAAAATGATGTTAAAGTAATACGTTTTAGAGAAATGGTGGTGTTGAATAACATTTATAATCGAAGAGCAAACTTTTCCAAAATACTTATATGTAATCAATTTTTTACGTAATTTTGACAAGCCAAGTTTATATTAGAGCTAGAAAAATATTTTTGAATCATATACAAGGGAAAAATTATTTTAACCCTTTGAAGATCTTCTTGGTTCATTCTTTAATGATTAAATATTCAGTATAGAGAAAGAAATTGATGATTTACTAACAGTAGAAAAGCCTTCATCTATTTGTAGATGCATGTGTTTCCTTGAATTTCTCTGTGTAATTAAGGTCAAATAAAACACCAATATGATTTACCAAATATATCAATTTTATCCAGAGTTATCTCCCAGTCTTGAACATAAAGTCATAGACTGGCAGAGAACCTCAAAATATTATCTTGTCCAGGCTCCTGTCTCCAGGCAGACAACACCCCCAGAATTCCTTCTATCCTTCTTCCCTGCATGTTGGCTCTGCTTAGCATTGAAGATCAGATAAAATCTGGTACATTTAAGGTCATTAAATCTGTCATTCAGGCATATTTCTAAACTATCAAGGAAATTTGAATGAGAGCTAAAATAGGATAGGAACATGGTATTAGGAAAGCATAAAATAAGGAGGAACATCAGGAGATCAATCCATTTTTAAGGCTTAGTATTACAGATGATAACTAAATCTAAATCCTCCTATCCCCCAACTCCAATTATAGAACACTGAGAACATCAATAATCTGCTGTACATGAATTATGAAGTGAACACCATTATATTTAATGAGGCTATATAGAGAGTATAAATATAGATACACACATACAAGTAGGTATAATGAGATGCTAATCTGAAAATATCATCTTAATTTTAGACACCTTAATCTGTCCTGTGTCTCTTTATATACAAGGATTGAGGCAGATTACCAAAATCATACCTAAGCAAGACTATAAAAGAGCATTTGGTCTTATTTTGTCTTTATGGCAAGCACTTTGACAAACTATGCACTGCTGATGATTATCCTTGAATTCAATTTTCCCCTATTTTGAGGGTTGTGTGTTTCAATAGCCCCAATATTGTGTGTGGCAAATGTTTTGTAATCTAGAGCAGGTTTTGATTTTTATGCATGCAATCCCCAGAGCTAAATTAATACATCCTTCAACTAAGGAAAATCGAGTGTTTTTTTAAAATTATCACTACCATTTAAATCAATCAATCGTATTTACTGAGCACCTACTGCTCACAGGGTACTTTACTGAGTACTTGGGTGAGTGCAGAAAAATTAGTAGTTCAATATATTTATTAATAATGTTGGTATTTGTTAAGTGCTTACTATGTGCAGAGCACTGTTCTAAGCGCTGAGGTAGATACAGGGTAATGAGATTGTCCCACATGAGGCTCACAGTTAATCCCCATTTTACAGATGAGGTAACTGAGGCCCAGAGAAGTTAAGTGACTTGCCCACAGTCACACAGCTGACAAGTGGCAGAGCTGGGATTCGAACCCATGACCTCTGACTTCCAAGCCCAGGCTCTGTCCACTGAGCCATGCTGCTTCTCTTATTGAGCACTTACTGTGTGCAGAGCACTGATTCATACCCTCAAGGAGTTTATAATCTAGCCAGGCAGACACTAAAATATATTACAGATATGAGGAAGTAATAGATAAAACTATGTACATGAGTGCCACAGGGGTGGATGGGCTTGTGAGCACCCAAGTGCTTAGGTGGAGAAGATGTGCTGATGTGGCACTGGGAGGGACTAGGAGGTGGGGAAATGGGAGATTAACCAGGCAAGGCCTCCTGGAAGAAATGTGACTTCTGAAGGGTTTTGAAGTTGGGGAGAGCAGTGGTGGTAATAGCAGTAGAAGTAGTAATAGTAGTGGTAATAGGAGGAGGAGGAATAGTAGCATATTGATAATAATAATATTAAAAATGCTACTATTCCCATTATCATTAGTATTATTTATGGTATTTGTTAAGCACTTGCTATGTGTCAAACACTGTTCTAGGCACTGAGGTAGATACAAGGTCATCAGGTTGGCCACAGTCCCTGTTCCACATGGGGCTCAAATCTAAGTATGAGGGAGAACAGATATCGAATTCCCATTTTACAGATGAGGAAACTAAGGCCCAGAAAAGTGAAGTGACTTGCCCAAGGACACACAGCAGACAAGTGGCTGAGCCGGGATTAGAACCCAAGTCCTCTGACTCACAAATCCATACTCCATCCACTAGGCCATGCCACTTCCTAATGTTCACTTGGTGTAGTGCACCGTACCACCTAGACCACCTAAATCTGCCCTTGAAAAGTACAAAATAGTGAAGGAACACATTCTCTGTCTACAAGGAGCTCACACTCTAATCGTCTGCCAGAGGAGAACAGAACTACCTACAAGTTCTTAAATGTATATAAACTCTCCTCCATAGATTTTCATACTTCAACACTGAAGGTGGAAGAGGAGGATCAGGTCTTTTCTCTTCCACCGCCCCTCCCATCACCCACCTTCTCCTTAATTGTGCTTGGAGAAATAGTGCACCTCACTGAGGAGCTGGCCTGCTAATGGTGATTTTGCCACTTGGATAGCCCCATCCTAGCCATTCTCTAGTCACGTCTAAAGATCCGACTGCATTCCAGTTGGGGCAACCTTCATGGTACAGAAATGCTCTGGGCATGCCACTCCCCTCCTCAAAAATCTCCAGTGGTTGCCTATCAACCTTCACATGAAGCAAAAACTCCTCACTATTGGCTTCAGAGCTCTCCATCACCTGGCCCCCTCCTACCTCACCTCCCTTCTCTCCGTCTACAGCCCATCCCACGCACTCCACTCCTCTGCCACTAACCTTCTCACTGTGCCTCGTTCTTGGCTGTTCCGCCGTCGACCCCTGGCCCACATCCTACCTCTGACCTGGAATGCCCTCCCTCTTCTCATCTGCCAAACTAACTCTCTTCTCCTCTTCAAAGCCCTACTGTGGGCTCACCTCTTCCAGGAGGCCTTCCCAGACTGAGCCCTCCCTTTCCCTATGCGCCTCCTCCCCTCCCCATTGCCCCTACTCCTTCCCTCTGCTCTACCCCTTTCCCCTCCCCACAGCACTTGTATATATTTGTATATATTATTTATTACCCTATTTTATTAATGATGTGTATATATCTATGATTCTGTTTATCTATTTTGATGGTATTGATGCCTGTCTACTTGTTTTGTTTTGTTTCGTTGTCTGTCTCCCCCTTCTAGACTGTGAGCCAGTTTTGGGTAGGGATTGTCTCTACATGTTGCCGAATTGTACTTTCCAAGTGCTTAGTACAGTGCTCTGCGCACAGTAAGCACTCAATAAATACGATTGAATGAATAAATGAATGAATGAATTGTAGAGCCTGAGTTGATAGTGGTGGTCAGGATACTTGATAGAGGCAGTCCAAAGTTCAAGTACTGCACTTCTGGGAAATGCTGCAGAACTCCGAATGGGTCTATTGCTCATTAAATACTGGCATTGAGGTAGGTACTAACCAGATGAGTGCCTGCTTTAAAAAAAGGCTGAAGTCAGGGTTACAGCTAAACTGAACCTTTTTTAAAGGCAGGTTTAACAGTGCTTCTGCAAATTACTTCAAAGAGTAGATGTTCAATAAATACTATTGATGTTGATTAATTGGGTAATGTTATTACTCACATTTTAAAATAGATGAGATAATTGTGGATAAAGGAGACAATGACTTAATCAACATCTATCAGAAAACTGAGTTCTGGTCTGAACTGCAATACATGGTCTGGATGAGTCATTATTTTTTTCCCCTGAAGTTTGATGCCATTGCAATTGTGTATTAACAGTCACCATCAATAATCAACTGTAGTATTTATTGGGTGAATATTGTATCTAGTGCACAAAAATAAATATTTGGGAGCCTACAATAGAAGTTAAAGACACGGTCTCTGCCCTTGGGAGAAGGATTTACCTAACTTTTCTGCCTAGTTTCCTTTTACAGCGGTATGCAAATATAGTGTTAAGCGATGAACTTTTACTAACTAAACTTTGGAAAATAATTCCTTAAATTTACCAAGTGAAGCTCATCCTTCTCGTGAGAAATGATAATTCCTTTTATTTTCCTGTAGCATCTTGTTTATGTCCATCACTGTTATAGCCTTTTCTACTTCCAATATACAATTTCCAGTTATTATTAACCTTACTTTCTGGTCAAATCAAAGCTCAGTCCAGTGAAGTAATTGAAGCTTGCAGATGATCTAACTCTGTGTTAAAACACATGTGGGCTTCATCACACTGAGGAGACCCCAGAGAGAGAAATGTGTTTCTATTCTTCTCTTATCAGGACTAGACTTTGTGCCACCTGATATCCAACCCCAGATTCCACGTCCTCCCGAAATCCAATTTATACAATCTACTTTGGGGCTTTGGCATTTCAAATAGAACTAGCCAACACATTCTACTTTATGTGGTAGATAAGCTAGAAAATTCATGAAAATGTGGATGAAACTCAACAACAAAGCATGCAAGCAAAATTCCTGCTAGCTCTGTGAAGAGGGAATTTAATCTCTTCAAGGTTCCAGAGCTTAACCCTTGCCAAAAAAGGGTTTTTATCCACATAGATCTGGTTTGTATTGATGGGGTAAAGTAGAGTTGTTTTTTGTTTTTTAAACCATTGTCAGGTGATTTGCATTCCTATTCATTATCTATCCCATTTTTATCCTACTGCAGAGAAAATCTCCATTTGCCTCTATTCTCAAGAAACAGTCATATGTAAATTAGCACAATTCTGGATTTTTCAAGTACCAGAAAATTATAAAATTTAATGGAAGAAAATGACATTAATGTGATTTTTTGAATAAATCTCAAGAGATCTGGTTCAGAAACTTCACAACTAAATTACTGTCAGTGCTGTAAATGCAGAATAAGGAAAGGTAAGAATTTGTGAATACAGTATTGATGGATCTTATGAATGATGTAGAAATATAATGAACTCCCTCTCACCTCCCCTGGATTTATATATAACTTGTCCTTAGTGCTGAAAGATGATGCTACTGACTTGGGGATTTTATCCATGTGAGTGTGCCAGAATCAATCAATTGATCAATTGTGTTTATTGAGAGTTTCCTATGTGCACAACACTGTACTAAGCACTTGGGAGAGTACAATACAACAAGGTCTGATTTCACCCAGCAGGCCTTTCTATACTCTGCACAAAAAAGAAAACCCTGTACTTTGCTTTTTGCAATGTCTGGCTGTGGGTTCATTCATTCATTCATTCAATAGTATTTATTGAGTGCTTACTATGTGCAGAGCACTGTACTAAGTGCTTGGAATGTACAAATCGGTAACAGATAGAGACAGTCCCTGCCCTTTGAGAGGCTTACAGTCTAATCGGGGGAGACAGACAGACAAGAATTAGATTAGACTGATTAGACTGTAAGCCCGTCGATTAGACTGTAAGCCCGTCAAAGGGCAGGGACTGTCTCTATCTGTTACCGATTTGTACATTCCAAGCACTTAGTACAGTGCTCTGCACATACTAAGCGCTCAATAAATACTATTGAATGAATGAATGAAGAACAATGGCAATAAATAGAATCAAGGGGAAGAACATCTCATT
Organism: Ornithorhynchus anatinus; assembly: GCF_004115215.2. NCBI lineage: Eukaryota > Metazoa > Chordata > Mammalia > Monotremata > Ornithorhynchidae > Ornithorhynchus > Ornithorhynchus anatinus. The sequence goes on along the minus strand of NC_041749.1, from coordinate 57,920,025 downwards.
AAAGCAATAGCAAATAAATAGAATCAGGGTGATGTACATCTCATTAACAAAATAAATAGGCTAATGAAGATATATACAGTTGAGCAGACGAGTACAGTACTGAGGGGATGGGACGGGAGAGGGGGAGGAGGAGAGGGAAAGGGGGGAGAAGAGGGTTTAACTGCGGAGAGGTGAAGGGGCGGGGGGTAGAGGGAGCAGAGGGAAAAGGGGAGCTCAGTCTGGGAAGGCCTCTTGGAGGAGGTGAGCTTTAAGTAGGGTTTTGAAGAGGGGAAGAGAATTAGTTTGGCGGAGGTGAGGAGGGAGGGCATTCCAGGACCACAGGAGGATGTTGTCCAGGGGTCGACGGGGGGACGGTGAGGAGGTGGGCGGCAGAGGAGCAGAGCTTGCAGGGTGGGCAGTGGAAAGAAAGAAGGGAGGAGCGGTAGGAGGGGGCAAGGTGATGGAGAGCCTTGAAGCCTAGAGTGAGAAGTTTTTGTTTTGTGCGGAGATTGATAGGCAACCACTGGAGGTTTTTAAGAAGGGGAGTGACATGCCCAGAGCGTTTCTGCAGGAAGATGAACTGGGCAGCAGAGTGAAGAATAGACTGGAGCAGGGAGAGAGAGGAGGAAGGGAGATCAGAGAGAAAGCTGACACAGTAGTCTAGCTGGGATATTACAAGAGCCTGTAGCAGTAAGGTAGCTGTTTGGATGGAGAGGAAAGGGCGAATCTTGGTGATATTATAAAGGTGAGACTGGCAGGTTTTGGTGACGGATTGGATGTGTGGGGTGAATGAGAGAGCCGAGTCAAAGATGACACCGAGGTTGCGGGCCTGAGAAACGGGAAGGATGGTTGCACCATCCACAGTGATAGGGAAGTCAGGGAGAGGACTGGGCTTGGGAGGGAAGATAAGGAGCTCAGTTTTGGTCATGTTGAATTTTAGGTGGCGGGCAGACATCCAGGTAGAGTCGTCCTGGAGGCAGGAGGAGATACGAGCCTGAAGGGAGGGGGAGAGGAGGGGGCAGAATTGTAGATCTGTGTGTCATCTGCATAGAGATGATAGTTGAAGCCGTGAGAGCGGATGAGCTCACCGAGGGAGTGGGTGTATATGGAGAACAGAAGAGGGCCAAGAACTGACCCTTGAGGAACTCCAACAGTTAGAGGATGGGAGGGGGAGGAGGATCCCTCTGCCACTTGTCTGCTGTGTGACCTTGGGCAAGCCACTTAACTTCTCTGTGCCTCAGTTACTTCACCTGTAAAATGGGGGTTAAGACTTTGAGCCCCACGTGTGTCAACCTGATTACCTTGTATCTTCCCCAGCACTTAAAAAATACCATTATTATTATTATTCTCAATCCTGCCTCTCAATATCATGATATTCCTTCAGTCTCTAATCTAAAAGACACATTATTCCTGATTGTTTCCCAATCATTCTCTCACGGCAGCCCCACTAATCCCACATCACCTAAGATTGTGCTTTTGTTAAAATTTTCAAGTGCTTTATGTCCCTCCTCGTTTATGGTCCCCCACATCTCCACTTCAGCCCTCCTTATACCAATTGATTGGGTTTCCTGCTGCCCATTTTCTTCACATATTAAGCCCAGAGGTACTGTGTGGCAATAAGCATTGATTTGATGCTGTCAGAATGATTGTTTTCCAGGTGCTTGTTGTCTGTTCTTCTGTCTCGACATTTTAATGGCAAGTATGGTTCATATGTGATGTTAATGAAACTGTTCAAAAAGTTGGTGTGGCCCCTAAGGCCTCTATGTCAGCTCTCCATCCATTCATTTGTTCAATCAATCATATTTATTGAGCATTTACTGTGTGCACAGCACTGTACTAAGTGCTTGGGTGAGTACAATGAAACAATAAACAGACACATTTCCTGCGCACAGTGATCTTACAGTCCAGAGGAGGGCAGACAGACATCAATACATATAAATAAAATTACAGATATGAACATAAGTTCTGTGGAGCTGGGAGTGGGGAAGAGCAAACGGAGCAGGTCAGGGCGACACAGAAGGGAGTGGGAGATGAGGCAAGGTGGGGCTTAGAAGGGGAAGGCCTCTGGGAAGAGATGTGCCTTCAATAAGGCTTTGAAGGTGGGGAGAGTAATTATCTGTTGGATTTTGGGGGGCGGAGGGGCAGGTGGCAGTTCCAGGCCAGAGGCAGGACATGGGCTAGGGGTTGGCAGTAAGATAAGTGAGACAGAGACACAGCGAAAAGCTTGGCACTAGAGGAACAAACTGTGCAGTCTGGGTTGTAGAAGGAGAGAAACGAGGTGAAGTAGGAGGATGCAAGGTGGTGGAGTGCTTTAAAGCCAATAATGAGGAGTTTTTGTTAGATGTGGAGGTGGATGGGCAACCACTGGAGTATTTTGAAGAGTGGGGTGACATGTCCTGAATGCTTTTGTAGAAAAATGATCCAGGCAGCAGAGTGAAGTACAGACTGGAGTGGGGAGACACAGGAGGCAGAGTAATCAGCAAGGAGGCTGATACAGTAATCAAGGCAGGATAGGATAAGTGCTTGATTAATGTGGTAGCAGTTTGGTTGGGGGTGGGGGGACTGTGGATTTTAGCTATCTTGTGAAGTTGGGACTGACAAGATTTAGTGATGGTTTGAATATGTGGGTTGAATGACAGAGAGGAGTCAAGAATAATGGCAAGGTTACAGACTTGTGATTACTCAAGGATGGATGGTGGTCCTAGTACAGTGCTGGGAAAGTCGGGGGTGTGGGTGGGGGCCAGGGTTTAGGTGGGAAGATAAGGAGCTCTGTTTTAGACATGTTAAGTTTGTGGTGAAGGGAGAATATCCAAGAAAAGTTGTCTTGAAGGCAGGAGGAGATGCAAAACTGGAGAGAGGGAGAGAGATCAGACTGAGAATAAACAGCCAGAGACATTAGAGGAGAACCAGGAGAGGACAGAGTCAGTGAAGCCAAGATTGGATAAGTTTCCAGGAGAAGGGCGTGGTCCACCCTGTTGAAGGCCTCTGAGAGGTTGAGGAGGATTAGGATGGAGTAGAGACTGTTGGATTTGGCAAGAAGGAGATCATCGGTGACCTTTGAGAGGGTGGTTCTGGTGGAGTGAAGAGGATGAAAGCCAGATTGGAGGGGCTCAAGGAGAGAATTGGAGGAGATGAATTTGAGACAATGGGTGTAGACAACTTGCTCAAGGAGTTTGAAGATGAATGGTAGATGAGATAGGGATCTTGTCTTGTCTTATGTCTTATGCTGTCGAGTCATATCCGACTCATAATGACACCATGGACACATCTATCTGAGAATGTCCTGCCTTCATCTGCAGTCGTTCTGGTAGTGTATCCATAGGGGTTTCTTGGTAAAAATATGGAAATGGTTTACCATTCTCTCCTTCCACGCAGTAAACTTGAGTCTCCACCCTTGACTCTCTCCCATGCCGCTGCTACCCAACACAGATGAGTTTTGACTTGTCTTCCACTCGCTAGCCACTGTCCAAGCTAGGAATGGAATGGGTATGCCTCTGCTTGACTACCCCTCCTGTAGTTGAGACTGGTAGAGTACTGGAAACTCTCCTGTGCGACCCTGAGAGGGGTGGGATAAGGGGTAAAGGGTGATAACTGGAGGGAGCCATGGGGTCAAGGGAGGGTTTTTTTTAGGATAGGGTAGACATGGGCATGTTTGAAAGCAGTGAAGAAGAAGCCATTGGAGAGCAAATGGTTGAAGATTGAAATGAATGGTTGAAGAAGGAGATCACTGGTGAAAGGAGATCATTGGTGAAGATTGAAATGGTTGAAGATGGCTGTTAGGGAGGGAAAAGGGGAGTGGGCCAGAGTTTTGATAAGGTGCAAAGGAATAGGGTCAGATTTGCAAGTGGAGGGAGTGACTTTTGAGAGGAGGTAGGAGATGTCCTCTATAGATACTGCTGGGTAGGATGGGAGAGTTGAAGAGGGGACCGGAAAGGGGAAGGACTAAGGAGGGGCAAGGGCGATTTTAGAGAGAGTTAATTTTCTCTGATGGTGTCTGATGGTGTCAATTTTCTTAATAAAGTAGGTAGCAAGGGCATTGGGAGCAAGGGATGAGGGAGGTGGTGGGACAGGGGCCCTGAGGAGCGAATTAAATGTCTGGAACAACTCCAACTCAGACAATGCAGATGGAATTGCTCAGATTGTTTGATACATTGTCTATATAGGGTCCTTGACTCAGCTATATGGGCGTGGTGGAAGCAGCAGCACAGTAGACATCAATCTTTGTCTTTGGGCTGACTCCTCTTTCCTTCCAGTGCTTAGTGCAAACATTTAATACAGTGCTCTGAGCACATTAAGCACTCAGTATGATCCAATAGTCCAGTTGCCCTGTCTACATCGAATCACCCTGTGATGATTTTGTCTGTAATAGCATTTTGAGAGCGCTTCCTACCCAAGTAGTACTTTTTAAAAGGCTTCAAGCCACACTCTATCTGTGGATACCATCGGAGAAGGTGCAGTGGTTTGGGGTTTTGGTTGGCGCATGGCTTGGACCTTTTTCAGACTGATTTTATCAGCCCAAAGCATTTAGTGTAGCACATGTGTATGCAAAAATGCTAGCCACTAGTGCACAATCGTCTCCTATGAATAAACGCCTTATCGTGACAGTAGAGTTTGCGTATGCTGATGAAGCTTAGAGCTATGCCATATATGGTTTCCCTTAATGGAAACATCTAAGCCAAAACATCTGACAAAGTCAATTCAGCTATGCTGGGGAGCAGCGGCATAGGAAAGAGTCAAAGCCGTATGATCAAGTGATCAAAATGTTGATCAAAGACAATGGCAGAGACTCAAGTTTTTACGGCGCAGAAGAAGGCAATGGTAAACCACTTCCATATCTTTACCAAGAAAACCCTATGGACACACAAACCAGAACGACTTCATTATAGAAGATGGAAAGTTCTGTAGAGGGTGTGTCCATGGAGTCGCTATGGGTCAGAAATGACTAAGCAATTGAAGAAGAAGAAGCACACAATCATCAATAAATAGTAGCTCACAGATGAGAGTTCTTGAGCAAAATCACTGCAAATTCAGGTGTCCTCTGCCTTGGTCATGCAGTTCCAAAACCCCATGTTCTAAATCTTGGAACTCCTCAGTCAGCAAGGTTTTAACTTTTGAGGAAAGTATCAGTGTGGGAACACAACCTTGCTCGGCACCATTTATGACAGCAAAGGGTATTGAGAAGCAGCCTTGATCCAGTATTCTGTTTGTCATTTTGAAAAAAAGCCTCATGATTTTAACAAACTTTTCCATAAGGCAAAGAATGGCCCGTGGGCCATTGTGGTTTAATATTGAGAGACAACCAGAAAGAAGGATATGTAAATGGGAGCAGGAAAGCATTGAGGAGGTGAGGGAGGGAGACTCTTTGGGAAGTTCACATCTGATGTTGGTTCTCCCACTGCATGAGAGTTGCATTCATGCAAAAACAACGTGTTAGGGTAAATTTATGCTGTAGTACTCATCCCATGTAAACACTATGCAAATGAGTGCAGTTGTTTTTTTTAACACTGCATCAGTCTGTATCCTGACAGAAGTGTATTATCAGATACGCAGTCCCTAATTCTGCTGTCATATTCATACTGAAATACATAGTGAAAACGTGCTAGATTGTAAGCATCTTGAGGGTGCTTACATAGACCCCATGTTCCCAAATGTTCTCCCAAATGCTTAGTAATGAATCACTCAGTGGTAGTTATTGATTATTACTGAGTGCAGACCACTGTACTAAGCACTTGGTAGAGAACAATATAACAGAGTTGGTAGACACAATCCCTGCCTACAAGGAGCTGACAGTCTAGGGCAGAGGGCTCTGCATACAGTAAGCACTCAGTAAGAAGTCACTGGGAGATTGTAAAGGGAGGAAGTGAAGGCTGTGAGTATGTATATCAGTCAGGGAGGGGTAACATTACTGAGCTGATGAAAGGACAGAATTATAGCAAGAGAGGTTATGAAGTGATAGAGGTTGGCTTAGTTCTAGATTTCCACCAATGAGGCTCAACTGAACAACTGCAAAAGTGGGAGAAATGAAAATGGGGAAAATCAAGGGCTGATGGTTGGTGGCATGAGAGTGAAAGAGGGATGAGGGCATAGGAGTTGAATTTAGAAGAGGACATTGTTAAGCGTGCAGACCTTTGTGTCTAGACAGAAGGAGGCAATTAGCAAAGTAACTTTGCTCATCTAACACCAACCTACTCACTGCAACTTGAGTTCATCTGACTTGTAGCGATCCCTTGTCCATGTCCTCCCTCTAACCTATAACTCCCTTCCCCCTCACATCCCATGGACCACTACTCTCCCCACCTTCAAAACCCTTCAAATCCTCTACTAAAATCCAAGAGACCTTCCCTGACTAGGCCTTCATTTCCCCTATTCATCCTCCCTTGTACATACCCTATCTCGGTGCCTCAGTTACCTCATCTGTAAAATGGGGATTAAGACTGTGAGCCCCACGTGGGACAACCTGATTCCCTTGTGTCTACCCCAGCTCTTAGAACAGTGCTTGGCACATAGTAAGCGCTTAACAAATACCAACATTATTATTGGATCTGAACCCCTTAAGCATTCGATTTTTGCCACACCCCCAGCACTGCAGCACATATGTAAACATCCAATTTCCCTATATGTGATATATTTTAATGTCTGTTTTTGCCTCTAGACTGTAAGCTACTCGTGGGCAGGGGACATGCCTACCAACTCTATTACATTGTACTGTCTTCCAAGTGCTCTGCATACAATAAACACTCAATAAATGTCACTAATTGATTGATTGATTGAATGAGTTCAAGAGAGGTGCTATAGGATAGGTGGAAAGGGTTCAGAGCTAGAGGCTTCTATGGAGGCTAAGGACAGATTTCAGAGGGTGAGAGAATGTGAATGAGGAAACAGATTTAGAGGTTTGGCCTCAGAGTGGCAATGCACAGTTGGTGAGAGCAAAGGTCTGGGAAGTATAAGGACCAAGGTGTATCCATATTTGTAGTTTATATGGGGCATAGTTGGACATCATTAGATTTGAGTGGAGTATGGAAGCAGGGGGCTGGAAAGTCAGCAGAATTGTCCCTTAAAATGAATATGGTTATGGGATTGAAAATAGTGGGGTTCAAAAGGGCATCAAATTTATCCAGAAATGCAAATGTGGATTTCGAAAGGTAATAGATGATGGCACCTAATAGCTTTAGTGGGAGACAGAAAGAGATTATGTGAACTTCCAGTAATGTGACAATGATCTAAACTGTAAGCTCACTGTGGGCAGGGAATGTGTTTGATGATGTTATATTGTACTCTTCCAAGCACTTACTACAGTGCTCTGCAGTAAATGCTCAATAAACATGATTGACTATGTGGGGAGGTAAGATGGTAGAGTGAAAGGGGCACCAGGGTGGCAAGTCACTGTGAGGTCCTTCGGAATGACACAAGCCCAGCTAAGTGCTTAATGTTCAAATCTCCCACTACCACCACTTACTTATCAACAATATTTATTGAGCACTTACTATATGCAGAGCACTGTACTAAGCACTTTAGAGGAATACAATATAACAGTAGTAGACATATTCCTTTCCCACAATGAGCTTATAGTCTACGGGTCTGGTAGAAGAGAATACCATGCTTCTTCATCATCATCACCATTTGATCAAATAGTATTTACTAAGTGCATGCCCAAAGAACTGTATTGAGAGCAATACAAACATGGCCTGTGTCTCTGAGGTATTCACTTCCTAAAATTTTGAAATTCCACATTCCAGAATGAACCTTAGTGCCCTACTAGACTGCTTTTAGTAATGCTTTTATCACCTGACTACATCCCCAAGCATAAAGCTAGAAGAGTGGTGTTTGAATCTGAACCATCCATTCATAAAACCATTTTGTGGTCTTAAAGTTATTCAGTTTAATGGCAAATTTCATTTCTAAGTGGATTTTAGGTAAATATAATAAGGAGTGTCCCCCTTTGAATGAAAGCCTCTTAGTGTTTGGTGGTAATCTTAATTTCCTGATTGAACAGAAAAAAATGGATTTAGAAGCCTCTATTATTCTAAGAATCAGGATATACCATATTTATGCAAGTATTGTTTTGTGCTCATTATTTCAGATAAATTTTACTTTGAAAGATCTAGGTATATATGATATTTGCAGGAGATCCTTGGAATCACCCCAGGCTCAGAAATGAAACCCAGACATATTCTGAAGAGAGATATCCAGATTTATTTTCTATTAAATAAACTGGATAATTTATATACAAATGTCATCAGAAAAAGAAGTGGAGGCAAGGTTTTTAGGTAGCATAAATGTCTGTTTACTGGAACAGATTGACCTAGAACCAACAAGGAAAGATAACTAACTAGATTTAATTCTTAGTGGACAGGAGCTTTTTCAGGAGATAGATGTGGGAGAGCCACTCTGTAACAGTGATTATGTTTAATAAAATGTAACCTTCTTGCTGGGTAGGAGGCCAAAAACCCAACATAAGGATATTTAATTTTAGAAAATAAAACTATGAAAAAATGTGGACTTTGATAAATAGCTGAAAGGAGGAGATTTTTGAAAGGAGCAAGTGATTTATTACATAGACCTGCACCAGTTAAAAAAACACCAGACTCGAGTAAAATATGGACCACAGAACATCTTGTATGACTACCTGGCAGGATCAAAGAATCCCTCAGGACAAAAAAAATCTCCTTTATTAAAATGGAAAGCCCCCCCCCCCCCGAAGTGAGGAGAGCAAGAAAATTTAATGACTGGTGAGGCAGGTACAAAGAGGAAATTAGGCAGATCAAAAAGAAGTGTGAAAAGCACCTATCCAAAACTAATGATAAAAGATTATTCAAATATATCCAAAGCAAGAAGTTGAATTGGAAATTAGTGGGGCACTTGATGATATTGGGATAAAAGGTGCACTTGGGGATGAAAAGAAAATTGCCCAGAGTCCTCATGGATTTTTTTAGTTTGGGCTTTACTGAAAAAGTTGTTCAAGAGATTCCCAACCCAAAATATTTTTTTTTTGTAGCAAAAGGATAAGAATTGGATCAAATTATGGTGCCAACACAGGCTGTTTTAAATATAATAAACAAAATGGGAACAGTCAATGGGACTAGATGGCATCCACCCAAGAGTTCTGTAGGAACTCAGAAGAGAAGTTCTGGTCCTCCTGGTAAGAATGTGTACCCTATCACTGCAGTCACTGTACTAGTGGAGAAGCAGATTGCCAATTTAACTCTATAAAAAAGGATCTGACAAGTGATCGTAGGACAAGTGATCCTAGGATGTTGCACATCTTTAATGGCAACCTCAAAGGATAAGCAAATGCTGGGATTATCAGGAAAGGGATAAATAATTTTTTTTAAAGTGTATTTTTTTTTGCTATAGGATAATAGGATAGCATAGTAAAGCCAATTTATCTGTTAAGGGTAGTTGTAGTTGCTGTCTTAAGGAGGACATAGAGGTAGAAAAGGTAGAGAAAGCATGATTAAAAAGTGATTAAAAGGCTTGAAGAAGCTCCCATATGAAGAGTGTTCTTAAAGATCAGGATTTTGTTCTGGAAAGACAAAGGTTGAGAAATGACATGATTGAGATTTTCAAAATTAAGAAGGGGGTGGGCATGGCTTAGTGGAAAGAGCATGGGCCCGGGAGTCAGAGGACAAGAGTTCTAATCCTGACTCCACCACTTGTCTGCTGAATGACCTTGAGAAAGTCATGTAACGTCCCTTTGCTTCAGTTACCTCATCCGTAAAATGGGGATTAAGACTCTGAGTCCCATGTAGGACATGGACTGTGACCAATCTGATTAGTTTGTATCTACCCCACAGCTTAGTACAGTCCCTGGCACATAGTAAGCACTTAACAAATACCATTAAAAAAAAGATAGAGCAAAGCAAGAAATGTTGTTCAGCCAATTCCATAATACCAGAGCACCCACTGAAAATGGTATGTTCAAAATGTACAAAAGGAAACACTACTTCACAAAATAGATAAGAAACATTAGGGAAAGCATTACCACAGAAGTTGCACAAAATTATCAGTAAGTATGGATAATGAGTTAGAGATGTAGTGAGAAGTAATTAGAGATATATTGTACATATAACCCCAATCATTAGGATGGATATCAAAAAAGGCAATTATCGCACAGGTTCTGCAAGCATCCTGTTGCCACTATTGGAAAATAATACTGGGTTTGGTGGACCTTTGTCTTTACTTTGTAGTTGCAGGGCACGGCTTCAACTATCATCTCTATGCAGATGACACACAGATCTACATCTCTGCCCCTGTCCTCTCCCTTCCCTTCAGGCTTGTATCTCCTCCTGCCTCCAAGACGTCTCTACCTGGATGTCTGCCCGCCACCTAAAACTCAACATGAGCAAAACTGAGCTCCTCATCTTCACTCCCAAGCCCTGTCCTCTTCCTGACTTCCCTATCACTGTGGATGGTACGACCATCCTTCCTGTCTCTCATGCCCGAGTCATCTTTAACTCGGCTCTCTTGTTCACCCCACACATCCAATCCGTCACCAAAACCTGCCGGTCTCACCTTTATAATATCACCAAGATCCGCCCTTTCCTCTCCACCCAAACGGCTATCTTACTGTTACAGGCTCTTGTAATATTCCTGCTAGATTACTGTGTCAGCCTTCTCTCTGATCTCCTTTCCTTCTCTCTCTCCCTGCTCCAGTCTATTCTTCACTCTTCTGCCCGGCTTATCTTCCTGCAGAAACGCTCTGGGCATGTCACTCCCCTTCTTAAAAACCTCCAGTGGTTGCTCATCAACCTCTGCACGAAACAAAACCTTCTCACTCTAGGCTTCAAGGCTCTCCATCACCTTGCCCCCTCCTACCTCTCCTTCCTTCTCTCTTTCCACTGCCCACCCCACACGCTCCGCTCCTCTGCCGCCCACCTCCTCACCGTCCCCCGTTCTTGCCTATCCCCCCGTCGACCCCTGGGCCACGTCCTCCCACAGTCCTAGAATGCCCTCCCTTCTCACCTCTGCCAAACTAATTCTCTTCACCTCTTCAAAACCCTATTTAAAGCTCACCTCCTCCAAGAGGCCTTCCCAGACTGAGCTCCCCTTTTCCCTCTGCTCCCTCTACCCCTCCCTTCACCTCTCCTCAGCTAAGCTCTCTTTTCCCCCCTTTCCCTCTTCTCCTCCCCCCTCCTTTCCCATCCCTTCAGCACTGTACTCGTCCTCTCAACTGTATGTATTTTCATTACCCTATTTATTTTGTTAATGAGATGTACATCATCTTGATTCTATTTATTTGCTATTTCTTTAATGAGATGTTCATCCCCTTGATCCTATTTATTGCTATTGTTCTTGTCTGTCTGTCACCCAGATTAGACTGTAAACCCGTCAAAGGGCAGGGACTGTCTCTATCTGTTACCAATTTGTACATTCCAAGCGCTTAGTACAGTGCTCTGCACAATTGCTTATATTCTTGATCCAGGCTCTAATCTCTAATCCTGGCTTCACCACTCAACTGCTTTGTGACCTTTGGCAAGTTACAACTTCTGGGTGCCTCAATTTCCTCATATGTAAAATGGGGATTAGAAATTTTTTCCCCTCACCTTCGACTGAGCCTCAAATGGGACTGTGTCCAACTTGATCATCTTGCCCCTAACCCAGTGCTTAGCTAGTGCTTAGCACATAGTATGCACTTAACAAAGTGACTGCTTTCTCTCTAGAGTCCACAGCTGATTGATCTCCCTCACCACTGAAAGCTAGATGGGATTTCTGACTTGAGAGAATTCCACTGTGACTAACATATGATGAAGCCTGAAGTTAAGACATTAGTCAGGAGGACTTTAATGATTGCAACCAATAGGCTCAATTCATAGACCACTTTGAACTCAGCGTTTAGTACAGTGCTTTGCACACAGTAAGTGCTCAATAAATGTGATTGAATGAATGAATGAATTCCATTTTATGTTTCTATCAGTTTCCTTCTTTTTCAGGGTTTGGTCACTAGAGCTGTAATGATGGGCCCATAATCTTCTACCTCCATGGATAGGCAAGCCCTTGAAGAAAGAATATCACCTTTCCTAGGATGGAAAAGAAATGGTCTGGTCTACTAATTGCTATAGAAAGTTCAACACTATACTGAGCTACCTATTCCTAGACTACCACTCCTGAATTCTCATGTTGCAGAAAATTATGAAAATTAAGAATAACATCTAAGTTTCAATGGTAAACTTTCTCTGAGGTTTCATAAACTTGGTGTTCCAGGATTTGGAATTAATCATTCAGTCAATCAATCCATGGTAGTTTTTGAGCACTTACTGTGGGCAGAGCACTATACTAAGGGCTTGGGAGAATACAGTACAGGAATTAGTAGACATGATCCCAGTCCTCAAGGAGCTAAAGTGCTTAGTACAGCACTCTGCACACCATAAGTGCTCAATTAACATCATTGATTTATCTAGTACGACAGACAGACTTTAAAATAAATTACAGACAGGGAAAGCAACAGAGTGTAAGGATATAGACATAAAGGCTCTGGGGGTGGGAGTTGGTTAAGTTAAGAAGCAGTGTGGCTCAGTGGAAAGAGCATGGGCTTGGGAGCCAGAAGTCATGGGTTCGTATCCCGGCTCTACCACTTGTTAGCTGTGTGATGGTGGGCAAGTCACTTCACTTCTCTGTGCCTCAGTTACCTCATCTGGAAAATGGGGATGAAGACTGTGAGCCTCACGTGGGACAACCTGATTAACCTGTATTTACCCCAGCGCTTAGAACAGTGCTCGGCACATAGTAAGCACTTAACAAATACCAACATTATTAAGTGTCAGATTGCTTAGAGGGTATGGACATAAATGTATAGCTGATGCAGAATGGTGGGAAGATAAGAGGCTAGTCAGGAAATGTTTCATTCATTCATTCATTCATTCAATAGTTTCCTGGAGGAGATATGATTTAAACTAGGACTTTGAAGGTGGGAGGAGTGGTGGGCTGTTGGATATGAAGGGGGAGGGAGTTCCAGGCAGGAGGGAGGACATGAGAAAAGAAGTGACAGAGAGATAAGATTAAGCAGAATAAGGAGGTTGGTGTTAGAGGAGTGAAACATGGGGGCTGAGTTGTAGGAGTGCTAATGACTATCTTGAAGACTTTCATGGACTCTTGTAGCCTGTCAAGTTGGGTATTTCCCGATGCATGGAAAGAGTATTCTGAGGACTAATTCTCAGATTCCTAATCACACACTCATGCATGACAAGGTAGTACAATTGCTAGAGCCATTACTATATTTGGAACCATGGCATATATCTGAAGATGTGCCATGCATCAAGAAGATTAATTTGGCTCAAAATGGAAAAGCTTCATATATCCCCTCTGCATCACGCTCCATGCACAAATCCTTGGCTTTTGAGATAAGACTGTTCCCTAAAGACTAAAATATTTTATGAACAATTTAGTTACCTCGACCCCAAAAAATCAGCCATTGAAATTTGTACACTTTAAGGAAATATAGCAACAAGACACATTTCATTTAAAACAAAAAATTATTTAATATAAGGTCAAACTATGGTATACACTGTTGAACCATTTACACAAAGGATCCACAGAAATAGTTTCTAGATAAATGGCAAAGATAGTAGGAGAGGGGCTGCTGATTGAGGTCATTAAAGCCGATGGTGAGAAGTGTCTGCTTAATGCAGACATTGATGGGCAATGAATGGAGGTTTTTGAGGAGTGAAGAATGATTTTTAGAAAAAATGATCTGGGCAGCAGAGTGAAATATGGCCTGGAGAGGGGAGAGGCTGGAGGCGGGGGAGTCAGTGAGGAGGCTGATGCAATAATCCAGATCGGATATGACAAGTGCTTGGATCAGCATGGTAACAGTTTGCATAGAGTAGAAGAGGTAGTGAGTGACTGAATGAATATGTGGGTTGAGAGTCATGAGTTGAGGATAATGACAAAGTTGCAGGTTTGTGACATGGGAAGGATGGTGGTGAACAGTATCAGATTCTCTTTGTTTTACTGTCTATTGCTATTTTTTCTGAAAACAAGTAGCGGTAGACTATGACAAATTTAAGTGTTTGTTTTTCCCGTTAAAAATTCTGCACTCTTGCTACATATTCCATTCTCAGTTTTCTCTAGGGACAAAAGCAACAAGGAAAGAAAATGAATAGATATCAGCCCAAAGTTTTGTGTCCAAGTACTGTAATACCTTGCCATGCTTAAAAGACATTTTTTAGGCCTTAAGAATGTACAAATCAAAAGACCTCTACATTCTCACTTGAGAAGGAATATTTGACAGCTGATATTTATGTGTTTTTTTGAATGGATGCTCAGAGACAAGCTGAAATAACATTTAAAGCCTGAGAGATCACTCCAAAAACTAAGCTTAAAATATGGATTTTGTACCAGTCAGATGTTCGGTAAACTTCCATGCAAATTTCATCCCAAATTGTTACACATTGCACAAATTACATTTATCTAGAAATTATTTTTGAGGATCCTTTGTGTAAATGGTTCAGCAGTATTTACCCTAGATTGAATTTATAATAAATGATTTTTGTTTTGAAGAAAATGTATCTTGTTGCAATATTTCCTTTAAGTATACCAAATTGCAAAAGCTGATTTTGGGGGGGTCAGGGCCACTAAATTGTTCATTAAGCATTTTAGTCTTTAGGGAACAGTTTTATCTCAAGAGCCAAGGATTTGTGCATGAAGGGTGACGCAGAGGGATAGATGAATCTTTTCAATTTTATTGCCAAATTAATCCTCTTGATGCATGGCACATCTTCAGATGTGTGGCATGCTCCCAAATTCAGTCGTGGCTCTAGCAATTGTACTACCCTGTCATGCTTGAGTGTGTGATTAGAAGTCTGAGAATTAGTCTCAGAATACTCTTTCCATGCACTGGGAAACCCCCAGCTCGACAGGCTACAAGCACCAGTGAAAGTCTTCGAGTAGTCACCAGCACTCCTAGAAGGAACTTGCACAGGAGGACTTGTAAATCATTATTATTAAATGTTCTAGAGATCAACAGTACATCTGAAGAAGACTAAGGTTATATACCAAGTTGCACCATGAAACCCCAGACGCAAAGCTTAATACTGTCATCGAATCTTATTAACTAAGGACTATACTTTTCAGTAGTGCAGAGCCAGAAAAATAATTATGAGTGGAAACTAGAAGGACAAGTGTCTTCTGGGAGATTGAAAGGCAGAGGGTGGCAACCTGGACATCGAGCTTTATACCAAACTAAGCAGCTTGGCTTAGTGGCAAGAGCCTGGGCTTGGGAGTCAGAGGACATGGGCTCTAATCCCGGGTCCACCACTTGTCTGCTGTGTGACCTAGGTTAAGCCACTTAGCTTCTCTGGGCCTCAGTTACCTCATCTGTAAAATTAAGACTGTAAGCCCCTCGTGGGACAACCCGCTTACCTGGTAGCTACCCCGGCACTTAGAACCCTACTTGGCACATAGTAAGCACTTAACAAATACCATAATTATTATAATAAAACTGTAGTTAATAATAATGTTGGTATTTGTTAAGTGCTTACTATGTGCAGAGCACTGTTCTAAGTGCTGGGGTAGATACAGGGTCATCAGGTTGTCCCACGTGAGGCTCACAGTTAATCCCCGTTTGACAGATGAGGTAACTAAGGCACTGAGAAGTGAAGTGACTTGCCCACAGTCACACAGCTGACAAGAGGAAGAGCCGCGATTCGAACCCATGACCGCTGACTCCCAAGCCCGTGCTCTTTCCACTGAGCCACGCTTAGTTGTGTCCAACCCGTACCTACCACAAAAGCCACATCCAGATTTTAGAGTTTGAGCAGTATCACCTACCAGCCATATTCAAACATCAGATGGTGAAAAATGACCAACAGAAAATGAGGTGCTGGAAAATGGTCAGTAGACCAAATTAAGGTGCACTGCAATTCACCTTTTCTAGGCAGGACAGTTGAGAAAAATCAATGCTAGCAGGATATCAAGTAACAGTGAATGGAAATAAGACATAGGCAAGGACAAATATTTTAAAGACAACTGAAGTGTAATCATTAATAATATGGTATAGCTGCAGACTATTAGAATACAACAGACCAGCCTGATGCATGGTAATCAGGTTACTCTCTTTAAACAAAGTCTTCAGTAGGTAGGTTCAAGATACCAAGAAGCAGAGTTTGAATTGATCAATCAATAGTATTTATTGAGAGCCCACTGTGTGCAGGGCACAGTGCCAAGTGATTAGGAAAATACAGTAGAATTAGTATTAGAAAATTAGAGAAGCAGCATGGCCTAGTGAAAAGACCACAGGCCTGGGAGTCAGAGGACTTGGGTTCTAATTCTGGCTCCTCTAGTTGTGTGTTGTGTGACCTTGGACAAATCACTTAACTTCTCTGTGCCTCAGTTACCTCATATGTAAAATGGGGATTAAGACTCTAAACCCTATGTGGGATAGGGACTGTGTCCAAACATATTATCTTGTATTTACCCTAGCACTTAGTATAGTGCCTGACACATGGTAAGAGCTGAACAATACCATAAGAAAACAGTAGACAACATTCCTGCCCTCAAGGAGTTTACAGTGTAATAGGGAAGGCAGACAGTGAAATAAAGAACAAGTTGGAGGAAGAAATAGTGTGTAAAGATAAGTACAGAAGTGCTGTGAGTGGGGAGGTGTGAGTCCAAGTGCCTAAGTGACACAGAAGTTCCCAAGTGGCAATTGGTGTTATGTAAAATGGGGAGATGAGAGATTAATTGAAAACAGTAACAGGGTCAGAAAGTGAAAAGAGCATCAGCGTGATAAAATAATATTTCTGTGCCCCCAGTATGGAATGAGTTATAGGCCCAAGATGAGAGAGAGAAGCTGTGGAAATTACCAGGGTATCTCACTGCTCTACATTGCCAGTAGAATCCAGGCCATAGTCCATCTGGGCAAGCTACTGAAAAATACCATTAAACTTACCATCCCTGAATCACAGTGGGGCTTCAGGCCAAAACACAGCTCAGCAGACTAGATCTTTGCACTACAACAAATACAAAAAAGTGGCAGGAAAGAAACACCAAGTATTTCTTGATCTTAGGAAAATATTTGACACCATCAGCAGACTTGGCTCTGGCAATTACTAAGCAAATTTAGCCATCTAGAGAAGATAACTGTAGAATTATCATTGACATCATCAGTACCTATTGAGCAGCGTGGCTCAGTGGAAAGAGCTTGGGCTTGGGAGTCAGAGGTCATGGGTTCTAATGCTGTTCCGCCACTCATCAGCTGTGTGACTTTGTGCAAGTCACTTCACTTCTCTGTGCCTCAGTTACCTCACCTGTGAAATGGGGATTAAGACTATGAGCCCCACGTGGGACAACCTGATCATCTTGTATCCCCCAGTGCTTAGAACAGTGCTTGGCACATAGTAAGCGCTTAACAAATACCATCATTATTATTGAGCATCTACTGGATGGAGAGTATTGTGCCATGTGCCTTAGTCTTGTTGTTAGTCCAGTATACAGAGCACAGGACTCTGCACACAGTAGGCACTCAATAAATATGATTGAATATTCAAGAAGACATGCAGAAGATTATGAACCTCTTTGTTAAATTAGTATCAATCAATCAGTCAATCAATAAATCATATATATTCAGTGCTTACTGTGTGCAGAGTACTGTACTAAGCACTTGGGAGAGTATAATACATCAGAGTTGATAGTCACATTTCCTGTCCACAAGGAGCTTATGAAGTTATGTACCAACATACAGAAAAAGCCTTACCTCCAATTAAAGAGTTTCATTGGCAATGCAACTTTATTCCATTGCTTGTCAGTCAGCCAATCAGTCAGTCAGTCGTATTTATTGAGCTCTTCTTGTGTGCAGAACACTGTACTAAGCACTTGGGAGAGTAATATAACAATAAAACACATTCCCTGCCCACAACAAGTTTACAGTCTAGAGGGAGATACAGACATCAGTATAAATAAATATCACTAGATAGTATACTAGCCAAAGATGCATGTGTTTACCTTGCCAATTCCCCCATTGCACGTTGGAGTGGATCATGAGACAGTGGGGAGGGATAGTAAGCGCAGTATGGGGTTCACAAAACAGATTATCTCTGAGACTTCATCCACAGATACCACTGAGTCCTTTCCTATTGTGTATACTGTTATTGAGTGAGACATAGAAGTGGTTTAGTAGGAGCTGGGGGTCTTTTTCAGTTTCTTGTGAAAGCCAGGGGAAAAGCTAATACAAGCAAACACCAGACTAGCAAAAACAAAAAAGAAATAGTTTTCCTTTATATAACTGAACCAGATCTAAGCCAGACAACAGCTGAAGTATCCAGTTAGGTCCTATAAAGAGCTTTGTGCAAAGGCTATTGTTTCAGAGAGCAGCACAGCATCACCAGATGGTCACTTGTACCTCTGGGCTGATTTGGAAGGTTTGGTTCCCATGACTGTCTGACTGCGAAGCCTACCTCCATCCAGCTGCTGCATTGATAAGTTTGTTTTTTTTCCAAAAAAATGTATAACACAGCACCCATCCCCATGAACCATCCTTCAACAGACTGGATAGTCTCACTATACTGATAGCGACTACACACCTGATCAGCCAACATGCAGTGGGTGCTGCCATCTTTCTATACTATGACTGTTCTTATTGTCACATCCTGCCCTGACCAGTGGGAATGTAATATTGAAGTGACAGTTTTAGATAATAATCATAATAATAATGTTGGTATTTGTTAAGCGCTTACTATGTGCCAAGCACTGTTCTAAGCGCTGGGGTAGATACAAAGTAATCAGGTTGCCCCACCTAAGGGCTCACAGTCTTCATTCCCATTTTACAGATGAGGTAACTGAGGCACAGAGAAGTTAAGTGACTTGCCCAAGGTCACACAGCTGACAGGCAGTGGAGCCGAGATTAGAACCCATGACCTCTGACTCCCAAGCCCGGGCTCTTTCCACTGAGCCCTGCTGCTTCTCACTGAGCCACGCTGCTTCTCTGAGTAGGTTAGAAGAGTTAAAAACCCACACATGTACCACATTCTAGGAGGGAAACCATGCTCTTCTGGAAGCCCACATTTTCTGTACCAGGCAACTGGATGGACATGTATATTTTTATGGTTTTTGTAAAGCACTTACTGTTTGTCAAGCACTGTTCTCAGCACTGGAGTAGACACAAGACAATCAGGCTGGACCCAGTCCCATATAGAAAAGAAACATCTTAAGAGTTCAAACTATCACTTTTTTTTTTTGCTGTTATAGCATACTCTCCCAAGCACTTAATACAGTGTTCTGCACAGAGTAAGCACTCAATAAATATGATTGATTGGTTATTAATTAGTAATATCAGGTCTGCTGATGGTACCAAATTATTTTGTAAGATATAGAGATACAGTAGGAAGGCATAGATATTATAGCTTATTCAAATGCCTTGAACCTACATGAATGCTCACAATTTCAGGCTGAAATGGGGACACATCTTATCCTCAGGAATGATTCCAGGTAAGCTCAAGGACAGGTCTCAGATCTGGGAATGGTTTCAGTCTATTTTCATGGTATGGTACACAGTCAGGAATGGGTCTGTGCCCTGCCTATTGTGAAATGCACGAACTCTTAGAGGCAACTGTGCAGAAAGTGCATTCCTCTGTCTCTATAAACCCCACAGGGAAAGATTCTGTTTGGTGAAACTTTCAGTAGGCTCTCTACTGCAGCTTGCTCAGAGGAGAATACACAGGGATGAACCAGCTCTGGGGTGCCTTGAGGAGCTGTATCCCCCTCTGTTCCATCCATCCCAGGAATAAGACATCCTTTCATACTAAACATCAGTTCAGAATGGAGTCTTACACTCACATCTCACACAAATCCTTTGAGAGAGGCGGAAGTCCCTTCAGGGGCAGGGAGGTAGTGTCATACAGCAAATGGAGGGTTTAGAACTGAAAAAGAGACTCATCTGCCCCACTAAATAATTTTGTGGGTTTTTCCATATTTTGGAGTGGGGATTAAGCTTAGAATTGGTGGAGAGCAGAGAGATACAGTTGGTGCAGGAAAGTGTGGATAAGAAGAGTCTGGTGATTCTGACACAAATTTGGTGCACTGATCAGATGGCTTTTCGATCTCGTTTCTCTATTTGATGTGCCAGGAGACAGAGTTTGCAGTAGGGCAAGTAGCCCGTTGAATACTTCATTTATTCTTCTAGTTCTAACTACACTTATCTGCTATTGTACTGGGTAGAAAACAAGGGATTCAAATGGACTCATTTCTCACAGTGGAGTTCTTTAAAGATTTTAGGCAACAGATACTGAGAAAGAAGACAAGTGTACATGTCTCTTTGTAATATGCATACCAAAACCTCATGGTTCAATAAAAGAAATGAAAGATAGCACAGTTCTTTTTTCAGCTGGAAAATACACATTTGGTACAGAGTATTTGGGAGTTATGTAAAGAATAAACACATATACAACACTTCCTACCCTGCTAAAAATATCTTTAAAATATGATATTGATGGGGATTATAAGGGCCACCAGATTTCTGTATGGCTAGGGTTGTACTACTTCTATATGTAAGTATTTATGTATGTAGATATGTACTTATGTATGTATGCAGCTATACAAATGTACACATATGTATGTTTTTCATTCACTATCCTTCTTCAAATTTGGAGCAGGCTGCATGGAGTAAAATGACTGTTTACCATTAGCTAGCTGAAGGAAAGAAAATATGGTTACTATCATTTAAAAAGGTTTAGACCCTTAATCAGTAATTATATTAAATATCAGAATACTCCAGCTAGCATTTTTGAACATCCATTAAATGAAACTGTCATTTTCATGTCTCCGTGTCTCTTTCCCTGTAGTATTTGTTTGTGTGT
Organism: Ornithorhynchus anatinus; assembly: GCF_004115215.2. Classification (NCBI taxonomy): domain Eukaryota; kingdom Metazoa; phylum Chordata; class Mammalia; order Monotremata; family Ornithorhynchidae; genus Ornithorhynchus; species Ornithorhynchus anatinus. Next base: position 57,899,260 of record NC_041749.1, on the reverse strand, counting down.
GTGTGATATAAGCCTCAGTTTACTTGGGAAATACATTATAGTTGAGAGCTGAGCAGTCTCTTGAGCAAACTCTTGCAGACTTTGTTTGGAGTACTGAGGCTGAGCTGAGGTGGCAAGTACTGAGACACACCCCCTAGTTATGGAAAAATATGCTTTCTCCAGTTTTTTACTTTGATTGAATTTAAATATCTATCTTTGTTCCACTTTGATTTTTATTTTGCAAAAGACTGTTAAAGATTGGGAATTTGGGAAGATATGAGCTAGGTGACTTTTAAACATATTTGCCTGCCCTTATCAGTTTATCGAGATCCTAAAGCTACTCCACAATGGCCAGTCATGTCAATATGAAGGTGTGTTATGCCTGCCACAGCCCTGATTATTATTATATCTAATCTTGTTCAATCCATCCTACACAGGCATGCTTGAAAATATAACAGAAGACCTGAAAGTTCTGTCAGAATACAATTCCAGACCTCCAGAAAACTCTTCCAATAAAGAGCATCATCAAAAATCCTTCAATCATTCACACAGGACCTTCCAACTGCTTATGGCTGTGCCCTAGAAATTACATGGAAAGAAGACACAAGAAGCAATTGGATAACAGTTAACCAGAGAAAGACAGAATTTATGTTTTTAACTTGTTCCTGGCAAGACATACACCTAACTGAGGTATACAGTTATTCTTCTACTTAAGCAGTATATTAGACAGGGAAAAAGAAGACAAATAAATAGAAAATCAAATCAAGAAAGCCAACATATCCTTTGAGAGTCATGGCATCCTGATTCAGACCAAACTGAAGGTCTAAAGAGCAACACAATGGCCTAGCTTTCTATATGGCTACTGAACCTGAACCTAGCACTAATGCCATATACACTTACTGAACAGTTAATAATAATAATGATGGTATTTGTTAAGTGCTTACTATGTGCAAAGCACTGTTCTAAGCACTGGGGGAGATATAAGGTGATCAGGTTGTCCCACGTGAGGCTTACAGTGTTACTCCCCATTTTACAGATGAGGTAACTGAGGCACAGAGAAGCAAAGTGACTTGCCCATAGTCACACAGCTGACAAGTGGCATAGCCGGGATTAGAACCCATGATCTCTGACTTCCAAGCCCGGGCTCTTTCCACTTAGCTATGCTGCTTCTCTAATAATGATAGCATTTGTTAAGCACTTACTGTGTGCCAAGCACTGCTCTAAGCGCTGGGGTAGGTAGTCAGGTAGTCCCACTTGGGGCTCACACTCTTAATGAGGGAACTGAGGCATCGGGAAGTGAAGAGATTTGCCCAAAGTCACACAGCAGAGAAGTGGCGGAGCCGGGATTAGAACCCACGTCCTCTGACTCCCCAAGCCCGTGCTTTTACCTCTAAGCTACGAGTTCCACCAGTTTGATTTATATCCATTCTTAATACCAAGTTTCAAGGTAGCAGTGTGACCTAGTGGAAAGAGCATGGGCCTGGGAATCAGAGGACCTGGGTTTTAATCCCTGCTCTACCACTTAGTCTGTGTGACTTTGGGCGATTCACTTAACTTTTCTTTGCCTCAGTTATCTTATCTGTAAAATGGGGATGAGGAATGTGAGCCCTGTGTGGGACAGGGACTATGTTCAACCCGATTATCTTGTATCAACCCCGGTTCTGCAGCCTGGCTTGGTGGAAAGAGCATGGGTTTGGGAGTCAGAGGTCATGGGTTCTAATCCCAGCTCCACCACTGATCAGCTGTGTGACTTTGGGCAAGTCACTTGACTTCCTGTGCCTCATTTACCTTATCTGTAAAATGGGGATTAAGACTGTGAGCCCCACGTGAGACAACCCGATTACCTAGTATCTACTCCAGCGCTTAGAAGAGTGCTTGGCACATGGTAAGCGCTTAACAAATGCCATCATTGTTGTTATCATTATTACAGTGCCTGTCAGTGCTTGGCACATAGGCACTTAACAAGTATCATTTTTAAAAAAAGTTCTTAGCAATGAGATCTTACAGTAGTCAGTCCATCAACCCATCACATCACATCTTTGCAGAAGAGCACATTTTAAGTAAATAGGCAATAAATAGAAGACTACCCAAAACTAGTTGTAAAGTAACTGAAATTGAGGGTTGTAAATTGCCAGGATAGAAGGAATGCTTTCAGATGCAATCCATGGACAGCTAGGATAGACCAGTAGCAGAGAGATAGACCTTGGATAAAGGGCTGGTTTCAGACCATAAGCAAGATGAGCTGTTGCCTTAGGGCACCATGCAGGATCTTACTAAAATGACATTCACTCAGCCTTTCCAATACATGGAAGCCAGGCAGTTTCTCTCAAAGATGGCCCCTCTGCTGCCCTTCTCAAAGATGACTAAGTAGGTAAAGGTACCTTTCTCAAAGATAGCAGCACATTAAAAGTGATCTGTTAGCTGGGATTAAATCACGGTCCCAGAGCCAAACTTCCCTGGGTCCTTGGTGGAGGAGTGGCTGCAAGGACTGTGGGGATTGTTGCAGAGTTGCACTAGTAGAGATGTGCCCTTTCTCAAAATATTGCCAATCGCATCATTATGTTATTTTGTAGGTGTGCACAGCTCAAGTTAATGATGTCATGTGGAATGTGGAGACTGGCCCTTTTGGCCCTGCCTAAGGGAGGCCAATTGTTTAAAGTTGGCCTTGCTGGGATCCCACAATTCGAAGCATAGAATCAGAGAGCCGGAAGGGCCTTGAGAAATTATCTGGCTCAAACTCCTAATTCCAGACAGATGAATGTCTAAACCATCCAGAGCAGATGGCTGTTTATTCTTTCATTAATTAGTGATATCCAAGAGACACCCCAATCTCTATTCTAGCCCATTCCATTGTTTTATCATCCTAATAAATAAGAAGTTATTTCTGTGTCCAACCCAAATCTCCTCTATTCAATGCCTATTTCTTCTTATTTAGAGATGAAAGGCTGGGAAATTTTCTCTCCATTGAAATTCCTAAGTTATTAAATAAGTATGGAGTCTTCTCTTCTTCAAGTTAAACAACCACATTAATCAATCAATCAGTTCAACAAGCAATCATATTTATTGTGCACAGAACACTGTACTAAGCACTTGTGAAAGGACAATATAACAGAGTTGGTAGACGTATTCTCTGCCCACAATGAGCTCAGAGTCCAGAGGAGATTATTTTCATTTTTAAGCTCCTTGAGGGTAGGTACCAAATTGGTTATATCTATTGTACTCTCATCCAAGGGTTTAGTACAGTGCTCTGCATACAGTAGAATGCTCTCAATTAGAATGTAAGGTCTTCATGGACAGGGAACATGACACCTTCAGCAGACCAAGTTCTGGAAATTGCTAAGTGAATGTGACTGTCCTGAGAAATATACTAAGAATCTTAAGATACTCCATGATAGAATAGCTGGTCAAGTTAGAGGTGAAGGAACCCTGTCTAATCCTTTCCCCAATATTGTCAGAATTAAGAAGGTCTGTGTGGTAAGTCTGGTCCTGTTTAATTTAGGCAGCAGAGCCTAGGGGAAAGAGCACAGAACTGGGAGTCAGGAGGCCTAGATTCTAGTCCCGGCTCTGCCACTTTCCTCGTGTGACCTCGGGCAAATCACTTCACTTCTCTGTACCTCTTTGTAATGTGAATAAAATATTCCCCTCTCAGACTGTAAGCCTTCTCCCACTTAGACCATAAACCCTATAGAGAACAATGACTGTGTCTGATCTATTTATCTTGTATCTAAAATAGTGCTTCACACATAGTAAGAACTTTAATAAATGTCATGGTTATTATAACTAACTCCACCGCAGCCAAGAAAAGCATCCATGGTAACTGCTTCCTTCCCTCCCACCAATGACAGTCCCTTTTTCCAGCATGCTCCACGCGCACCAGCCAGGGATAAAAGCTGCTCTGGTGAGCTCTCAGACCCCTCCACTGAACAACCAGCCATATTGCCATCCCAAGAACTGGCACGTGCTCTCCTCCATGCCATCAAGGAGACTCCATCCCATCCTGCTTTGCACCACCCAGTGGGAAAGAGAAAAACACCCACAGCATAAAGCCTCCATAAAACCCCTGGAAGACTGGTGGCTGCTAAAGTGGTTGCTGTGGCTACTATGGGTGTACCTTGGACTCCAATCCCTAAGAAGCCTTAAATTCTGTTCCTCTAACCATAACATGCTACTGGTTTTGATTTTATTTTTGTGTATTTGTCTGGGTTGTTTTAATGTTTCACCTTTCTGTTGGGTCTGTCTCCAGTCCCTTTTCCCAACTTATACTCTTAGATTATGAGCCCCCTGAGGGACAGGGATCGTGTCTAATTCCCACCCATGTACTACCTCCCAGTGCTTAGTAAGTACAGTGCTCTGCACACAGTAAGAACTTAATAAATACTATCCCTACTACTGTTATCATGCTGCTATGCTTGAGGATTCAATGTGAGATCTGCAAGTTGGAATCAGAATATGCTTCCAATCCATTGGAAAACACCTTTTTCTCAATAGACCAATCAAATGGGCAGACAGGAAGAAAGATGAAATAAGAGATGAAGTGGCAGAAGATGAATTGATTACTTTGAATAATTATTTAATTTCATTTCTCAAATGATCCAAAATCTATTTTCAGATCATTTAAATTTAGCTATCCCATTTTGATCCTTGTTTCAGAATGTCTACAAAGGCAGCTATGTTCCCAGAGTCATCATGACATGTTTATTGCTTATTTATGCTGTCTATAGTGAACTATAGATTGAGGAAATTTCAAGTTCATTAAGTGGGTGATCAATCAACATTTCTACTGCAGCAAAACAGTGATATAAGATCATTGCAGTTTAACATAGCTAAAGATATACAAATGGACTGTGAAACACCTTCGAATGAGCCCTCTCTTCCTCATTTATTCTAAGTAATACCAAGGACTGTGATAAAATATTTTTACAGTGTTTTCATTGTCACTCTCGTAAATTAACTGCCATCATAAAGCTGGGCCCAATGTTAAACTCCTCTGGGTATGCTATTTATAATGATACCAAATGTGTGTACCTTTGAGGGAGTACTTAGGGCCTCAAAAGACACAAAGCTCTTCTGTTTTATCAGTCTTGAATTTTGTAACACAAAGGGTATGCAGCAATCATCCTGACATTGTCATTTTTCAACTACTTTTATTGAAATGACATTCTGTCATGTATAGAACACAAACTAAGACTTGCATAATATTTAGAAACTTTCATCCTCTATGTTTTGCAAACCAGTTTTGCAAGAGAACAAGAACAATAGTTTTGAATGCATAGAAATACAACTTTTCCTATAGTATATACTGTCAACGATTAGCTTCAGCAGCTGTAGTAGTAGAACTTAGTATTCTTCAAGCATTCATTTGATGCAGTGCCCCCTACTAGGCACTTGGAAAGTTCAGAATGAAGAAGTGATAGGATCTCTGACTACAAAGACCTTACTCCCTAATAGGGGATAAACATAATGTTTACAAGAGTGGTCAAAATAATATTTGAATGTACAACTGAATATACAAAAATGGTGAGGATGGGTATAAATCAATCAACTGTATTGAGCACTTACTGTGTGCAGAGCACTGTACTAATGGCTTGGGAAAATACAATTTAACAGTTGGTACTCATTCAACTCAGTCAATCATATTTATTAAGTGTTTATGGTGTGCAGAGCACTGTACTATGCGCTTGGGAAAGTACAATATGAAAATAAACAGTGACATTCCCTGCCCACAGTGAACTCACTGTCTAGAGCCGGGGAGAGACAGACATGAATACAAATAAATAAAATTGCAGATATATACATAAGTTCTGTGGGGCTGGGAGACAGGGGAAGAACAAAGGATGCAAGTCAGGGCAACACAGAAGGGAGTGGGAGAAGAAGAGGAGGATAGTCTGGGAAGGCCTCTTGGAGGAGATGTGTCTTCATTAAGGCTTTGAAGAGGGGAAGAGTAATTATCTGTCAGATTTGAGGAAGAAGGGAGTTCCAGGGCAGAGGCAGGATGTGGGCCAGAGATTGATGGCAAGACAGGTGAGATCGAGGCACAATGAAAAGGTGAGCACTAGAGGAGCTATGTGTATGGGCTGGGTTGTAGAAGAAGGGAAGCGAAGTGAGGTAAGAGGAGACAAGGCAACGATGAGGAGCTTTTGCTTGGTAGGTATGTTCCCTGCCCAGAGTGAGCTTACAGTCTAGAGACATTTTATGTGAAAGTTGTTGCACTTTTCCCATCATCAGTTCCCAGGCCATAGTTTTCTGTGTCCCTCAGTGCTCACACTTTCACTAAAGGTTGACCCATGAATATATTTATAAATATATTCATTCATTCAATAGTATTTATTGAGCACTTACTATGTGCAGAGCACTGTACAAGCACTTAGAGTGTACAATTCGGCAACAGATAGAGACAATCCCTGCCTATTGACGGGCTTACAGTCTAATCGGGGGAAACAAACAGACAAAAACGAGACAACTTAATCACGATAAATAGAAGCAAGGAGATGTACACCTCATTAACAAAATAAATAGGGTAATAAAAATATATAAAAATGAGCACAATGCTAAGGGGAGGGGAAGGGAGAGGGGGAGGAGCAGAGGGAAAGGGGGGAAAGGGGGCTCAGCTGAGGGGAGGGGAAGAGGGAACAGAGAGGGAGCAGAGGGAGCAGAGGGAAAAGGGGAAGCTCAGTCTGGGAAGGCCTCTAGTGGAGGTGAGCTCTCAGTAGGGTTTTGAAGAGGGGAAGAGAGTTAGTTTGGTGAAGGTGAGGAGGGAGGACATTCCAGGACAGTGGGAGGACGTGGGCCAGGGGTCGACGGTGGGATAGGCATGAACGGGGGATGGTGAAGAGGTGAGCGGCAAAGGAGCAGAGCGTGCAGGGTGGGCATTAGAAAGAGAGAAGGGAGGAGAGGCGGAAGGGGGCAAGGTGATGGAGAGCCTTGAAACCCAGAGTGAGAAGTTTTTGTTTTGTGTGGAGGTTGATAGGCAACCACTGGAGGATTTTAAGGAGGGGAGTGACATGACCAGAGCGTTTCTGCAGGAAGATGATAGGGGCAGCGGAATGAAGAATAGAATGGAACGGGGAGAGAAATATATATATAGCTTAGAGTACTAGGAGATCAATTAAAGAAGGGCTTGTTGGAGGAGATGGGAGAATGGGCAGAAGCAGCAATAATAATAATAATGGCATTTGTTAAATGCTTACTATGTGCAAGACACTGTACTAAGCTCTGGGGTGCATACAGGCAAATTGGGTTGGACACAGTCCCTGTCCCACATGGGGCTTGCAGTCTCAATCCCCATTTTTCAGATGAGGTAACTGAGGCATAGAGAAGTGATGTGACTTGCCCAAAGTCACACAGAAGACAAGTGGCAGAGCAGGGATAAGAACCCAGGACCATGACTTCCAGGCCTGTGCTCTATCCACTATGCCATGCCACTTCCTATGTGTTTATGTATAGGTAAAAATGCTAATCTGAGGACGGTGATATTTCCTGTAATTTGGTCAAGCACTTTCTTAGGGGAAGGAGGTTTAAAGTTTTCAGTTCACTGCTATTAATGTTCTCTTCTCCATGTCCTTTTGACAGCAAGAGGTTTCATTAAGTTCAATGTTATGCACTACTTTATCCCTCCATGTGTCATGACCCTGATCCTGAGCCAAGGACTCCCAAGTTGCTGTATTTATTCATTCATTTGTTCATTTATCTATTCATTTATTTTTAAGTAGTCTTCAAGGATATCTTCATAAGATGTTCTCTGTTTTCTAAAGCACTCAGGAATGAAGCAGTTCATCAAGCAATTCTTGAGAAGGAGCATGGTCTAGTAGAATTAACATGGGTCTTGGAATCAGGAAAACTTAGTTCTAATTTTGCTTCTGCTGCTTGCCTGCTGGGTGACCTTGGGCAACTCACTTAATATTTCTAAGTTTTGGCTTCCTCCCCTGTAAAATGAAGATTACGTACCTGTTCTCCCTTCCCCTTAGACTGTGATTCCCATCCATCTGGGACAGTAACTGTGTCTTTCTGATAATAATAATGATAATGATGGTATTTATTAAGCGCTTACTATGTGCCAAACACTGTTCTAAGCACTGTAGTAGATTCAAGGTAATCAGGTTGTCCCACATGGGACATGTCCCACAGTCTTCATCCCCATTTTACAGATGAGGTAACTGAAGATGCATTCTGAGGATGCATTGTATCTATCCCAGCAAGTGACACATAGTAAGCACTGAACAAATGTTATTATTATTATTATCACTATTATTATCCCTATTATATAGCAGAGACTTTGGGAATATCATCATAAATGTTCCTTATTGAGTCTTTACTTTATGCAGAGTGTACTGTAATAAGCACTTGGGGTAGTGTAATATAAGAGTTGATAGACATATCCCCTACCCACAGGAGCTTACAGTCTATCAAAGCAAAAAGATGACTTTTTTTTTAGAAGAGGCAGTTGTGTAAGCAGTAGTCTCTTTAGATTCACCTGTAGGCATGAAAAAACTCTCCCTAAATAGTGTGTTCTCTGAATTGAAGAGCAATTGGGTTTTCTTCACGGTTGCATGGGTGGAGGGAGCCCAGACTGAACTGGACTTTCAGGACTTAGAAATTGTTACCTAGCTTCCTGAGGGGTGGGGAGAACCCAGATTGTCCCCCTCGGGTTCTGAGTCCTAGAGATCTGCTGGAGCTGGGTCTGATTCCTTTGTGTCCGTTGTCCAAAGAAGTGGATTCAAATATGGAAAGCTTGGGTGTAACTGCACCAGGCCCAATATATGGAATGGGTCACCAGTTCCCTGTGATTGATTGATTACTGATGTATTGATTGATCATATTGTACTTTCCCAAGTGCTTAGTGCAATGCACACAATAAGCACTCATAAATACCATTGATTGATGGATTGATTGATGCTTGATTAATTTGAACCTGGCTTCAAAGCTCTCCATCATCTTGCCCCCTCCTACCTCACCTCCCTTCTCTCCTTCTACATACCAGCCCACACACTGCACTCCTCTGGTGCTAACCTTCTCATTGTGCCTCATTCTCGCCTTCCCGCCATCGACCCCTGGCCCACATCCTACCTCTGGCCTGGAAGGCCCTCCACCCTCAAATCCGCCAAACAATCACACTTCTCCCATTCAAAGCCCTACTGATGGCTCACACTCCTCCAAGAGGCATTCCCAGACTAAGCACTCCTTTTCTTCAGCTCCCTCTCCCTCCACATCATCCTGACTCACTCCCTTTACTCTACACCCCCTCCCCACCCCATAGCACTTGTGTATATATGTACATATCCATAATTCTATTTATTTATATTGATGCCTCTTTACTTGTTTTAATATGGAAATATCTTTAATTCTATTTATTTATATTTACACCTGTTTATTTGTTTTGATGTCTGTCTCCCCCTTTCTAGATTGTAAGCCTGGCTTGGGTTGTCTCTCTTTATAGCTGAATTGTACTTTCCAAGTGCTTAGTACAGTGCTTTGCACACAGTAAATGCTCAATAAATATGATTGAATGAATGAATGAAGCCTCCCTCCTGCCTAGAGCTCCCTCCCACTTCACAATTGGATGACCACTACTATCCCCATCTTCAAAGCCCTACTAGAATCACATCTCCTTCAGGAGCCCTTTCCTCATTAATTTTTTATATTCCCTAATCTATACCCTACCCCTACTGCCACTTGAACACTTCTGTGTCACTTGCACCTCACCCCATTAAGGAAATCACTCTTCCCTGCACACAGCATCTATACACATGTCTTTAAACTCTGTTGCTTTTTTATGGTATTTGTTAAGTGCTTACTATGTGTCAGTCACTATACTAAGTGCTGGGATAGATACAAGATAGGTTGGACACAGTCTATGACCCACATGGAGTTCACAATCTTAATCCCCATTTTATAGATGATGGAAGTAAGGCATAGAGAAGTGAAGGGATTTGCCCAAGGTCAGACAGCAGGTGCATGGCTAATTAAATCAACATTCCACCATTGCATTTAATGCTTATCTAGAGTCTATTTATAATGCTATCTGACCTCTTTTACATTATTAAATCTTGAAAGACTGCTCACCATCTGCAACTTGAGCCTGTTGGTCCTACCTTCAAGTTGTCAACTTGTGTCTTGTCTTTTGTACACAGATACATTATTATTATATCTGCCCCAGTGCTTAGTACAGTGCCTGGCACTTATTTTAACAAATAGCATAAAAAAGATTGTGGCTTCTGGTTTAAAGGCTTAAAAATGAATTGTTTCAAAGGGGAGGCCACTGGAAAAGGCTAGGCACTGACCACCAAGGATAATAATAATAATAATGTTGGTATTTGTTAAGTGCTTACTATGTGCAGAGCACTGTTCTAAGCACTGGGGTAGATGCAGGGTAATTGGGTTGTCCCACATGAGGTTCACAGTTAATCCCCATTTTACAGATGAGGGAACTGAGGCACAGAGAAGTTAAGTGACTTGCCCACAGTCACACAGCTGACAAGTGGCAGAGTCCGGATTCGAACCCATGATCTCTGACTCCCAAGCCCGGGCTCTTTCCACTGAGCCACGTGACTGACTGGGGAGATTGGATTGCCTATGTCCACTAAGGTTTCAGAGCAGCTACTTCTCACTCCTGGTCAGTCCTAAATCCTCTACTACCACCCATTTCTCAGGCTTCTGCTTCCCAGGGATTCCTGAGTAGGTAGTACAGTTGAAAAATGCACCTCCATTTTCCTTGCCACCCACACTCCAGCTCTCCCAACAGCTCAGAGCTTGTGACTTGGGTGGGGATCCAATAAGAGGTGGAGCCAGACAAGGCATGGTTTGGGGGAGGTTCAGCAGCTGAGTATAGTTACTAGCAAAGACCTCCTAGATTTCACTGAAACAGAAAACCTCCAGCCCTGCACTCTCCAAACTGTTGATGAAGTCATAGCAAATATCAGATACTTCACTTCCTGAAGTCAACAAAACCAGTTCTGTTTTAGAGGAACTTTAATTAATTATGCCTTTATTTTTTGTTTACAGTCCATTTTTACTCATATTTTTCTTATAAGAATTAAGTATCTCTTCAAGCCTTTGGTCACAATCTTCTTGAAAGTAAATTTACTTGGTCTTTATACGTGAATTATGTAAAATATAAAGGTAGACAAAGTAATGGAAAGAAATGGAAATGCCAGTTGACAACAGAGTTTGACTTTGGTTTAATGTTGACAGTCTTTTGCAATTATCTTGACTCTTATCGCTTCATCCAGTGGTTCTTGCTCAAGTTTAGAGGGAGGTTAATTGAAAAATGAGTTGTCTTGCCAAAGATAGATTTGCCCCCACTCCCCCAAAAAAATAATAATAACAAGGATATAACTTGAGTTAGAAAAAAAAATCAGTAGACATCATCACCCATTTTTACTCTAATAAAAGTGATTATTCTTGCTTGACTGCCCTCTGCTGGAATTCCTGAATTATACAGTTTGTGTACCAAAGACAAGACACAAGTTGACAACTTGAAGGTAGGACCAACAGGCTCAAGTTGCAGATGGTGAGCAGTCTTTCAAGATTTAATAATGTAAAAGAGGTCAGATAGCATTATAAATAGATTCTAGATAAGCATTAAATGCAGTGGTGGAATGTTGATTTAATTAGCCATGAAAAATAGCCAGGTTTGAATGGATCAAAGAAAACAATTATGCATAATGGGAGAACAGAAAACAGTTGACTATTACTGAAAGAAAGAAATGATCTAATTAAACTAAAAGATATACCTAAAGTTAAATGAGGTGAATACAAAAGCTCCATCAAAAAGTTGTTTAAGAACTGAGCATAATGCAGAAGGCAAGAAAGGATATATGTATAAAGTGGGCACAATAGAAAAAGATCAGTTTGGTCATTTAGCAATAATAGTAAAGAAAATTGATATTACATTTTTTCTTATTTGAAAAATAAATTAAATTATTTCAAAACAATGATAGGTTTGTGAAAATTTGATGACCCATTTTTTGTTGACTTGTTATAATAGTTTGTGATTAATGACATTTCTACTCATAGAAATCTCTGTAGTTCAACTTCTTTGAAATTAGGATAGTATTACATTTTTTCACCTGTTTGGCTTTTCAGCAAAATGTGACTTTAGTATGTCAGATATTATAATGATGCCCCAGCTTCACCATTCTGTATATTCTTGATAGAATACTCTGAAAGTGAAAATATCAGTTACTGTCTATCTTTCACTTTGATTTTCAAATATCTTTGTCCACTTCAGTTATGGGGTGCAGTGGGGAGAGTTTCTGTAGTAAGGATGGCATCCAACACTGGGCGACTGTGATTCATTAAACAGAGAAAAAAGTCTGCAGGCCAACTTTCTTTTCAAATTAAGAGCCCTCAATTGCCTTCTTCCTTTTATGTCAAAGTGTGTAATTCAGAGAAACAGACTTTGAGAGTGTGAGGATGGTGTTGGGTAAAGATGAAAGAAAAATGAAAAGATAATAGCTAAGAGATGATGAATAGGAAGAAGAAAAGTAGACAGAAGAACGATATCATTCTTTCCCACCTTTACATTTCGTTCCATTCTCTTGCCTTTCCAGGCTGGTAATGTTCACTTGCAAATGCTATGCTTCCCATGCTCAAGCCACAGATTCAGTCACTTTGAACACTAATGCTCAAGTATTACAGTAAGGGAAGATTACCTGGAAATGGTGTTAGTTACATAGTAATATAAATTCATTCTTCTGCAGTAGAACCTAACTGGAATTCATATTCATTCTGTAAAAAGTAGTACTTGGTTCATATACTTTGAACAATGTACCAAAAAGGAAGGAAAATAAAAAGCTTTGGAAACCTCCTTCTTGTCAGTAGAATAATGTTTAATCCCACTTCTATCAGGACTGATAAGCCATGTGTGCATAGGGCAAATCTAATGGCAGACTGGAAAAATGCCATGGAATTTTCATATCTCTGAACAATAGTAATGGTATCTAATTCATTGGTTAGGGAAATTTTCTCCTCAATATTTTTTCCTCACAGTTTAGTACTATAGGACTAAAAGTGGTATTTGGGTAAGCTCCTTGAGAGCAGGAACTGGATCTTCAATTTTTATTACATGCACCTATGCATTTAGCATAATGCTCTGTACACTGCATACTGATGGTTGGTAATGATGATGTTGTTGATGATGATGGCGGTGGTGGTAGTAGAGTGGTATAGACCAAGGACAGTTCTGGAAAGGATTTGAAAAAGCATAAAATGCATTTTGTCATTCAGATGGCTTGCATAGATGACACAGAAGGGAGAAGGAGCCAGGGAAAAGAGGGTTTCATTGGAGAAGTCCTTTTGGAGGAGATGTGACCTTAATAATGCTTTGAAGGTGGGGAGAGTTGTAGTCTAGTGTATACAGAAGGGGAGGGAGTTCCAGGCCAGGGGGAGAATGTGGGAAAGGGGTCGGCAGTGAGATAGATGAGATCAGGGCACAGTATGTAAGCTGGTGCTCAAGGAGCAAATTGTGCTGGCAGGGCTGTAGTATGAATGGTAATAGAGCATCTAGGATGGTAGGAAAGATGAGGCTCAGCTTGAAACACACACACACACCATCTAGTTTCAAATTACAAAGAAGTTTAGTCAAGACTATTTGGCCTAAATTAATCAATCATTGGTACTTATTGAATGCTTACTGTATGCAGAGCACTATGCTAGCTCTTGGGAGAGTAAAATAGAGCTGGTAGACACATTTTCTGCCCAAAAGGAGCTCACAGCCTAGAGACTTTTAAAGAAATTAATAAATTACACATATGTACGTAAGTGCTGTGGGGCTGAGGGTGGGGGTCCATCAATCAATCTTATTATGTATTTACTGTGTGCTGAGCACTGTACAAAGCACCTAGGAGAGTGCAGTATAATAGAGTTGGTAGACATGTTTCCTGCCACAAGGAACTTGCAGTCTAGAGGGGGAAACAGATATTAATATGAGTAGATAATTTATAATATATGATTTAAAGATATGTACATAATTACTGTAGAGTTGGGAGTGAAGAGAATATAGGATGCAAACCCAAGTGCATAGGTGATGCAGAAGGGAGTCGGGGAAGAATAAATGAGCACTTAGTCAGGGAAGCCCTCTTGGAGGAGATGTTCTTTTAATAAGGCTTTGAAGTGGGGAAAGTGATCATCTGTTGGACATGAAGAAGGAAGGTGTTTCAGACCAGAGGCAGGATGTAGGCCAGCGGTCAGTGGCCAGATAGATGAGATTGAGGTACAGTGATAGGTTGGCATTAGAGGAGCGAAGTGTGTGAGCTGGGTTGAAGTAGGAAATTAGATCTGTAAGGTTAGGTGGTGGTAAGGTGATTGAATGCTTTAAATTCAATGGTAAGGAGTTTCTGCTTGATGAGGAGGTAGACAGACAACCCCTGGAGGTTCTAGAGGAGTGGGGAAACATCGACTGAATGGTTTTATAGAAACATGATTCAAGCAGCAGAGCGAAGTGTGGACTGAAACGAGGTTAGTATCAAGTACTCAAAGGGTACAGATCCAAGTGCCGAGATGACACGGAAGGAAGAGGGAGTGAGAGAAAAGATTACTTATTCAGGGAAGTCCTCTTGGAGGAGATGTGATCTGAATAAGACTTTGAAGGTGGGAAAAGCGGTTGGTCTGTCATATTTGAGGGGGAAGGAGTTCCAGGCCAGAGAGAGGACATGGGAAAGGGCTTAGTGGCAAGATAGATGAGATAAAGGTACAGTGAGTAACTGGCACTGGAGGAACAAAGCGTATGGATAGACTGCAGTAGCAAATGAGTGAGGTAAGGTAGGAGTGGGCATGCTGATTGAATGTTATAAAGCCAAAGTAGGGAGATTCTGTTTAACAAAGAGGTGGAGGGATAACCACTAGAGGTTCTTGAGGAGTGGGGAGACATGGAATGAATGTTTATTTAGAAAAATGATCCATGCAGCAAAGTGAAGTATGGACTGGAGTAGAAACAGGAGGCAAGAAGGTCAGTGAGGATGCTGATGCAGTAGTCAAGATGGGGTAGAATAAGTGCTTGGATCAGCCTAATAGCAGTTTAGATGGAGAAAAAAAGTGATAAAAGTTGTTACTAACAGTAATAAAAAAATAGGTTCTACATGAGGTTTATTGTGGTCTGTGGGAAATAAATGCTGGCAGGCCAGAGACCTGTATGTAAAAATACTACTAGGTCAGAAAGACCTCACCCCATTTTAAGCATTTAAATTTGATTCATTTGAAAAGGTAATACTGCTAGGACTTGAGTGCTCTTCTGATTGATGCCCCCTTTTTGAAAAATTACATGGCATTTCCAAGATGCAACTCCTAAAGAGCCAGCAGGAGTAAGCAGAAGGAATTTATTGACATTGGCTCAGACTGACAACCCCTTTCAGGGTGCACTCACCCTTTCCCCACTTCTTATTGAACTTCAGCATCTGCACTGGGCATGTGCCAGAGTGAAATTTACAAGACATATGTACAATATACCACTCTTCCTTCCTTGGCATGTGCATAAATAGAATCCTAATATCTAAATCTAGGTACTATATAAATACTAAGTTGTTCATCCTCTGGATGTCATACATCGTTTATACATATATTTTTAGTGTCATCAACACATTTACATATGCTGTCACAAGTTTCAAACTATACTTCAAAGCAATGCCTGTTCAACAAAAACTCTCAACAACCTCATTCTAGTATAACATTTTCATTAAGAATGAAGATCATCAGCAATAAAACCCCACAAAAATGCAAAATATGGCACTTGGCTTATATGCTCTCTCTGCCACTTGTCTGCAGTGTGACCTTGGACAAGTCACTTAACTTCTCTGTGCCACAGATATCTCATCTGTAAAATGGGGATTGAAACTGTGAGCCCCATGTGGGACAACTTGATCACCTTGTATCTACCCCAGTTCTTAGAACAATGCTTGTCACATAGTAAGTGCTTAACAAATACCATATGCTTTGCACACAGTAAGTGCTCATTAAATACGATTGAATGACTATGTTCTCAAGATAGCTGAGGAATACATGGGATGGCCTTGTGGCATAAGCCTACATTCCAAAACATGGTTCCTTGCCCTCTTAAAACCATGATAAAATATACTGACTTTTAGAGATAGCTCCATGACATTGAAGGACATACACAATTAGGTGTGTGTGTGTGTGTGTATGTGTGTATGTGTGTGTATGTGGCTATATGCATATGTGCATGGACACACACACACACACATACACACACACACACCATCTAGAGCTAGTCTCCATTTTCAAAGACGATACAAGTGATTGAAATCCTGAAGCAGCATGGCTTAGTGGATAGAGCACGGGCCTAAGAGTCAGAAGGGCCTGGATTCTAATCCCAGATCTGCCCCATGTTTGCTGTGTGACCTTGGGCAAGTCACTTAACTTCTCTGGGCCTCAATTATCTCATATGGAAATGTAAATTGAGACTGGGAGCTCCATGTAGGACAGGGACTGTGTCCAACCTGATTAACTTGTATCTACCTCAGTGCTTAGCACATAGTAGGTGTTTAGCTAATACCATAATTATTATTATTATCCATGGGTGCAAGAGTACACTAAATGCTGATAAACAACCAACACTGTTCTACCTTGTGTTCTTTTTTAAAAAAAATACTCCTTGCCTATCTGATATGTTTCCCACACATAATTTCTCTGTTTTCAAGGATAATCTGATCTTGATGAAACTTCCATCTAAGGAGAGTAAGCTTTCTCCCATTTTTTCTGCTTTTCCAGACCATGTGTACCACCTTTCAGTTCTTCAGACAGCAGCTGCTTGGGTGTAATGCTATCATCCATTCTCCTTACATGACCCACCCAGCAGAGCTGTATTTCTGAGATCATTTTCTAAAATCTAGTGAGCTGACTAAATTTCAGGATATCACTGTAAGTGATCTTGTCCTACCATCTGATAGTGAGGATAGCTTGTATGTGATGCTGTTCAGTAGGCTGGTTGTGTCTTCTGTTTTAGGTCCAGTTCTCACAGCATACAGAAAAGTTCTATAGACTTTTAACTTGGTAGAAAATGTGATGCCCTGTTATGGCTTAACTCTCTATTTGCTGAAAGTCACGCTGACCTCTTATATAGTTTTCTGCTTATTATGTTATTGTCCTTCATATTCAAAAATGATGCCACTGACTGTGAGGTTTGCCTATTCTGGGAGTAGAATAGTGTGGCCTGGTGGATAAAGCATGGGCCTGGGAATCAGAGGACCTGAGTTCTAATCCCAGCTTCGCCACTTGTGTGCTGTGTGACCTTGAGCAATTCACTTCTCTGTGCCTCAGATCCCTCACTTGTAAAATGGGGAATAAGATTGTGAGCCCTATGTGGGACAGGGACTGTGTCCAACTGATTTGCTTGTATCTACCCCAGCGCTTTGTAAGGTGCTTGGCACAAAGTAAGTGTTTAACGGATACCATAAAAAGCAAACAAACAAAAAACTTGCTGCCACCTCCTCCTCCTTGAACCCCAGGACCCGGATACAAGCTCCTGGAGGCAATAAGGTTCCCCCATTCAGGTCAAGTGCCCTCTCTTTTCCCCATCTTGTGGGATCATGGCGCCTTTCTCCCACCCCATTTTTCAAATGATGCACCTGGGGCTATGTACCTGTCTGGCTGCTGGCCAAGGGGAGGAGAGGAAGGGGAAGGAAAGGGTGAGGGGAATCCTTCCCTTCTTCCCTTCCTCCCTTCCTCCTCCCTGCCTTCTCCTTTTTCTTTCTTTCTCTCTTTTCCTTTCCCTTTCCTCTGCCCTTCCCCTTTCCTCCTCCCTGCCCCCCTCTTTTCTCTTCCCTTCCCTCCTCACGCCCCTCCTCTTTTCTTTCCCCCTTCTGTAATACATTCCCTGCTCTGCCCTGTCCCCTTTCCTCCCCCAAGAAAAGAAGATCCAGGGAGTGGCTGCCTGGGAGCTCTGAGGCAAGAGGTGGCAGGTAGTCAGAAAGAAAGGAAAGAAGTGGGGAGTTGTGGTTTCTAGAAACTCTCTAGCTGTCCCCAACAACCGCTCTCTCCTTCCTTCCCTCTTCCCCACCCCCACCCAGTGCCTGGTTTGGCACATCCTGAGGAGCTCCACTCCTATGTGCTGGACACTCAGCATCACCTAACTGTACATCAAACAGATGCCACAACCAATGCCCAATTCCCATCTTATATCATGTAAAATGATGTCCATAAAAAAGTTTGAAAGTCAGTAATTTTTAATCATCCAGTTTGTAAAAAATCACTCTCAGCAGTTGTCAACCCTGAGGTAAGACCAAGCATGTTCCTGCATACAACTACCAAGAAATTTCTTTGACAAAAAAGGAAATGATACATTGGAAAATATGTAAATGCAAAATGCCCCCAATAAAATTTTACTGAGCATAGAGATGATAATTATCTACTAACAATTCAAAAGTCTTCATAGTGCTTTACAACATATTCAAAGACTTCTGAGAAGGAGGAGTAGGAGTGTAATTATAATGGGACCACTGTGGTACTTGCCCTGGGGGCCTCCTTTTAATCTCATTTTTTCCTAAAGGTCTCCATGCACAGGGGCACCCACCCATACCCTCAACCTCTTTGCCAGGCATGTGTGCTCATTATCCTTAGAACTTCCAGTGGGCACATTCCAGGCTACTCCCCTTCATTCTCAAGCTCTCAAATTCCCAGTGGGAAAAAGCCCAAGAATAAATTATGCAAAAGGTATTCCTGAGTAAACAAAAGCCTTACTCCAGTCTATGGATTTTAGAACAGCATTCGTGACTTTCCAGACGAAAGATATTTTTACGTTTCTCAGCTAAATTTAATACCAAGTACCTCCAACCTGCCAGATTCCTCCTTGCTGCCCCACGTCTCATTTTTTTTTTTTAGCCTGGAAGTTGGTCTCAAAGGTATACAAAGCCAAACAGAATAGATCAGGTTTGACTTTGATCACGTCATTATCACCTCATTAGTCTGTCAGAATCCATGTGGGTTAACTAGGTGATAATGGGGAGAAAATGTTCTAGACCTTGAACCTATCTTATGCTTCATTGAATTCAACTATCCACCCCTTGATTTCAGTGGGAAGCTAGCAAATACTCAAATCGAATTAAACCCTTCATCAGAATGAAAAGGAGGGAAGGAAAGACCTTGATTTAGAGTCAAGAAAATTCAGGCTTCTATTATACTAGCATACCAGCTTTCTCAGGCATACAATAGCCACTTTCACCATTATTTTCTTTTTTTCTAAGGACAATTCTTTAGCTTCCTTTTGCAAAGAATTTTAAGTTTGAAAGAAAATTCACAGTTGGCCAACAAACATGGAAGTAAGAGAACAAGGATCTGTTTCAGAATAAATGAGGAAAAACATTAGCAGAGTGTTGGGTGTTATGAATTTAAATATAAAAAACTGTCTTGAAATAAAACATTTAACCCAATGTAATGGTTCCAACTCACTGGTCAAGTCTTACAAGGGCAAATCTAACATCAGGGTGAATCATTTTTTTACAGAATCTAAATTGCCTTAATGACTTTGTTAGTCAAGTAACAGTAAGAGGGCTTGCTTCCAATACTTTATGCCACAATTGAGATGGAAGGATTGGAAAACATTAAGTTAAGATCATGCAGATATGTTTTTCTCTCTAAGATTACCTCCCTGAGAATGACTCCTAATTGGTGCTGGGGACCACCAAATTGACAGTTGCTGGCAGCTCTCTGTTTTTGCCCTCATACCACTGCCAAGTTGTTTAAATTCTGGGGTCTGGACTGAGGTCTTCTAAATTGGCAGCAGGTTGGGGATCACAAATAGGACTGGAGAAGCAGTGTGGTCTAGTGGATAGAGCACAGGGCTGGGAGTCAGAAGTACCTAGGTTCTAATCCCAGCTCTGCCAATTATTTGCTGAAGGACCTGGGGCAAATCGCTTCACTTCTCTGGGCTTCAGTTACCTCATCTGGAAAATGGGGATTAAGACTGGAAGACCCCTGTGGGACATAGAATGTGTCCAAACTTGTGTCTACTGCAATTCTTAGTATAGAGAATGTCACATAGTAAGCACTTAACAAATACCTTAAAAAAAGCCCTAAAAATCCTGTCAGTCAGATCTGCCAAAATCAGGGCTTCTGAAGTAAGTTCTGAGGCAGAATTATGGTACATGGCTCCAAAATTCCTATTTGCCTAGCGCAAACCCTACTGACAGTTTGTCAAAACTTTAATTCTCCCCATGGAGGTTTGGGTCTGTTGAAGAGTTTTCTCCTTGAAAATTCCTTTGAAAAACTATGCCTAGTCCAAACAGACTTGATCATTGTCCTGCACAAAATGAATTTGCAATTGAACTAAATAACTTATTTTTCACACCTATGCAAATGTTAGGTACAGTCCTTTAAGTATGATCAGATTCACTGAAATAAACTACCAGGAAAAAACACACAAAAAATGAATCCATACAAATTAGCATGTCCAGGCATTTATAGAAATTAGGCAGACAGAGAATAATCAACATTCTGACTCTCATTGTCCAATTTTTTTCCCTTATGTTTTTATGCTTTGTGGGGAAATTTGAGTGTATTTCCTTCAATCGTATTTATTGAGAGCTTGCTGTGTGCACAGCACTGTATTAAGCGCTTCTGCAGGTATATCCTTGACCTCTTTCCGATTAATAAAATGGAGCAGAGGGAAAGGTTTTTTTGGGTGAGAAAAGTTGTCCCCTTTCCTAAGTTCTGGTTTGGTTTTTATAAATATTTGTGCCCATTTAGAGGTGGAACTTTGACTGAATTGAACTGAATGAATAGAAAGCTCATTCCAGTTACTTACTCCTGGCTGGAACTATATGGAGCAGAGGGAAAGGTTTTTTGGGTGAAAAAAGTTGTCCCCTTTCCTAAGTTCTGGTTTGGTTTTTATAAATATTTGTGCCCATTTAGAGGTGGAACTTTGACTGAACTGAACTGAATGAATAGAAAGCTCATTCCAGTTACTTACTCCTGGCTGGAACTATATGTCACAGAATCCTTAAAATTTAAGGATTTCTCTGATTCCCTGGAAAAATTGAACCTTCTGGGAAGAAATAAGTCTAGCCAATAGCCTGTAAAAATGCACAACCACTCAGTGATTTAGGCAGAGCTTTTAAAATCCTACAGAGGAATCTCTGAGAATGTTCTTCGGTTGCTCTGCCTCCTCCCCATGTAACTATTTTGTGTGAGTATTTACGTCTGTGAACATATGCTCAACACATTACAGCAACTAAGGGGGGTTTAGGAATGAATCAATGGGCTAGTGAAATTTTGCTGTGACAGACGGATTTTGATGAAAGGGCTATTAATTGCCCTGTAAACTCATTGTGGGTAGGGAACGTGTCTGTCAACTCTGTTGTATTGTACTCTCTCATGCACTTAGTACAATGATCTGTACATAGTAAGCACTCAATAAATACTATTGACTGATTGATTTTGAAATTAGGTAGTAACACTGCAGAAAATTTGGGGTGCTGTATTTTGAATTTGAATGCAGCTTCTCCCATTCTTTTTCTGATTAGTAAAACAGGATTTCTTGGTTCTGAGAAAGTATGAAAATATCTGGTATAGCTAAGCATCTTCCCATGGTACTTCACCATCATAAATAAGCATCCTATCACAAATGCCACAAAGATCATAAAAAGATGAAACATCCCATCAAACATCACTATGTGAGATTTAAAAAATGACAAAATCTAACTTTAAGATTTTTAAAAAATTACAAATTGGCCTCAGCGTGGCTCAATGGAAAGAGCACGGGCTTTGGAGTCAGGGGTCATGAGTTCGAATCCCAGCTCCGCCACTTGTCAGCTGTGTGACTGTGGGCAAGTCACTTAACTTCTCTGTGCCTCAGTTCCCTCATCTGTAAAATGGGGATTAAGACTGTGAGCCCCACGTGGGATAACCTCATTCCCCTGTGTCTACCCCAGCGCTTAGAACAGTGCTCTGCACATAATAAGCGCTTAACAAATACCAACATTACTAAATGAGCAATGCTGTTCCCATCTAGACTGTGACCTTGAGGTGGGCAGGGGATTATGTCTCTTGATTACTGTATTACATTTTCCCCAAGTGCTTAGAACAGTGCTCTGCACACACTAAGCACTCAATAAATATGATTGAATGTACAATACTACCCACCTACATTTGCTATAGTGTGGGAAAGGGAATATTAAGAACTCTACACATGGTTTTCCATAACAAATTCTGTCCGTATGCTAACTGTTCCATTCTGAGAAACGATGTGATGATGTGATGTGATGATGTGTGTGTCTCATCATCTTCAGAATGGAGAACCTGCATGGAAGAATTCACACAGTGCTAGTGGCCTGCGCGCCACCATTCACATTTGTTATCTCTGGAGGACGGAGGGCAGTGAGCAATTAGGCAGAAAGGGGAGCAGCACTTTGCAAAGTGCAAATGAGGTCTTTGCCCACATTAGCCAGTTACAGGCAGAACCAGGACTAGAACCCAGGTCTCCTGATTCCCAGGACAGTACACTTTTTTTATGGTATTTTTAAAGAGCTTTCTATGTGCCAGGCAGTGTACTTAGTGCTGGGGTAGATAAAAGCTAATCAGTTTGGACACAGTCTATGTCCAACATGGGGCTCACAGTCTTAATCCCCATTTTACAGATGAGGGAACTGAGGCACAGAGAAGTGTAGCAACTTGCCCAAGCTCACACAGTAGACAAGTGGCAGAGCCGGAATTAGAACCAGGTTCTCAGACTCCTAAGCGTGGGCTCTTTCCACTAGGTCAAATGGCTTCTCTTCCCACTGAATCAGCAGCAGGGGTCCCTGTTCTGAGTACTATTCCTTTGATAGGGAAATGCAAACCAAAAAGGATTTGCCTGGCAACTTGTGTTTATACACACTAATGGAGATTAATACCTCTCAGGGTCGCACCTGGAGAGTTCCCAGTACTCTACCAGTCTTGACTATGGGAGAGAGAGTCAAGCAGAGGCATGTCCATTCCAATCCTAGCTTAGGCAGTGACTAGCAAGTGGAAGGCAATCTGCTCCAAGTCAAGACAGCAGCTGCATGGGAGAGAATCGAGGTTGGATACTTCAGGTTTA
The DNA here is from genome assembly GCF_004115215.2 of Ornithorhynchus anatinus. Classification (NCBI taxonomy): domain Eukaryota; kingdom Metazoa; phylum Chordata; class Mammalia; order Monotremata; family Ornithorhynchidae; genus Ornithorhynchus; species Ornithorhynchus anatinus. The sequence goes on along the minus strand of NC_041749.1, from coordinate 57,876,261 downwards.
CTGGCAGGCAATGGTAAACCGCTTCCATATTTTTACCAAGAAAACTCTATGGATACACTACCAGAATAATTGCAGATAGAGGTGGGGCATTCTGGGAGAGATGTGTCCATGGTGTCGCTATGGGTCGGACATGACTCAACAGGATAAGACAACAACAATGGAGATTAAACACACAAACACACACACACACACATACATTTTCATCCCCAAATAACCTGGTAACTCTTTCAGTCTGGTTTCTTACTTTGGTTAAGGAGATGCGACCTGAAAGTATTTAATGAATGTGAAGTAGTAATAGTCAACAAGGAAATTAGCTTCACAGTGTGAGAGGTTTAATTGTTGCCATTCACATGGCTGTTTCTTCGTAGTAAGATTATGCCATAACATTTAGCATTTAGCAATCAGGGATCCCATGATGGCCATCGATTGGGAACACCATCAATCAATCGATCAATCAATGATATTTATTGAGTGCTTACTGAGTGCAGAGCACTATACTAAGCTCTTGGAAGATTGCAACACAACAGCGTTGGTAGACATGTTCCCTGCCCACAATGGGGTTACAGTCTAGGCTCATCACTCCTTGTTTCTATCTTTGCCAGAGGTGCTGCTGTACTAAACAAGTTTAGGGAGAGATGAGCAGTATATGGGAAGGACCAGGGCCTATGTAAAAATGGAGGTGGGAGAAGGATGAACCTGGGCTTTAACGAAGCTACCAATTGTCCACTTTCCCCAACCACTATGGTTTTAATATGTCCTTGCACCAGATGGTTGAAAATGTAGATAGTGCTTATTTTCCCAAGTGCAAGTTTAACAGTGACTACCCGTGTACCACAGAGGAAGTATATATGTACACGTGACCTTCCCAGTTGAACTATGCTGTGAACATGGCTCCAATGCCTGTATCACAGCAGGATACTGTATGTTCCTTATGAAAAGAGAGCATGTCTACAAACTCTGTTAGAGTGTACTGTCCCAAGTGCTTATTACAGTGCTCTTCACACAGTAAGTGCTCAAAGATACCATTGATTGATTGATTGACACCTCAGCCACTGCTGTGTAGCAAACTGTTAGGGGGAACCCATGAACCAGGAACAGAGAATAAGCAGTTTAAAATTTAGAAGAGTCTCAAATAATGTAGGCTCCTTTTGGGCAGGGAATGTCTACTGCCTCTACTGTATTCTGTTCTCCCAAGCTCTGGGAGTCAGAAGGACCCGGGTTCTAATCCCAGGTCTGCCATTTGTCTGCTGTGTGATCTTGGGCAAGTCACTGCACTTTTTTGTGCCTCACCTTATCTATAAAATGTGGATTAAGACTGTGAGACCCATGTGGATGATGGACTGTGTCCAATCTGAACACCCCAGTGCTTAGTACAGTGCCTGACACATAGTAAGTGCTTTACAAGTACCATTAGAAAAAAGTGCTCAGTAAAGTGCTCTGCATATAGTAACACTGAATAACTACCATTGATTGATTGATTTAATGAAATAACACTGGATATTGAGAAGCCCTTGCAATGGACAGACCTGTTTGGCAAGCAGCACTGGAGAGGGGTTACTCTACTCAAGCAAAGGCTTTGCACAGATTATGATACTAGAAAGCAGGCTTGAAGTCAGTCAGTCAATCCTATTTATTGAGCACTTACTATGTACAGAGCACTTTACTAAGCTCTTGGGAAAATACACTATAGCAATGTAACAGACACATTCCCTGACAATGAACTTGCAGTCTAGAGGGTCAGGAGGTACTGGAGTATCAAGTCAGATGAGGAAATTTAGACTGCATGCTTGAGTAGCAGCATGGCATAGTGGACAGAGTATGGGCCTGTATGGGGCAAGTGTATTATTAGCCCAGCAAGGACTTATCTTTATGTGTAGTGTGGTAGGATGTGCTGCTGCTCACGCATTGGTTTTTTTAGTCACTTCTCATGCACAGACAGGATCTCACTGTCAGCAGCGTTCATCTTTAAAAGCAAATGATAGCTACGTGTATACACGCATGCAAAATTTCACTTTGGAATTAATTCCCTCACACTCTATAGTTAACCTATTTTCCATAGAAAATTGGGACTCTGACCACTAGTGGTCATTTGATATTCCAGGTCCCTGTTTGACATACTGGATTAGTGAGCTCAGCATCATGGCCAAGGCTATCTTGAATAATTATATTCTTCCCACTCACAAATTCTTCCTGGAGATTCAACTGGAGAACTTATTCTTCAGTTCTCCTCTTGAAAAATGTTATGTAATGTCGATGGCACAGAGGGGTTGCTGCTTTCCACCCCAAAGGTAGCTATATTTCAGTGGTGGGTGAAATAGTATCTATTTATAGTCTGTAAAGAGCTTTGGGATAGCTGGAGATGAAAGGCACAATATATGTGTAAGATATTATTATTACTAAAGTATTATTATTTCAACTTTCCTACAAGTTACAACAAGACTATAAAATCTGCCTTGGAGCACCAAAACCTGTTACAATTGCAGCTTTAAGTTCTGTTCATCTCAAATCTTTGTTTCTCTCACATTAATTTGATCTGCTACTTCTGATTAAGCAAACTCATTTGGAGCACTTTGAATCACTTATTCTAGATATCTTCAATGGAAAATATGGGTAATGTGGCCATCTGAAGCAACACTTAAAACCTCACCTCTCTGGTATCCAAAAGAAAGAAGGGAGAAAATAACCCTTTTATGAAGAAAATAAGAAAAAAGGGGAGAAAAAAATCAACTGCAGTGACACGGCGACTTAAACACTATTCAGTAGCTACCTACTGATTTAATCAATCCTTTTCAGTTAAAAAATAGAAATTGGAGAGTAATAAGCATGATGAGAAATTTTAATAAAATACATCAGGATGTTTTAATGGGAAATGAAAATGATCTGAAAGAGGCCAAAGCACCTTCAGAAAGCACCACAAAAGAAAAGGAAAAACTGGATGTGAACATATCAAAGCCTATTTACAATTTCATTTAATTATCTGTAATGTTAGAGTTTTTAAAACAGACCTCCTAGGCATAGACTTGCTAGGAGAAATGACCCTGAAAAAACTTCTGTTCTTTCTACCAAACTGTCAGCATTACATATTGCTATTATCATGCAAGAATGAGTTCTATTGAACTAAATAAGGGAGTATTTGGTTTGAGAGGCAGTGTGATCTAGTGGAAAGGGCATGAAACTGGGAGTTAGGAGACCCAGGTTCTAATCCCAGCTCTGCCACCGGCCTGCTGGATAGCGGAGGATGAGTCATTTGCCTTCTCTCTGCCTTAATTCCCTCACTAATTAGTTATCTAAGCTCTCAATAAATATGATTGAATCAATCTCCTCTCCCTACTTCTTAAATGGTGAGGTCTGGGTGGGACAGAGATCATGTCTCATTTGTTTTTTTGTATCTGCCCCAGTGCTTGACCTTTAATAAACTAAGTAATTTCCTATCTCAGAACAGGTTTAGGGAGACCTGGAAGGATGAGATTACTGCAGTTAGAATGGGGCAGAAGAGGAATGAACATGTTTCTCTCTCACCTTCCTATTCAGCCCTCTGAAATACACTGTCCTATTAGTTCAGCACCCTTCTCAGGGTCACACCTGGGGAGCTTCCAGTACTCTACCAGTCTCGACTAGGGGAAGGAGAGTCAAGCAGAGGCATATCCATTCCATTCCTAACTTGGGCAGTGTCTAGAGAGTGGAAGGCAATCTGCTACAAGTCAAAATTCCCCTGTGCTGGGCAGTAGCGGTATAGGAGAGACTCGAGGGTGGAGACTCAAGTTTACTGTGTGGAAGGAGGCAATGGTAAACCACTTCCATATTTTTACCACAAAAACTGTATGGATACACTACCAGAACAACTGCAGATGGAGGTTGGGGGCTCTGGGAGAGATGTGTCCATGGTGTCGCTATGGGTTGGAGTTGACTAGACATCATAAGACAAGACAAAATTAGTTCAGCAATACACATATAGATGATGAAGAAGAAAACCAAGTCTGAGAGACCAATTTCTTATTTGGACTCTGAAAGAGTGTGGTGACAATGTGACATCAACTTCATAAAAACAGAAGGTTTCCAGAGTCATAGTTATGTCCAGCCTTCCATAAGACTATGAGATTTAACCTGCCATAGATATCACATCTGGCTTTCCAGCACTTGCATTGGTCTAACCTGCAAACCATAATTAATAGGAAATGGCAAAACAGGATCACCAATAATGAGATGCTGGAATGCAGTCAAACCATGTTCATAAAGGCAGCTCTCATTAAAGCCCAGCCTGGCAGAGAATGGGACCTTGGAGGGCAATGGATGCCAGCAGGATACCTAAACAGCTGCCATGTGATGAGCATAAATGGGGCATATATAAGCAGGAAAGGCAGGTCAGACACCTTAAAGACATATTGTTCTGCATGGCAAAAGACAGTTGAGGAACAATAGCAGGAGACAGCCCAGATTGGCACCCGGTAATCAGGAGGAGTTGACTGCCCTCCAGCAAACTTCAGGAACATCATGAAAGCAAGGGAGAGAATTGAAAACAACACCAAGTATTGCAAGTACTGAAAGCATCAGCAAAATCAAAGTGTATCTACATGTGCATGCAGTCACACTGCCTGAAGGGAAGGCTCTCACTCCCTATCTGTTCTATCTGAAGGACAGGTATATAATAAATTAATTAATTATGGTACTTGTTAAGTGCTTATCAAGTGCCAAGAACCGTTCTAAGCACTGAGGTAGAAACAAGTTAATTAGGTTAGACACAGTCCCTGTCCCACATGGGGCTCCGATTCTTAATCCCCATTTTCCAGATGAGGTTAGTGAGCCTCAGATAAGTTAAATGACTTGCCCAAGGTCACAAAGAAGATATGTGGCAGAGCTGGGATTAGAACCCAGGTCCTTCTGACTCCCAGGCCTGTGCTCTATCTACTAAGCACACTGCTTTTCTGTGTATACTGTTATGTTTTGCCACACGTCTGCTGTGCTGTGCCTGCCATCTACTCCAAGAAAGTATGTCAAAAACTGACTATATCACTTTCCCTCCCCACCCCTCCTTCTTTTCTAACTTCTCTAACCATGCTGACAACAATAGTTGCCTGGGGAAAAAAATGAATTTGCAACTGACACTCTCCCACTGTTTACATGTAAAAACAGTTTCATGTAGTACTGATGTGTTTGTCAATATAGAACCTGTCTTTGTTTTCAAGGCTGCTAGTTGAGTACCCAACCTTCTAAAGCCACTCAAGGAGAGCAACCCCTTTCATTCATTCATTCATTCATTCATTCATTCATTCAATAGTATTTATTGAGCGCTTACTATGTGCAGAGCACTGTACTAAGTGCTTGGAATGTACAACTTGGCAACAGATAGAGACAATCCCTGCCCAATGACGGGCTCACAGTCTAATCGGGGGAGACAGCAGAGCAAAACAGAACAAAACAAAAACAAGACAACATGATCAAGATAAATAGAATCAAGGGGATGTAAAATGCATTAACAAAATAAATAGGGTAATAAATAATATATACAAATACGCACAGTGCTGAGGGGAGGGGAAAGGGGAGGAGCAAAGAGCAGGGTGGGCAGGGGAGGGGGAGCAGAGGGAAAAGAGGCTCAACTGAGGGAAGGGGAAGGGGGAAGGGGGAGGAGCAGAGGGTGGAGGGGGAACAGAGGGAAAAGGGGGGGCTCAGTCTGGGAAGGCCTCATGCAGGATGTGAGCTCTCATTAGGGCTTTGAAGAGGGGAAGAGAGTTAGTTTGGTGGAGGTGAGGAGGGAGGGCATTCCAGGACAGCGGTAGGACGTGGGCCGGGGTTGGTGGGATAGGCATGAATGGGGGACAGTGAGGAGGTGAGCGGAAGAGGAGCAGAGTGTACGGGTGGGCAGTAGAAAGAGAGAAGGGAGGTGAGGTAGGAGGGAGCAAGGGAATGGAGAGCTTTGAAGCCAAGAGTGAAGAGTTTTTATTTCATGCGGAGGTTGATAGGCAACCACTGGAGGTTTTTGAGGAGGGGACTGACATGGCCAGACCGTTTCTGTAGGAAGATGATCCGGGCAGCGGAATGAAGAATAGACTGGAGTGGGGAGAGACAGGAGGAAGGGAGATCAGAGAGGAGGCCGATACAGTACTCCAGTCGGGATATTATGCGAGCTTATACCAGCACGATAGCCATTTGGATGGAGAGGAAAGGGCGGATCTTGGCAATATTGTGAAGGTGAGACCGGCAGGTGTTGGTGATGGATTGGATCTGTGGGTTGAATGAGAGAGCCGAATCAAGAACGACACCAAGGTTGTGGGCCTGTGAGACAGGAAGGATGGTCATGCCTTCCACAGTGACAGTGAAGTCAGGGAGAGGACAGAGTTTGGGAGGGAAGATGAGGAACTCAGTTTTAGACATGTTGAGTGTTAGGAGGTAGGCAGACATCCAGGTGGAGACGTCCTGGAGGCGGGAGGAGATACGAGCCTCAAGGGAGGAGGAGAGAACAAGGGAGGAGATGTAGATTTGGTGTCATCTGCGTAGAGATGATAGTTGAAGCTGTGGGAGCGAATGAGTTCACCAAGGGAGTGAGTATAGATGGAGAACAGAAGAGGTCCAAGAACTGACCCTTGAGGAACCCCTACAGTTAGGGGATGGGAAGGGGAGGAGGAGCCCACAGAGGAGACCGAGAATGAACGGCCAGAAAGATAAGAGGAGAACCGGGAGAGGACGGAGTCTTTGAAGCCAAGGTGAGATAAAGTGTGGAGGAGAAGGGGATGGTCAACAGTGTCAAAGGCAGCTGAGAGGTCGAGGAGGATTAGGATAGAGTAGGAACCATTGGATTTGGCAAGAAGGAGGTCACGGGTGACCTTTGAGAAAGCAGTCTCGGTGGAGCGGAGGGGACGGGAGCCAGATTGGAGGGGGTCCAGGAGAAAGTTGGAGTTGAGGAATTCAAGGCAGCACGTGTAGACAACTCGTTATAGGAGTTTGGAAAGGAAGGGTAGGAGGGAGACAGGACGATAACTGGAAGGGGAAGTGGGGTCGAGAGAGGGTTTTTTTTAGGATGGGGAAGACATGGGCCTGTTTGAAGGCAGAGGGGAAGAAGCCATTGGAGAGTGAGTGGTTAAAGATAGAAGTTAAGGAGGGGAGGGGGGAAGGGGGGATAGTTTTTATAAGGTGAGCGGGAATGGGGTCCGAAGCACAGGTGGAGGGGTGGCACTTGCGAGGAGGGAGGAGATCTCCTCTGAGGATACTGCAGGGAAAGATGGGAAAGTAGGGTAGAGGGTTGGAAACAGGGGGGGAAGGAGAAGGAGGAGGGGTGACTTTGGGAAGCTCAGACCTGATTGTGTTAATTTTCGTGATGAAGTAGGTGGCCAGATCATTGGGGTTGAGGGATGGGGAATGGGGAGGAACAGGGGGCCTGAGGAGAGAGTTAAAAGTCCGGAACAATTGGTGGGGGTGATGGGCATGGGTGTCAATGAGGGAAGAAAAGTAGTTTTGCCTGGTGGAGGAGGAGAGGGCAGAGTTTAGGCAGGAAAGGATAAATTTGAAGCGAATTAGGTTGGCTTGGTGCATGGACCTTTTCCAGCAGTGCTCAGCAGCTCAAGCATAAGAGTTCGAGCATAAGAGCTTTCCCATATCCAAGCTGGTCTCTTTATCCTGCTATAGCTGAGCTCATGACCTCTATTCTGCCTAAGACTCATCGTTCACAATGATGATATTTTTTGATAGAAAGTTCTATATTATTGCTACGTCCAACACTAGCAGAATGTTTTATACCCTCTCATAATTTCACTGCATTAAAGATTATAAAGTTCCACAAATACAAAGAAACATAACGTGTACAGTAGGCCTGAAACAGTGGCTGGAAAGCATAGCTATTATTAGGGTGGGGTTGTTAAAACATCATCAGAAAACAGAAATAGAATTCAAAGTGATGGGACCAACTAGGAAAAATGACTTTCCAGAAATAGGATCCTATTCAATTAAAACAAGTGACAGTACACTCAAGGACAAAGACACATACAATACCAGATGGGAAAAGACTGGCTAGACACAAATGAAACACAAAACCACTGGAGCAAGATTGTTCACCATCATCTGAATATGATTGAATAATCTAGTGATATTAAAAAAGCAAACATGGGACAGAACTACATTAACAGAGATTCAGCATGCAAGATTCAGGAACTGATACTTCTATAGACTGTAAGCATCTTGTGGTCAAGGATCGTGTCTATCAACTCTATTGTACTGTACTTTCCCAAGCATTTAGTAAAGTGTTCATTTATTCATTCAATCACATTTATTAAGTACTTACTGTGTGTAGAGCACCATACTAAGCGCTTGGAAAGTACAATACAGCTATAAAGAAAGACAATCCCTGCCCACAACGGGGCATTCTGCATTCATTCATTCAATCAAATTTATTGAGCACTTAATGTGTGCAGAGCACTGCACTAAGCACTTGGGAGAGTACAATACAACAATAAGCAGACATGTTCCCTGTCTGCAACAAGCTTACAGTCTAGAGGGGTAGACAGACATTCATATCACAGTAAGCATTAAATGAATGCAATTGGTTGATTCTGTACTCTGTATATGTCAGATCTTTAAAAAGGAGGTAGGAAAATGTGTGTCCATAAAACGTGACAATAATGATAAGGAAAAATTGAAGAATTGGGGTTGCTTAATCTAGAAAATTCATGCATTCATCAGCATAGATTGAATTTCTACTATGGATGAGGCATTCGCTGTACTAGGTGCTGGAAGCATACAATCATGGTCCCTGCCCTTGGATCATTTACAAAGAAGAAAAATATAAAGGTGCCTCCATCACCAACTCCACAGCACTTATGTACATATTTGTAAAATGTATATTATAAATTACTTATATATTCATAGTAATGTCCGTCTCTCCCTTTAGTCTGTAAGCTCATTATGGACGGGGAACGTGCGTGCTAATTTTGTTCTACTGTACTCTCCCAAGTGCTTAGTATGGTGTTCTACACATATAAAGTGCTTAATAAATATGATTTATTGATTGATTGATTGATTGATTGATCTAAGTTTATGAAAGGTTTTTATGGAGGAAATGCTGACCAACTGCTCTTTATGACACAGAGGACAGAACAGGAGGAAAAAATTCAATGAAAAACAAGAGAAAAGCTAGCCCTCCTAACCCATTTTTATTCTTCAATGGGTTTTGATGCAAAAATGTAAAGAAAATCATTTTTTAAAAGTAATCTATGCACTATTTAAAGCATGCATTATGCATTCACATTTAAGTGTCATTTTCTTTGACATGGACTATTTTGACTGGAAGTAGTATTTCTGGATGGGTTTAACATAATACTGTGAAAATTAGGTTGTGATTTATCTCATTTAAAATTTTTGGCAGACAGAAGAGTTTGGGGTTGCCAGTTAAAGTCCAAAGATGATTAAAGGGAATTTGTGCAGTTTTGGAGCAGTGATGGTTATTAATGGTTTCTCTGATAATAGTCCTTTGCAGTTACAATTGGACCTCACTATGCTGGGCTCCTCTCCCTAGCCTTGTTAGAGATGACACAAAATAAAATGGACCTTGTAAGAAAATGCCCCAAGAGACTCAACACTAAGAAAATCTTGACACAAGAACATTCAGGCACAAGGCAGCTGATTTCTCAGTTGGGATATATTTCAGGGAAAAGATGGCAACTTGCCTTCTCCATCAGGACTTTATAATAATTCTACTATTCATGAACAGATGCCTTGGTCAGATCCCCAAGTGTATTTGAATTCATTAAAGGGTCTAGGGAATTGAGGTTTAATTCTGAATCATTATATATTATGGTTTTTATGGAAACCGGTAGGGGAACATGGCAGGAGGAGGTAATGGTAGGGATAATACCTGGTTCAGAAGTTCTCAAGAGGCCAGAAAGGGATATCTTTCTCTGGTAAATTTTACACATAAGCCATTTTTTTTCTTCAAATGGACTGATGAATAAAGCTCTAATATCAAAAAGTCTATAGCTATATGACTGCAGAAGAATGATATTGTAAGTGGCATATAAGCATAAAAATATCAGGATTCTACTTCCCTAAAGGACAGCTCTAGTTATGATTGAAAGTTCACAACAATTTGAACATGTTTTCTATTTGCTCCATGTGGCAGAACATTTGTAAAAGCTATCTCTGGTGAGATTTTCCCGAGGAAGAAATTATCTCATTTTTCAAGTATGTGAAACTACCAGATAAATCAGAATTATAAATCTATCAAACAATCAACAATATTTGTTAAGTGCTACTAGTACATAGTAATATAAATAAGCTTTTTTTCTTCTTGACTTCTTGATTTTCATCAAATTATTTGTTATTACCTGGTGTAGGTAAATATATTTTCTTACCTACATAATTGATCAATCAGTTGTATTCAATTGGGTGCTTACTGTGTGCAGGGCACTGTACTGAACACTTGGGAGAGTACAATACTAACAGAGTTGAAGATATGTTCCCCACCTTCAAGGAGCTTACAGTCTAGAGGGGGAGACAGAGATTAAAATAAATTACAGATATGTACATAAGTGCTATAGGGATGGGGGTGGGGTGAATATCAAGTGGTTAAAGGGTATAGAGTCAAGTACACAGATGATTGCAATGGGAAAAGTAGGGGAAATGAGGGTTCAGTAGGGGAAGAAATCTTGGAGATTTGATTTTTGTAAGGTTGCACGATACCAGGGATGTCATGTAACTAGTTAGCATGTCAGAATCCTTTTGTTACAGAATTAATTCTAAAGGAATCCATAGTGTTTTGTTTGTTTTTAATCAAGTGAACATTTTGAGATGTGAATTACTAAAGATAGCAAGTCACTTTCAAATGACATGAAGTGGTTTTATATAAGAAATGAGGTTATTTTATCAAACCATTTATTTCTTTTAAGCTATCATATGTTCCTGCACATGGTACAAGTATTCCATTGGATTACACAGTGAATTTTGTGTTAGAATTTTACTTCATCTTATCTGCTTTGCCTTCAACCAGTCAATCAATTGCATTTATTGAGCACCTACTGTGTGCAGAGCACTGTACTAGGCACTTGGGAGAGTACAATATAACAGAGTTCATAGACACGTTCCCTGCCCACAATGGACTTATAGTGTAGACTAATTAACCTCATTAAATATTAGCAGATGCATTGCCATCTAATTACATAATTAATTGCCAATAATAGAATGCATATTTTACAAGGTACTTGCCTAGCAGTATAGCCATTTGTATCAGTTTATTCTTTGTCTGATGCTGAACTGAACAACTTTATTCAGCCACTTTATTTTGAAACAACCAGCCTCCTTCTCTCCACCTTGGCTCCTGCACCTGAGTTCTATGGCTCATAGGTGGCCCCTGTGTTAACCAAAACCAAGGAGAGGAACTCTACATCTCCGGAACAATGAGGGGGCTAGGGTCCCACCCAAGGATAAGCTCAGCTGAAAGGAGCAGGAAGCTGTAGATCCCTTTCTGTATTCAGAATAGGCAGTTCTAGGTTCAGCTGGCTAAATGCCACTGTCATCTCTCCAGGATGAGCTCCTGAATTGGTCCAATGACCTGTCCCAAGTGTCAGTACAGTGCTCTGCACACAGTAAATGCTCAGTAAAATACGATTGATTGATGACAGTGAGGAAGGAGAGATGGCAGATGGAACTGAGGCTGCCAAGGGCTCTCCTTAAAGGGGCTTTTGTCTGACCCACATAAAGCAGTGGGGACTAAGAGGGGTGGGACTCTCAGCAAAGAGGAGTCCTGCATTTTTGAGTGCCATCCGTGACCACCCATTGTCTCTAGGAAATATCTGGAGAGATGGTCTGTTAGCTTCCAAATTTCTATTTTTATCACTCTCACTTAGTGGAGAATGTGAAGACAATCTTCATGATCTGGTGGAAACTTGATGTGTTAGAACTGATTCACTTAGAGCATAGTCTTAGCCTTCCCAGACGATTTGGGATAGTCAAACAGTGCCTCCCAACGCAGCCTCTGTATTTGAACAGACTTTTGCCTCTGTGATAGATGTGACTTTTCACACGAAAATAAGTGAACCATTTTGATAAAGGTAATCACACACAACAAAATGGATCTTTAGATAGTAAAGTGGGCTACTTGGAAGAAGACCTAGCCTAACATTTGCTTCAGATATAGATCATTTCTTGTACTGATATAATTGGCACCCTTCTCCTCCCATCTTTGACATCTTGTTTGTGAATAGGCTAATTGGTTCAGAGGGGCTAGTGTACCACAGGGCCTAGAGAAGTGAGTCAAATGCAAGCATGACATACATGGAGTTCTTTGGAGCAATTTTATCTATCTTGGGTCTGGGGAATCTGGTTTGGGATTTACTTGTTTAAGTTACTATTCTTACCCATGGACCAGAATTTTCCCATTTTGTGAGGGGAAAGTAGTTTCAATTTCTTCTGTATCTGTAGATTCTATTTTCTGTCAGTTTGCCAGGCACTTCATTTTGGGTGGGAAATCACAGAGGTAGAGTTTGGTAGCCTGGAAGAGTCTTTTGGAATTCCACCTAAGGTGTATATACACTTAGATTAAGACTCAATTCAGATCTGCAAACCTAATATCAGGTAGAAAATACTCATCTGTATTAATGGCCTGTTCAAGTTCCAATGAGTCTGCATTACTAGTCCCTCTTTCTGTTTGATAGATAGTGCTTCCTGGGCTTCTCCAACTCAAAAGACAACACACTCCCATCCTCTTTCCAGAAATTAAAACACCAGATGACTATGAAATTGTGTGTGTGTGTGTGTGTGTGTGTGCGTGTGTGTAAGAGAAGACATGGGCCAATAACCACTGTTTGGGACAGCAGAAATAGCATAGAAAATATTGTCCCAGCCTATAGAGGAGACATCAATATGTAACACTAGAGCATGAGGACCCTGTGCTCCTCCAAACTCCTTCAAGACAGACAGGAAGTGTCAGCTTCAAATACAGGAGCTATAGGCCCAGGGAGAGGGCATGTGGAACCATCCCTGGCCTTGGCCAAAACCTCATAACCTCCTCTTCAGTGTCCTGTTTCCAGCCAGCAATAGGAAAATGTTCCTGAAGTGTTTTGAGCACCATAAAAAATGCTCTAAGAAAGCTCAATGAGGATGAAATGCAGTAGTAGTAGGCATGTCAGCACTTCTTTTCTGATTGCCACTTTTCTTTTTACATGTTACCACCACTAGAAAACCAAAGAACACTTCATTTTACCTCTGTTCCAAAACTGATACTATACTAAATAAATAATGAAGAAAGATTTATACTTGAAGTACTTTTCTTTACCAATAAGCTGGAATTATACTTATTAAGGCAATACTTTACAAAAATTGATTTTCATATAATCTATCCAAATAAAAATCAAAGCACAGGAGCAATTAAAACCATAAAACTCTGTACACAAGATAAAATATTTTCATCAGGGGAAAGGTGCTTTCAACCAGGGGATTTTTCTCTCCCATATCATCATTAGTGACTCTGTGGGTCAGGTAGAGAAAGGAAATTGAGGATCTGTATTTGAGGAAATCTGATTTTTACACCATCCATCAGATGTCAGAACATTACAATTTTGAAAGTATGGAAATGTTTGTGAAATGTGTATTCAAAGACAAAGTGAGGTGAGGAATTGATTTTGAATAGGGTAGCTATTGACCACACTCGAAGATATCAGATTCCTTCCCCTTTACAGATACTACAGCCTCTATTTTTATTTAAATGTTTTTCCTCACAAATAGTCTCTTAATATCATTTTTCAATATTGCATTTGTTAAGTGCTTACTATGTGCCAGGCACTGTAATAAGCAGTGGGGTAGATACAAGCTAATTAGTTTGGACACAATCTATGTCTCACAAGATGTTCACAGTCCTAATCCCCATTAAACAAATGAGATAACTGAGGCCTAGAACAGTTAACTGATTTACCCAAGATCACACAGCAGACAAGCGACAGAACCAGAATGAGAACCCAGATCCTTCTGAATCCCAGGCCTATGCTTCTCAATATTTATAGCCTATTAACTGTCATGAATCTAATCATAATAATAATGATAATTATTATCATAATCAGAGAAGTAAGCTTGGCCTAATGGATAGAGCATGGGCTTGGGAGTCAGAAAGACCTGGCTTCTAATCCTGGCTCTGCCACTTTCATTCATTCAATCATATTTATTAAGCATTTACTGTATGCAGAACACTACTAAGCATTTGGGAAAGTGCAGTATGGCAACAAAGAGTGACAATCTCTGCCCACAATGAGCTCACAGTCTAGAGGTGGGGAGGCTGACATCAATACAAGTAAACAGATATCAATATAAATAAATAAAATTACAGATATATACCTAAGTGCTGTGGGGTGGGGAAAGGGGGGAAGAGCAAAGGGAGCAAGTCAGGGCAACACAGAAGGGAGTGGGAGATGAGGAAAAGTAGGGCTTAGTCTGGGAAGGCCTCTTGGAGGAGATGTGCCTTCATTAAGTCTTGGAAAGGGGGGGAGAGTAATTATTTAGCAGATTTGAGGAGGAAGGACATTCCAGGCCAGAGGTAGGACTTGGCCAGGGGTTGGTGGTGAGACAGGCAAGATGGAGGCACAGTGAGAAGGTTAGCACTAAAGCAGCTAAGTGTGCGGTCTGGGTTGTAGAAGGAGAGAAGCAAGGTGAGGTCTGCAATGTGATCTTGGGCAGGTCACGACTTCTCTGTGGCTCAGTTACCTCATCTGTAAAATTGGGATTAAGACTGTGAGCCCCAGGTGGGACATGGACTGTGTCCAACCTGATTAGCATGTATCTACCCCAGTGCTTAGTACAGTGCCTGGCATATAGAGTTTAACAAATACTATTAAAAAATAGTGCTAACACCAACAGTACAAATGACAATAATGATAATAGATACTAAAAGTAGCAAAAATGAAAATGAGCCGGTATTTAGCTTGCAAGAACAATTAGTGTTTGTATTTCTGTCCATTCACAGTGATATTCATATATTTTAAATGACAACTGTTTATATGTTTATCTCTGCACAAATAATGCAATGCTGTGCAAGGGAGTCATAAAGACACACAGGTGAAAAGGTTCTCTGTATAAATTCCAGAAGCTATATAGCTTTGAAATAAATGACATATATTGACCAGTGATGACAATGATAAAGTTTTCAATGGTGATTCTTAGTGCCTGGGTGTTTAAAAAAAAGTGGACATGAAGGTGGGCAATATCAGTGCTTAGTACAGTTCTCTGCACCAGTAGGAATGCAATAAATACTACTGCTTGATTGGCAAGAAATAGACTAGCTGAAAAGAGGCAGACCAGTATAAAATAGGATGGATGGCCACCCTAATTTTGAAAATTTTGTGTTTATAGTATTTGATTTATTGGAGGAGTGTTTATTTTCTTTCACAAATGACTTCCATAATTTTTTGTTCACCTAAAATTTGTACTCATGCCCAGTATTTTATTTTAATGCATTTTTTCAGGATTGTGTATTTTGGCACAAAAGGCAAAAGGTTTTCTGGGTCAGTTTATGTTGGACTGGTTGTCTCAGTTTTTGGATGCTAATATTAATAATTTTTTGATAGTAATCCATGGTAGTTCTGGTAAATTTCTCTTGTATCTGTAATTTAGAAATTATGGCTAGAGCATTCTCTGGGAATCAGGAGACCAAGGTTCTAGTCCTGGTTCTGCTTGTTGCAGATATAGTGGTAATAGTATTTATCAACCCCTTACTGTATACAAAGCACTCTACTAAAAACTGGAAAAGCATCCATAGACAGGAGCTAGACACTGTCCCTGAACCTCTGCGGGCTCACAATCTAAAAATGAAAAGGGAGTGGAGGGAACTGGTGACAGACATATGAGATGAAACAAAAAGCTAAAATAATAAACTCATTGTGGGCAGGGAATGTGTCTGTTTATTGTTGTACTGTACTCTCCCAAGCACTTAGTACAGTGCTCTGCACACAGAAAGTGCTCAATAGATATGAGTGAATGAATAAATGAATGAATTAAAGAAGCAGGTGGATAGAACACAGGTCTGGGAATCAGAAGGTCATGGGTTCTAATCCCAGCTCTGCTACTTGTCTGCTGTGTGACCTTGGGCAAGTCACTCTACTTCTCTGTGCTTCAGTTACCTCATCTGTAAAATGGGGATTGAGAGTGTGACCCCCATGTAGGACAAGGACTGTGTCCAACTCGATTTGCTTGCACCCACCTCAGCATTTAGTACAGTGCCCGGCACATGGTAAGCACTTAACAAATATCATTATTATTATCATTATCATTATTATTATTATTATTAACAACAATAATAGTAATACAAAGGTCAGTAAGACACTGTAGCTACAGGAGTGGAATTTCAGGCTTCCCACAACTCAGAGTCCACAGTCACTATCACAGCCATGGTGACCAATTACAGCAGCAGCAGTTGCTACAGTTTTCTAGAGATTTTATTAATAATAATGATAATAACAATAATTGTGGTATTTGTGCTTACTATATGCCAGGCACTGTACTAAGCACTGGAGTGGATACATGCAAATCAGATTGGACACAGTACCTGTCTCATGTGAGGCTCACGGTCCAATCTTCATTTTTCAGATGAGGTAACTGAGGCATAGAGAACTGAAGTGACCTGCCCATATCTGGGATTAGAACCCATATCCTTTGGACTCTCAGGCCCGTGCTCTATCCACGAGATCATGCTGCTTCCGAAGGTTTTGTGGAGGCAATGCCAGGCTGCAACTGCTTTCCTCTTTCCAACTGAGATGATGCAGGATAGGCTGAAGTGAAAGTTTCCCGGTGAAGTGGAGGAGAGCAGGTGCAGGCTCCCAAGGAGGCAAGCATGGCGGCCCAGTAGACAAGGATGTTGTGGCAGGAAGGCAGCAGCTGCAGTGGATTCCCTAGGATGTCTGGTGGAGAGAAAAGCTCAGAAAGCACTCTTGATTGGCTTAAATTTCTGCAGCCCATGGTTCATGGAGCATGCTGAGAACAGGCTACTGGATATGCCTAGATATGCCATTAGTGGTGAAAGTTTCTGACCACCCAAAGCATGTGGTGAGGTCAAAAGGCCCAACAGGAATACTGAAGAATATCCTGGCAGAGTCTACCAACTCTGTTGTATTGTACTCTCGAAGTGCTTAGTACAGTGCTCTGCACACAGTAAGTGCTCAATAAATAACAATGATTGTTTGGTTGATTGGGCAGCAAAGACCACACCTGCTAACGAGGTCTTCCGAGTCATAGTGATAGATGCAGTTTTTTTTTAATGGTCTTTGTTAAGTACTTACTATGTACCAGGCACTGTACTAAACACTGCGATAGATACAAGGTTGGACACATCCATA
Organism: Ornithorhynchus anatinus; assembly: GCF_004115215.2. Lineage (NCBI taxonomy): Eukaryota > Metazoa > Chordata > Mammalia > Monotremata > Ornithorhynchidae > Ornithorhynchus > Ornithorhynchus anatinus. Next base: position 57,858,967 of record NC_041749.1, on the reverse strand, counting down.
TCCCATGTGGGACTGACAGTTTTAATCCTCATTTTACAAATGAGGTGTCTGAGGCACAGAGAAGTGAAGTGACTTGCCCAAGGTCACACAGCAGACAAGTGGCAGAACCTGTATTAGAACCCAAATCCTTCTGACTCCCAGGCCCAGGTTCGATCCACTTGGTCATGCTGCTTCTCTGTACTGCAGTCACTTTGGCTGTAAAGAAGTCCTGAATATAAGAAATCTTTGCGTCCACTTCTCAACATTTGCCCACCTACTAACTTGTTGCAGTCCGTGCCCCAGAGGAAACGCGACTTGCAAGGATGAGAGAGTGTGTGAATGACACTGTGCAAACCACTATCACTGTAAATCAATTTATTTATAGAGATTCTCAATCCTGAAGTCTCAAGGCCAAAGATTATCCATTGTTCCTGATGGTAGGCTTCACCAATTCAGAAATTGCCTGTACTCTGTGATCAATCAATTAGTGGTATTTATTGAGCACTTACCATGTGCAGAGTTCTGTACTAAGTGAGAGGGAGAGTACAGTACAACTGAGTTGGAAGACATGTTCCCTGCCCACAACAAGCTTACAGTCTATAGATGCATATTGGTCTCTGTCCATTAGAACCAATAGTTCTACTAAGGAGAATTAATGGTGATATTTGGCTCTTTCTAAGTAATTTACTGTTCTTTACAACAATAGTGACTAAAAGTGACCTTGCAGTTTTTTAGTTTACTTTCAAATTTGAGATCTTCGATCAATAAAGATTCATTTTTTCAAGTCTGAAATACATTGAGCATGAAAACATTGCTTTAGCAGGCTTGTTTGCTAGATTATATTACATCAAAATTCTACTTGTTTTCATTTTATAATTTAAGTTATTAAAAATATTAGGTGCCTTTTTAAAACCTTTTTTAAAAAATAGTTTAAAACATTTTTAAATGCAGCAAGCATGTACACTCTTGTACTTATGAGAAGCAGCACAGCGTAGTGGAAAAGAGCGCGAGTCTGGGAGTCAAAGGATGTGGGTTCTAATCCCAACTCCACCACTTACCTGCTGTGTGACCTTGGCAAGTCACTTAACTTCTCGGGGCCTCAATTCCTTCTTCTGCAAAATGGGCAGTCAATAAATACCTGTTCTCCCTCCTACTTAGACTATTTAGATATTTGGGCATTCAAGGGTTTCTTCAGCTGTTTCATTCTGATCTGTTTGTATTGCTTTCTGCTATGTCCTTGTTCTTCCTCCTGCTTTCATTATTTGCAAATCATTTTTGTTTGTCTTGTCTTCTAGATGGTGAGGTCCTTGAGGACAAGGAATATGTGCCTTGTTAGAGTTGAACTCTTCCAATAGCTTAGTACAGTGTCTAATACTCAGGAGATACCGTTGGTTGACTGGTTATCTTTTCTATTCTGCTTCCCAGTTATTCCCCTTAAGTTCAGAGGGTGGTATTTCACACGTTATTTTTCACTTTCCCATGATTACCAAAATCAAATATGTTGTAGCCCTAACGTTGAAAGGAAGGGCAGAGCTTCTATCTCTTTTGGACTTTGGGACCCTAACATGCAAAAGAATAATATTGCCTGAGGCAACACAAGAAAATTTGCCTTCTATGATAAACAGTTATCTCCAAGCAGGGCAAAGAATTTCCCATAATCTCTCATGATATTACTTCCAGCCATCATTAGGTTTTAACTTCTCTATACTCACTGTGTTCATAAAAATGTTTAATTATAATGATTTTATTGAATGTCAAATTTTAATTTCAGGAATAAAATTATCAGAAAATCATATAGCCTTAGAAGCTGCAATGCTTTATTTGGGTTCAGTTCTGAAAGCAACTGTATCTCATTTAAAAAAGCTACTCTTCATATAGTAACTATTACTAAGGTACTGTGCATTTCTTCCTTTTGAGATTCTAGAATATGTTTCTGGCATGCAGTAATCAGGTTAATATCTTGCTCAATTCAAAAGTCTAATAGGGCAAGTAAACTTGCATGAGTTAGTTTACTAGAAAACAAATTTGGAAATACAAACAATGGAAGTCATTAGTCATCTGTACACAGTTTCTTGCATGCTATTATTTGGGGACATAGGAGACTAGGGATGGCACATTAGGTGTTAATAGAATGATGCTTGAGGTATGTGGAGTGAAAATTGGGAGTCAGAGGACAGGAGTATCACAGAAGGTGCTAGCAGTTGCAAGGACAGCAACCATAGAGATTAGGAGGCCTCAGATAAAGAAAATTCCATGACCACAGAACGTCTAAAGATGACCTATGCGTAGACTGCATAGAACCTAGAATAAAGGAAATGGGGAAAAACTGGATCAGCCCACCTCCTCCACACTTGTCCACCAGCCAGGACCTACCAGGCATACCCCAAGAGAGCTATGCACACCTTGACATGCTAAGAGGACACATCAGAAGTAGGGGCACCTGCCTGGGGAGCAGAACCAGTGAGGCTATTGGAGGGGGGAAAAGGGCTTATCAAGAGGTGATCTTCACTCTGCTGGCCATATACCACCAACAGGACTATTGGTGTAGGAGCTGGATGGTCACAATAAACTGTGCACTGCTATATTTCAACATGATCAGCACGGCTGCTGGTGTGGGCAGCCCTTGTCCTCTCCTATGCAGGACAGAAGAACTGAGAAAAATGGCCACTTTGCTAGCCAGGTGGGGTCTGGTAACAGTTATGGCAAAGAGTAGATCTATAAGAGACTAATAATCTACTTCTGGCCCACTTATTTGTCTGATTCTAATTGTCTATAAGTCAAAGGGCAGTGCGTATTAGCATCTGTAAGATGTTCATAAACTTTGAGAGAAATAAGGAAATAAAATCAACAAAAGCTGTTGAATTGAATCAACCTAATTCTTGAATGAGATTCTATTTCATTTTACTTGGATTAACATTAGTCTATTTTTCTAGTATGGACAGAACCAAAATGTTATTTGTCTGGAAGCTCTCTGCAACTCTATGGAAGTAAATTTTATGTCCACCCCATCCTAAGGTAGCCCTTAGAAAACAAGTGAAGGCCCAAAGGTCAAAAATTAAGAATTCTAGGCAAAGAAGAAAAGTAGAGGAGAGAAAGAAGAGGGTAAGGATAAGGGTATGGGGAGATAAAGCAAGGTAAAAGGTGACTATCTATTTAGACAGTCTTTACCATTTTTAATTTCATTTTTTCCACCAGTTTTTCAGAAGATGTAAATAACTCAATTGTGGGTCCACTGTGATTCATAAGATAAATATCTATATCTATAGATATAAAGATTTCTGCCCTGTGGAAGCTGAATTCAACCAGAGATCATAATTGGAGCTGTAGAAATATGCTAAGAAGTTTTTCCTTCCCGAGGTCATATTTTGGGGCATTTTAAGAAAGGACTCCATACAACACCCTACAAATGAAAAGGATTAATAAACATTTGACTGATTTGACTGGATGTGCAAAAGAAGTGGAAGTCTGCTTTTCATCAATTCAAATCACAGCTTACAAAGCCTGTTACTTTCTTCTTCTGAAGATTCATTTTAACTTGAAAAAACAGCAGTACTAAATGGGTGGATCTAAATGACATTTTGATGAGAGGATCCCAATCCCACTATTTCAGTTAATGAGAAATGAAATAGTAATTTTGGATTTAACCACAATATTCAACCCAGAGTAGGTAATTGCAAATTATCCAGCAAACAAGAATCACTGCATTATATTTTAAAACAGAGAGGGTAACATCTGGTAGTGAGCCTAAGGGGAAGAGCAGTTTTAGGACAGCTACTTCAGAAACCATAATATTAACAGCAAGAAAGTCACTACAAAGAAAGGTATAGTGGTGCCTTTTTCTATTTTTCTATCTGTACAATAATTATGGTTCTCAGTCAATTCTGCCTAAGATATTTGGTTCATCCTAGACTTCATTCCATTAATTTGCCTCTAGGGATTTTGAACATAAGAGATTCAGAATAATTTTCAAGCTCATCTCTTGATATTCATAATAATAATAATAATAATGTTGGTATTTGTTAAGCGCTTACTATGTGCCGAGCACTGTTCTAAGCGCTGGGGTAGACATAGGGGAATCAGGTTGTCCCACATGGGGCTCACAGCCTTAATCCCCATTTTCCAGATGAGGGAACTGAGGCACAGAGAAGTTAAGTGACTTGCCCACAGTCACACAGCCGACAAGTGGCAGAGCTGGGATTCGAACTCATGAGCCCTGACTCCAAAGCCCATGCTCTTTCCACTGAGCCATCCTTATCTGCTTCTGACAATCCATGCACTGTGGCTCCTTGAGATCATCAGTAAGTAAGAGAAATTGCTAACCCAGGGCACTCTCACTGGAAACCCCAACAAATATAACACATCTCTTGTTACGGATTTCCTTCCCAATGGTACTTAGCTGGCCTCTTCCAAAGTATTCAATCTAGCTGAAATGTTGAAGTAGAAAATGTCTCTTAAGCATTTAGGGGCCTTTTATATAAATTTAAGATGAATCCATTGCCTGACCTAGTCTTTCTCTTTGTATTGTTATTTGGCTCTTTAAAAAACTATCTGCAATTTGGAACTCCTCTTCTGATGTGGCCTTCCTTAAATATATAGGGAATTTGTATATAAAAATGCAAATGCTTGATGTTCCACTTATTCATGCATAAATTTGTGTGTTGGAATTACCGTTCTGTCAACTTTGTGACTCTAAGTGCCAAGACTCTCCTTAGGGAATCTGAAAAATTCAAAGGGTCTTTTTCTGACATCCTCATCCATCTCTTCCTAAACACACACAAATTGGTGTTGCACCATTCCATTCTGCAAGCATGCTTTCACCTCTGGACACAGAGTCTTGTCATTTCATCAACCCATGATATCTTTTTTGTTGTTGTGTTATTTTCTTTTGTCCTGTATACTTGTTTTGTTTTGTTGTCTGTCTTCCCCCTTCTAGACTGTCAGCCCGTTGTTGGGTAGGGATTGTCTCAATTTGTTGCCAAATTGTACTTTCCAAGTGCTTAGTACAGTGCTCTGCACACAGTAAGTGCTCAATAAATATGATTGAATGAATGAATGAATGAATGAATATTTGTTAAGCTCTTACTATCTGTTGAACAGTCAAACACTGTTCTAAGTCCTGGGGTAGATATGAATTAATTAGGTTGGACACAGTCCCTGTCTCTCATGGGGCTCACAGTCTAATTAGGAGGGAGAGCAGGAGAACTGAGGCACAGAGAAGTTAAGCAACTTGCTCAAGGTCATACAGCAAGCAGTTGGTAGATCTGAGACTAGAACCCAGGTCCTCTGACTCCCAGGCATATACTCTTTTCTGCTAGGCCATGCTGGTCTTCAGATTCATTCTTGACTTTCCCACCTCTGATTTAGTGCTCACATCTTTCTCCTTGTCTGGAACACCCTTCAAATTCAGCTTTCCCAAATGATGTCCCCTTACCTTCTTCAAAGCCCTCCTAAAAGAGCATCTCCTGCAGGAGACATTCTCCAATTAATCCACTCCCACCTGCCCATCAGCCACCCTAGTACTCAGGATTTTACATGTTTATTCATCTATTCCATCATTTCATTATATTATGTATATTTGTCAGTTAGCATCTACTACTTCTTCTTGTAAACCGTAAGCATCTTGAAGTCAGCCATCACATTTTTTGATTCTTCTATTTTTCTTAAGCACCTGGTACAGTAATTTCTGCTATAACATGTATTACCATTTCATGATGTGAATAGTACATGATGGAAGTATTAGGAAAGTTTTATACCAACAAGATGTGTCAGTTCTGGATTTAAGTGACCCCTATTTGTGGCATAGGTCAAGGGTTATACTGCTATGTTCCCTAGCTTCTGTCTCAGCCTTAGTGGGCTGCATCATAGTGTACTCCGTGATTCTTTGTATGTTTTGCAACTGTCTCTCCCCATTTCAGTTCATAAATCACTCCGCTGCCCAAATCATTTCTATACAAAATAGTCCATGTTTCCCCACTCTTCAAGAACCTCCAATAGTTGTCCATGTACCTCCACACCAAACCAGAAACTCCTTACTATAGACTTTAAAGCACTCATCACCTTGGTCCTTCCTACCTTCTTCTTCAAATGCCAATGAACCATTTCCAACCCATAGCAACTCCATGGACACACCCTCTTCAGAACATCCCATCTTCTGTCATAGTCATTCTGAAATGTGTTTCCAGAGTGATTTCTTGGTAAAGATACGGAAGTGGTTTTGCCTTCTTCCACACGGTAAAAACCTCAATCTCTGCCATTGTCTTTTATAAATATTTTGATCACTTTGACTCTTTCCCATGATCCTGCTGCCCAGCACAGGTGAATCAACTTTGTCTGACACTTTGGCTTAGACCTTTCCATTATGGGTAGCCCTATATGGCATAGGTCTAAGCTTCATCAGCGTACGCAAACTCTCCTGCTACGATAAGGTGTCGATTCATAGGAGAGCCTCCTACCTACTACTACTACTACTAATAATTATGGTATTTGTGAAGTGCTTACTATGTGCCAAGCACTGTTCTAATTGCTGGGGTAGATACATTGTAATCAGGTTGTCCACGTGAGACTCATAGTCTTAATCCCCATTTTACAGATGAGGTAACTAAGGCACAGAGAAGTTAAGTGGCTTGCCCAAGGTCACCCAGAAGACAAGAGGTAGAGTTGGGATTAGAACCCACATCCTCTGACTCCCAAGCCCAGGCTCTTTCCACTAAGCCATGCTGCTTCTCTACAACCCAGCCCACATACTTCGCTCCTCTAATGCCAATTCTTGTCTATTTTACCACTTACCCCTTGCCCACATCCTGCCTCTGGCCTGGAATTCCCTCCCTCTTTGTATCTGACAGACAAAAACTGTTCCCATCCTTAAAACCTTATTAAAAGCACATATCCTCCAAGAGACCTTCCTGGACTAAGCCCTCATTCCCTCTTTTCCCACTCCTTTATGTGTCACCCTTGAACTTGGATTTGCACCACTTCTTCACTCTCCCTCAGCCCCACAGAACTTATGTACATATCCACAGTTTATTTATTAATAGTAATGTCTGTTTGCCCCTGTAGACTGTAAGCTCATTGTAGGCAGGTAACGTGTCTACCATCTTTGTTATATTCTCCAAAGCATTTAGTACAGTGCTCTGCACACAGTATGCACAAATACGATTGATTGATTGATTGATTGATTGAGTAGCAAGGGCATAGTTTTGCTAGTAGCAGGCATGACACTAATATAGGAATTTAGTATCAAAATGTCTGTCATGGCAGTATCCTCAAACCCCCTGTCCCATTCAGTTATCACTATAGAGAGATTACCTCATAACACAAGGTTCTTCAAGTATACTGTTACCATGTTACAGCAGAAATGACTGCATAGTGCTCTACATACTAAGTCCTTAATAAATACTGTTGACACCAATTGACACAGATTCTGATTAGATTCAGATTCTAGGTATCCAATGGTGAGACAAAATGGGTATATGAAAGATTTCTAGGTTGCCCGTCTATATCTCCCTCAACAAATGAAAGGCTGATGGGAAACCTTTGTTGTTCAGATTCCTCCAATTAAAACACTGGTTTCTGAATTGCTTCTCCTGCCCCCTCCTCAGATTCCCTCAGCCAGAATGATTGGCAGACAAATCTGCCTGTTGAGTGCTCACCATGCTTAGGCCAGTTCTCAGTGGTGGGAAAGTCTGCCTGTTGAATCCCCTGTGGCTGTGTTAAAGTCCCTTGTGCTTATGAACTCAGGAGGGGGTTACAGTCGGCACTCAGCACCTCTATATCTAGCCTCTGATAGTAGCAGGAACTCTATTCCCCAGGTCTCCTGACTACCAGTCCTGTGATCTTTCTGTAATAAAAGCAAAAATCTCTGAGAAAAGGGGTATCAGAAACTGCAGGAAGTAAAGAGACAGAGGAAAAGAGAAGTCTGGAGGTGATTACTGGAGTTTGGAGTGGATTAGTACAGTACCTGGCACATAGTAACCATTTAACAAATGCCATTTTTTAAAAGGGCGGGCGGGAGATAGTTTCAAATACTTTATGAAGTTCAATAATAAATGCAAACAAGTGAGAAGGAAAACAAAACATTCTCCAACCTCTGCCCAAGGAGTGGAGCCTTTTGTTAGGCTCAGTCACTTGGAGAATGAGTCTGAGTCAAGTCACACACCCTCAGAACCCAGGCTTCCAGATGCATGAAAATTACAGGTGATCTCTGGGAAACTGTGTATGTGTTCTGCAGTGAGGATGGGAGAGAGGGGAAGGAGACTTTGGTCCCACCCTGGGGGTGCCTAGGAGAACCTTCTCCTGCTTTCCCGCAGATCCCCGCAAAGTACCCTCTTTCCTCCCCCTACCCCCTCTCCACTAGTGATAATGAAATACAGCCTTAGTTGACTCAAGAAAGGAAATAATCATTTTCTAAAACTATCTCTAAAAGGAGTGATCTAGGAGAATCACCAAACATGAGGATCGCTGTACATAAAGCTGGATTAGCTTCATGGTACCAATGAAATTACCCAGCAACTCTCTTGAGTTTCTGCTGCTTGATGTGCTCTTCTATGTTTTGGCACTGAACATTACATTTGCTAAATCAGTCACTCCTATGCATTGCTTAAATTATCTGATTGGTATTTGATCTAGTAAGGAAACTTGGCAAATTCTCTACCCCATTATTCTCTGGTTACCTGTAGCTCATTCTCTTTAACTATCATTGTTAATCACAAACAACACAAAACAAAAACTGCAAAACTCAAACAACTCTTTTTTTTTTTCCCTTTGGTAATTTATCAACCAATAAGGAGCTCTTTAGCTTACTGAGAACTGGTTCAAGAGGTTTTTGTTCTTATTCTGCATTCACATCTCAAAGCTATTTCATAGTTCAGTACATTTCCCAAGTCCATGAAACTACTGACTTTGATTCTTAAACATTTGTCTTCACAGAGGCCTCAGTTCAGATTTTGTTGCATATCTACTTCATCATTTCCAATCCAATTTTTCACAACTGTTCTAACAACTGCATTTATCTCCATCTCTCATGTCCTAATGAAAACTATGCACTAATCTGCAAATAGTAGGTTGATTCCACTTTCTTATTCAGCCTATATTTCAGATTTTTGAACAGCACTTCCAGAATTTGGGCAGTTTCAGAAAAATTGATTTTCCTTGTCACTCTCCTTTTCAGATGTTGCCATGGCATAAAAATCATTGAATAGCATTATCTCATTCATTCAGGCTTTCTTCATTTACTCCAACAAGGTTGTTGCATCCTTGGTTGATCTCAATATTGTCCAAAGTACTGAGATCGCATTAAGTTGGATAGTTGAAGGCTTTTTTAGTAGATAAAATTAAGTGCTTTATTTGGAGTTATAAATATCATGGTAGAAAGAAAAGAAAGATCAGCCTGGGCATCTTAAGAAAATTCATTCTCTAGGAGAACTGAGACAGTTTATCCCCCAGGAGAATGATTCAGGGTACCCAGGAGGGGAAAAAAAAAGAATTATATTTGTCCATGAGTAGGGGATGAGAGGGCAAATTAAAAGGAAAAGGTCATGTCAGAAAATATGGTGGTTTCTAGAAGAGTCCATTAAATTGCTCATGCAGTTTCCATTCTGATCAAATGAAAGGTGATTTTTTTTTTGCTTTCAGCAGCTCTTTTCAAGAAAGCCAGAATTCTAGAATTGCAGCCAAAGAGAAATTGGACTTAGTTTTGGGGGCCGGGGGGGAGGGGGGCGAGACTGCAGATGATTCCAAAATGCTGTCTCCTAAAAGATCCTTGTCTTTCTCCTGCTTTCTCCATCTCTGGTTCTGTGCATAAAGAGCTTGAGTCACCAATGCATTATTCAATGTTCTCCAGATATAATTCCCAAACTGAAAGAGATATTTGAATTATGTTTCCATCCCAAACAAGAAAAGAAGTGTTAATGAAGTCTTATTTCTACAGCTAACTGTAGTGATTCTAGGGTATTGCTTGATTATTTCTTCTAAGATTTTCTTAAGTGTTCAGTCTCTCCCCATTTCAACAAACAGCATCATTGAAAATGTGATTAAAATTTAGTCTGTCAAACCATGTCCAACCAAGAGAAATATACCTTTTCAATGTGTTTCATATTTGAAGAGTGTAAAACTAGTTTATTGGCAAAGTCTACCTTTTGCCTGAGGCAAAAGCTAGTAAAATTTGTAACATATGAAAGAGATTATTATTATTATTTCCTTGCCTTTTTGAGAAAGTGATAGAAAAGTAAAATTCACAAGGCTCTACTTTATACAGTGATTTATTTTTATAAATCTCCATTAAAGAACGTCCCCATCATCTTGAAAATGTCTTCAGTGTCCCTTTCAGATATATAAGTTCTACAGACACTTCACCCAATCTCTGGAAGTTATATCAGTACTGCTTCAAAAATCCCATTTCCACACATTGTTGTCTTTTTGTATCCATACCTCTATTGCTTGCTTTTGAATCTTTTCTACTGTCAAAAATAATGGCATATTTATATGAAATGACTTTTGGGTGAATATGTTGCTGTTGGCAGTATGTTGATTTTCTTGTAATGTCAATTGACTTCTTATTCAGTCTGGACTAGTGCATGTTCCTTACTGAGATACTGTATGAAAACACACATTTTTTTTTCAATGCACCTGAATCAGTACCCACCAATGCTATTTCATTAGGTGTGATTTGTAAATACTAGTTTACTAGTTGGTCTTTTATATCAATTAGATTTCTGCAACCCGAATAATAAAACTCTAAATGCCTGAGCCAAAACAATGCAGTGTGCTGTGTGTAGTCTTCTCAGGATTAGCATTAGAAGCTGACATAGAAATTCTGATAGCCATTCCTATTTAATCATTAAATAATAAATAATAGTAATTATGGTATTTGATAAGCACTTACTATGTAAAGTGAATAAAACAAATGTAATAAAATAGATATTTAAACTAAGAACCAACTTCGGGACCTGGAAATGCATGCTTATTTTGTGTTGAGATCAAGTGATACCAAAATGGATCCAAGAAAAACAACTAGGCTCAAATAATAATTATTATGATACTTGCTAAGAACTTACTATGTCCTGAGCACTGTTTTAAGCAATGGGGTAGTTACAAGGTAATCAGGTTGCCCCTCGTGGGGCTCACAGTCTTAATCTCCATTTTACAGATGAAGTAACTGAGGCACAGAGAAGTTAAGTGGCTTGCCCAAGGTCACACAGCATACAAGTGGCGGAGCCAGGATTAGAACCCACATCCTCTGACTCCCAAACCTATGCTCTTTCCACTAAATCACACTCATTCTGGTAATAAACATTTGTTAACCCTTTCCTGATAAATACCCAGTGCACAAGTCAGTTAAATTGTTTTATTTTGGGTTAAGGTTTTTCAGTGGTGGAGAAGGGAGTTGGAAGAGCATTAATATTCAGTAGTGCAGCCAAAGAGGTTTGAAAGAAAGTCTCTCAAGAATTAAGATGACTCAAGGCTGAGTCCTTAAGTTATTTTATCAATTATTCTTCATAATTTCATCAGTTAATAATTATGTTACTATTTGCTATGTTAACCAATGGCCAGGTGACAGTGTCCTTTCAAGTACTCTGGGGTTTTTTTTTGTTTTTTTTTTCTTTAACAAGCAGTGCTTGAGAGCTGCAATTGATGTTAGGTATTACTTCCATGATGTTGGAGTGAAAGTGGAATGTGCCTGAACAATGTTGATTGTGATTGGCACACTGTTTTGCCAAACACACTTCCACTGACATTATTCAGCTATTTCATCCTGACATATTTGGTGGCTACAGTAGGGGATTGGATCTCTGAGGAGACAGGGTGAGAAGAGTTGGGGAGACAGATATAACACAGTCAGAAAAGTTACTAGGATTAATAGATGGAAGGAGTAGAGTGTACTTTTTACCTACCTATGGGGCTCAGTTGTCATGCTTGCTCCAGACTGTAAGCTCATTGTGGGCAGGAAATGTGTCTGTTTACTGTTATATTGTACTCTCCTAAGGGCTTGGTACAGTGTTCTGCACACAGTAAGCACTCAATACACACAATTGAATGAATGAATGCCAGGTGTCAGGAATGGGGAATCAACAAATTTCATTAAAGTCTATGGGAAATCGGATCCCACAATTTGGTGGTTTACAATATGCCCACCTTTTAGAGGAATATATTACACATAGATCCTGAGTTATGTCTTCACATCTTGTTGTTGGACAGTGATATAATCAACCACGTTCCGAAGCTTATATCCCACGACTTTGGTCACTTGGTTGCTGAGCATCTTGGGTGTCTAAGCAATCCTCTTTAAGGATGCATTTACCCCTCAAAAGGACTAGAGGGACACTTCTCACCCAAACTAGATTTACCAGAGGATCGTGACTGGTGACCCTTAACCTGGAAGTACAAAGACAAGAAGCAGCGTGAAGCAGCGTGGCTCAGTGGAAAGAGCACGGGCTTTGGAGTCAGAGGTCATGAGTTTGAATCCCAGCTCTGCCACTTGTCAGCTGTGTGACTGTGGGCAAGTCACATAACTTCTCTGTACCTCAGTTACCTCATCTGTAAAATGGGGATTAAGACTGTGAGCCCCACGTGGGACATCCTGATTCCCCTGTGTCTACCCCAGCGCTTAGAACAGTGCTCGGCACATAGTAAGCGCTTAACAAATACCAACATTATTAAAGACAAATAAAAATCTACCAAATAGCAAGAAAATAGTACTTGTGATAGACTATTGGGATGCTACAGCAATCATCATCAACATCATTATTATTAGAAGTGATGCGACATGCCCAAGGTCATGCAGTAGACACATGGCAGAGGTGGGATTAGAACCCAGGTCCTTCTGACTCCCAGGTCTGTGCTCTTTCTACTAGGCCACACTGCTTTCCTGACCCTTTTTAGGTCCCCTTCTATTCTCCATCTATACCCACTCTTTTGGGAACACATTTCCTCTCATGGCTTTAATTACCATCTCTATGCAGATAATTCTCAAATCTGCATCTCCAGCCTTGATATCTCTCCTTTCCTGAAAATCTCACATTTCCCCTGGCCTTCAAGACAAATCAAGACAAATCCTGCTGGCACTTCAAATTAAACATATCCAAAACTGAACTCCTTATCTCCCCACCCAAACCCTGAGCTTCCCCAACCCACTATCTTCCCTATCTCAAAACCCATAACCCTGGTGTTGTCCTCAACTCATCCTTCTTATCCTACCCACATATTCAATCTGTCACCAAATCCTGTCAGTTTTATTTTCACAGCATTACTAAAATCAGCCCTGTCCTCTCCATCCAAACTGCTTCCACACTGATCCAAGCACTTATCCTATCCCATCTTGACTACTGCATCTGCCTCTTCGCTAACCTCCCTGTCTTCTGTCTCTCCATACTTCACTCTGCTGCATGGATCATTTATCAATAAAAAGGTTTAGTCCATGTCTCCCCACTCCACAGGGACCTCCAATAACCCCCCTCTAGATTGTGAGCCTGTTGTGGGCAGGAATAGTCTCTCTATATTGCTGTATTGTACTTTCCAAGCGCTTAGTACAGTGCTCAGCACACAGTAAGTGCTCAATAAATATGATTGAATGAATCCACCTCCGCATCAAACAGAAACTCTTTACCATCTGCTTTAAAGCACTCAATCAGCTTGCCCCACCCTACCTCACCTCACTGATCTCTTTCTACAGCCCAGCCCAAACACTCTATTCCTCTAGTGCCACCTCACTCACTGTGTCCTGATCTATCTCTGCGCTGACCCCTTTCCCATCTCCTCCCACCTAGACTGGAACTCCTCCCCGTCTCTATATGCCAGACCACCACTCTGTCCACCTTTAAAGCATTATTAAGGTTAAATCTCCTCCAAGACACCTTCCCTGATTAAGGTTTTTTTTCACCTGCTTGCTCTCCTTCTGTGTTGCCTATGCACTTGGATCTGTGTCATTTAAACATTTGAAATTTGCTCGACACCCAAGCCCACAGCACCTAGGTACATATCCTTAAATTATGTATTATAAATTACTTATTTATTCTCAAATAAATAGTCTGTCTCCCCTCAAGACTGCAAGCTCATTAGGGGCAGGGCACCTGTCTACTAATACTGTTGTATTGTACTCTCCAAAGCACTTAGTATAGTGCTCTGCACACAGAAAGCACTCAATAAATGATTGATTTTATTGCCCATCTTTTGGCCATTTTCCAGCTAATTAGTATCTCAACAATTTAGCAGGCAGAAATGAAAAGCAGCGAACAGAAGAAAAGGTCAAATCACTCAATATCATCAGCAATATTTCTGGTTGAGAATAAATTTTATCTCCATATGGGCTATTTGTGTGGTTATTTATGATTAATATGGCCAGTTTGAGGCCAACAGAGATTGCTGCAACTTGGATAAACAGGTTGATGACAGAAAATGGTTCAGGGTTCTGAATTCACTGTTCATCTTTTCTATCCATTTCCCTGTGAGACTGTGACTTCAAAAATGTCATTATTTCTTTACAAGAAGCAGCCAAGGATTAGTAAGTACTGTTTTTGCTTAGACCTAAAGACCTTTTAAAAACATTTTCTCCGTATTACTCCTAGGTGCTGCCTTTGGACTTGAGAAAATAATGCTTCAGTATCTTGAAATCAGTTATTCCGATCATGTGTCAAATCCAACAAAGCTAGTGTTTGCTTCTCTATTTGTAGTTCCTGCCTGTGAGAGTACACTCGTATTACTATATTTGTCCTCCATTTGTCTTGGAGGATCTTCTGCAGGCAGTGTGATGGCATTTTTCCAACATCTTAAAATGTCTTCTGTATGTTGTCCACATTTCAGCTCCATGCAGGAGCTCGGGAACACAGCTGTCCAGTAAATCATAAATTTGGCTTTCAATCTAATGTCACCATCCTTGAGATCTATTTTTTGAGGAATCTGGAAGCTGTGCTTTCTTATATGAAATGATGTTTAGTGTCTGCATCATTGTCAGCTTTCTTTAAGAGGTCACTTTCTCGTTACAAGAAATATTCCATATTCTTGAATATCTCTCCACAAATCTAAATTGCAGCTACTGGAGAAAGCTACTGTAGAGATTTTTGATGTTGTCTTGTGGGTGTAAAGTAGCAAACTCATGTATTCAAATGCTGTGATAAACATCAATGGTTATCTGCTTCTGAATGAGCACATCATAATCATCATCAGTAATTACTGAGCACCTACGGTGTGTGAAGTACTGAAATAGGCATTTGGGAGCATAGATTAAAAGTAGAAGACATGGTCCTTGCCTTTAAGGAGCTTGTGATGTAATGGGGGAAGACAGGCAGTTTCAGATAGCCTACATAAAAATGGGAACGAAGAGGAAAAGATAGATACAATGGATAATAACAAAAGTAAACCAAAATGATGAATAAATAAACAGCATTTGTATAAATTCTAAACTTGGCTAATGGGATGATCTGAAGGTGTGGATTAGTTTGGTAATGCCCCCTGGAGAAGGTATTTTTATTTAAGGATGTCCTTGAAGGTGGGAAGGGATGTGGTTTGGCAGATTTGAGTAAGGCGAACATTCCATGTAAGGGGAAGGGTGTGAGCAGTGGGTGGGAAATGAGCAACAAGTGCAAGGAGCAGTTAGGAGGTTAACCCTGGAGGAACAAAGAGTGTGAACTGGACTTTAGTGGGAAGAGAGAGAAGAAATGTGGAGGAGGCAGCTGGTGGAGAGCCTTGAATGTAGTGGTCAGGAGCTTCTGTTTTGATAAGGAGAGAAATGGTGCCATTGGATATTTTTGAGGAGGAGAGTAATGGACTCTGACATTGTAGGAAGGCCATCTGGACTGCAACATGTAGAAATGAGTGAAGAGAGGAGAGGCTTGAAGGCAGGGAGACCAGTGAGGAGCTGTTGCAGTAACTGAGTTGGGAAGTGATGAAGACTAGGATCAGGGCTGTGGTTATAGGTGTGAAATGGGAGGGATAACTCTGGGAAATAGTGTGGAGGAAATATTGGCAGGGTTTATAGACACACTGAAAGGAAGAGACACTGACATAGAGAGAAGTCAAAGGTAACACAGAGGTCTCGAGTTTCTGGTACAAGGAGAACGCTGCTGGCTATTGAAAGTTATGATTAAAACAGAAATTTTAGCTCATAGCCAGCTTCAAATGATCAAATTTCCATCCATTTGATAATTTAATTCTACTCAAGGTGGGATTTTATTGGTCACACGATGTAGTAGCAGCAACAATTATTGAGAATGATGTTGGAGTAATAATACAACTTTGTTTAACTCTCATCTTAACCTCAAAGTATCCTGTATTAGATCCATTACTGAGGATTAATACTCATATACTGCACTAGACAAATTTTGGTGGGCATCCAAATTTCAGAATAATCTTCCACAATCTTTCACAAGAGATGAAATGAAAGACACTCCGGATATCCCAGAAGTCCACATAAAGAGATGTATATTGTTCTTGGCATTGTCCTATACCTGGTGAACAATCCTAAAGATCAGTGGATGTAGTAGCTTCTGTGAAAGTAGAGACTAAAAAACAGAATTTTTCAGCCTGGAAAAATTAATTTATTCATTCATTCATTCAATCGTAAGCGCTTACTGTGTGCAGAGCACTGTATTAAATATTGGGAAAATACAACAATAAAGAGTGACAATCCCTGCCCACAATGAACTCACAGTTGAGAAGGGGGGAGACAGACATCAATACAAATAAACACTAAGTGCTCAATAAATACGATTGAATGAATTGAATGAATGAATGTAGACAACACTACTATCCTCCATACCTCACAAACCCATAACTTTGGTGTTGTCCTTGACTCATCTCTGAAATCTAACCCAAATATTCAATCTATCACCAAACCCTGTCAATTCTACTTTCACAACTTCACTAAAATCCACCCTTTACTTTCCATCCAAAGTGCTACTATTCTGATCCAAGTATTTATCATATCCCACTGCATTAGCCTTCTCGCTGACCTCCCTGCCTTTTGTCTCTCCCCATTCCAGTCCATACTTCATTCTCTACCTGGATCATTTTCCTTTAAAAAATGTTTAGTCCATGTTTCCCAAGAACTTAGTACAGTGCTCTGTACACAGTAAATGCTCACTAAATATGATTGAGTGAATGAATGAATGAGTTTTCCTTGATGTGGAGATGGATGGGCAGCCACTGGAGGTTCTTGAAGTGAGGGGAGAGTACTATACAACAATACACAGACACATTCCCTGCCCACAGCAAGCTTATGGCCTAGATGGGGGGAGACAGACTTCAATACAAATAAATAAAAATTACAGATATGTGCATTAGTGCTGTGGGGCTGGGAAGAGGGAAAAGCAAAGGGAGCAGGTCAGGTTGATGCAGAATGGAGTCGGAGATGAGAAAAAGTGAGCTTAGTCTGGGAAGGCCTCTTGGAGGAGTTGTGCCTTCAATAAGGCTTTGAAGTCGGGGTAGAGTAATTGTCTGGCAGATTTGAGAAGAGAGGGTTCCAGGCCACAAGTAGAATGTGGGCCAGGTTTTGGTGAAGTGACAGGCGAGATCAAGGCACAGTAAGAAGGTTAGCACCAGAGGAGTTAAGAATGTGGAATGGGTTGTAGAAGGAGAGAAGTGAGGTGAGGTAGGAGGAGGCCAAGTGATGGGGTGCTTTAAAGCCAATGGTGAGGAGTTTTTTGTTTGATACAGAGGTGGATAGGCAGACACTAGATATTTTTGAGGAGGGGGGTGACATGTCCTGAATGTTTCTATAGAAAGATGATCCGGGTAGCAGAGTGAAGTATGGACTGGAGTAGGGAGAGGCAGGAGGTTGGGAGGTCAGCAAGGAGGCTGATGCAATAAGCCAGGTGGGATAAGATGAGTGACTGTATTGATGTGGTAGCAGTTTGGCTGGAGAGGAAAGGGCAGATTTTAGCGATGCTGTGAGGGTGGGCTTCAAAATGAATGCTGGTGTGTGTGTGTGTGTGTGTGTGTGTGTGTGTGTGTGTACATGATTGAAGTAAAAAATAGAAATCATAATTTCTTAATAAAATTCTTATCATTATTATTGCTATTGTTTTTATTATTATGTTTGCAAATTCAGTAAGGGGAGGACAGAGCCAAAACAGAATTGCTATTCACCAAATCCTACAACCCTCCTCCTGACGATCACTGCACTGAGGAAAAGTCTTCCTTTAGTATGCATTTCGTCTTTGGTGTTCTATGCATATGCACAATCATTTCTTCCAACATCTATACAGATAAAGGCACATCATCGGAAGCGATTTGCCTAATTCCCTAAGAGCATTCTACCCGAAATGTATAGTGAAACATGTGCATTGGAAGAAGTGGCTGTACTGTCTATCTATATTCATTTATGATATTTATTTTTAGTGGTATTTGTTAAGCATTTACTGTGTGCCAAGCACTGCACTAAGTACTGGGGTAGGTACAAATTAATCAAGTTGGATGCAGTCCCTGTCCCACATGGGGCTTACAATCTTAATCCCCATTTTGCAGATGAGGTAACTGAGGCTCAAAAAAGTGAAGTGACTTTCACATAGGTCACCCAAGGGCACATAGCAGACAAGTGCCTGGAATGCCCTCCCTCCTCACATCCACCAAACTAACTGTCTTCCCCTCTTCAAAGCACTACTGAGAGCACACCTCCTCCAGGAAGCCTTCCCAGACTGAGCCCTCCCTTTCCCTCTGCCCCTCTTCCCCTCCCCATTGCCCCTACTCCCTCCCTCTGCTCTACCCCCTTCCCCACCCCACAGCACTTGTATATATTTATATACATTATTTATTACTCTATTTTATTAATGACTTGTATATATCTATGATTCTATTTATTTTAATGGTATTGATGCCTGACTACTTGTTTTGTTTTGCTGTCTGTCTCCCCCTTTTAGACTGTGAGCCCATTTTTGGGCAGGGACTGTCTCTATCTGTTGCTGAATTGTACATTCCAAGTGCTTAGTACAGTGTTCTGCACACAGTAAGTGCTCAATAAATATGATTGAATGAATGAATGAAGTGGTGGAGCCGGGATTACAACCCAAGTCCTTTTGACTCCTAGGCCCACACTCTATCCACTAGGTCATGCTGCTTACTGTGTGCAGATCACTGTACTAAGCACTTGGAAGAGTACAAAACAACAGAGTTGGTAGATAGGTTCCTTGCCCACAAGGAGCTTACAGTCTATACTGAAGTACCCCCTTCCTCAGGATATCTCCATAGTATATTTCTCCAAAATGTGGCTGAATCAATCGTATTTATTGAGTGCTTGCTTTGTGCAGAGCTCTGTATTAAGCGCTTAGGAGAATACAAGATAACAGAGCTGGTTGACACATTCCTTGCCCACAACGAGCTGATGAGGTGGAGACAGATCTTAATATAAATAAATGTATAATATGTAATCATGAGTAGCCATATCATGGGGTATGTTTTCCCCTAGACTCATGTATAATTAATTAGGTTCCATTACAGAACCAGTTGCAACAATGCAATTGAGTGGAAATTACACTACAGATCACTTCCTACTGCTCCCCACCAACCATCATCCCTTCCCCTCCACTATTTCTAGGGACTTTCTTGACTCCTGTGCCTCCAACTGCCGCTCAATATTTTTCTTATTTTAAACTAGGGTTTGGCCTGCCCCCAACTGAAGTCATATGCTGCCATTATCAGCAGGAATGGGGCAGGGAAATGTTATGGGATCCCACTACGGACCCTTGTGGTGAAGATGCCTGCCTCCTGGCCCTGCCTCCTTGCCATCAAGACAAGGCTCTGACTTGATTTGATCTGGCTATGTAGACTATGTAGATCTGTAGACTATGACCTTCCCTACCAGCACCTCTCTGTCTCTGCTCTTGCTGAGCTGCCTTTCTGATTACTCTCTGGAATAAAGTCCAGTGCAACTGTCATGGTTACTGGTGTGGCTTTGATCTGGAGACATCTGCAGTAGAGCGGAGAGACTGAGCCATTGGAATCAGGAGCACAAAATGGGGTGGGGATTGGGGGACGTAGGTTGGACCCAATAAATTAGTCAGAGTGGACATAACTGGTAAAGCTAAGCCAGCTTCCCCTCACTTAGGGCAGGGAAGCAGGGCAGGAGCCAGACACCTGGCCATCTGGGGAGACTCAGCAGGGACCGCACTAACATTTTCCTGTCTTTCTCCTGCTGGCAGTGGTTTTATGGGGCTTGAACAGGATGAGCAGGAGAGGGAGGAGCTAAGTTTGGGATCTACAGGGTGGTGAAATACAGGGCAGAGTGTAACAGGGCAGACTGGAAATGGAGAGGCATTGGGGGTCAGCGGCTAAAAGAGAGAATTGATATATCAGCTGCGATTGGATGTAACTTCTTTTTTTATTTTTATTATTATCATTACTACTCATTCATTCATTTATTCATTCAATAGTATTTATTGAGCTCTTACTATGGGCAGAGCACTGTACTAAGCACTTGGAATGGACAAGTCGGCAACAGATAGAGACAGTCCCTGCCATTTGACGGGCTTACAGTCTAATCGGGGGAGACAGACAGAGCAGAACAATGGCAATAAATAGAGTCAAGGGGAAGAACATCTCGTAAAAACAATGGCAACTAAATAGAATCAAGGCGATGTACATTTCATTAACAAAATAAATAGGGTAATGAAAATATATACAGTTGAGCAGATGAGTACAGTGCTGAGGGGATGGGAAGGGAGAGGGGGAGGAGCAGAGGGAAATGGGGGGTGTTAAAAACAGCATTCTGAGCATAGCAGCTCTTGATCTAAATGACTCTGTTTTTGTCTCAGGAAGTCCCCCATTTCAGTTGGGATGTATATCACAACCGCAAATTCCAAATTCCGGGGGACAGGAGATTGCTTCTTACTCGAAACAGATAAGGCCTGCTTGGACAGGAGATTGCTTCTTACCCAAAACAGATAAGGCCTGCTTGAAGAATTTCTTTTGTCATTGAAGAAAACACACTTGTCTGAGTTCTTCTGTGATTGGCTACTTCTCTTATATGTTGCAAATAAAGGCACAGCCAAACAGGAGAGGGGTGCCGTTGTGTCACTCGTACCTCTCCGGAGGTGAACGGGCACTCGGTCACCTTCCTCCCTTTTCTAATCTACCCAACACTGTCTCTGAGTGTTGCTTTTCCTTGCTTGCATCACCACCTTGGGTTCGAATCCTCACTGCCTTTTAGTTCCATTCTCTTTTCGAGTACAGGGGGAAAAGAGGATTAAGCTGCGGAGAGGTGAAGGGGGGGTGGTAGAGGGAGTAGAGGGAAAAGGGGAGCTCAGTCTGGGAAGGCCTCTTGGAGGAGGTGTTTTAAGTATGGTTTTGAAGAGGGGAAGAGAATCAGTTTGGCGGAGGTGAGGAGGGAGGGCATTCCAGGACAGCGGGAGGACATGGCCCAGGGGTCAACAGCAGGATAGGCGAGACCGAGGGACGGTGAGGAGGTGGGTGGCAGAGGAGCGGAGTGTGCCGGGTGGGCAGTAGAAAGAGAGAAGGGAGGAGAGTTAGGAAGGGACAAGATGATATAGAGCCTTGAAGCCTAGAGTGAGGAGTTTTGTTTGGAGTGGAGGTTGATAGGCAACCACTGGAGGTGTTTAAGAAGGGGAGTGACATGCCCAGAGCGTTTCTGCAGGAAGATGAGCCGGGCAGCGGAGTGAAGAATAGACTGTAGGGGGGCGAGAGAGGAGGAAGGGAGATCAGAGAGAAGGCTGACACAATAGTCTAGCCGGCATATAACAAGAGCCTTTAGCAGTAAGGTAGCCGTTTGGGTGGAGAGGAAAGGGCAGATCTTGGTGATATTGTAAAGGTGAAACCGGCAGGTCTCGGTAATGGATAGGATGTGTGGGGTGAACGAGAGAGACGAGTCAAAGATGACACCGAGATTGTGGGCCTGAGAGACAGGAAGGATGGTTGTCCCATCCACGGTGATAGGGAAGTCTGGGAGAGGACTGGGCTTGGGAGGGAAGATGAGGAGCTCAGTCTTGCTCATGTTGAGTTTTAGGTGGCGGGCCGACATCCAGGTGAAGACATCCTGGAGGCAGGAGGAGATGCGAGCCTGAAGGGAGGGGGAGAGGACAGGGGCAGAGATGTAGATCTGCGTGTCATCTGCGTAGAGATGGTAGTCAAAGCCGTGAGAGCGAATGAGTTCACCAAGGGAGTGAGTGTAAATGGCGAAAAAGAAGAGGGCCAAGAACTGACCCTTGAGGAACTCCAACAGTTAAAGGATGGGAGGGGGAGGAGGCGCCTGCAAAGGAGACCGAGAATGACCGGCCAGAGAGATAAGAGGAGAACCAGGAGAGGATGGAATCCGTGAAGCCAAGGTGAAATAAGGTGTGGAGGAGGAGGGGATGGTCGACAGTGTCAAAGGCAGCAGAGAGGTCAAGGAGGATTAGAATGGAGTAGGAGCCATTGTTACTGTAATTATTAAGTGCTCTGCCCAAGGTCACACAGCAGGCAAGTGGCAGAAAGGAGATTAGAATCCAGGTCCTCTGACTCCCAGACCCATACTCTTTCCAGTAGGCCATGCTACTTCCCAGCTAGAACTAGTAAAACTACAGGAGGTTGAAACTGTTAAATACCAAAGAATCGCACATTTAGATTGTCTGTGGATTTTACCTATCCATGCTATCTTTAACCCCCTTTCCACAGATAATTAGAGTTGGCAGCAAATTTATGCAATTGCAAGTCATAACTTGCCATTTTTCCTCTCCTGCTGCTTTACTCTTTTTAATGGCTCAGATTTGATCAAACTAGAGTTTTGTGGATTAGTTTAAAATGCCTTTATTTTCCTAGAAATGGTTAAGTGCTTTTTCCTTTGAAAGGCTAGGTATTCATTAAATTAGTTCCATAAAATTGGAGGTAAAGGTTTGTGCTGGCAAACACCAGAATGTAATATCACTATGTCTTTTTCTGAGGAGCTACATAATGCACAGCTTTATAATGTGTGTGTGTGTGTGTGTGTGTGTGTGTGTGTGTGTGTGTGTATAAATGCAACTCAAGTGCACTTGGCCTTCTTTCCAGACAACCAAGGGTCCATCAGTAGGCGTGTAGAATCAAAGTGGAGAGCTGTGAGCCAAGACACATGGACCTAGCAAACTTTAACTATGATTAAGTCCTTCACAACGAAGAGGCCCCAACATTATCTAAAGCAAACAAGAAAGCAGACTAATTTCCCTCGATCTTAGGTAGCCATATTTCCAAAAGTGAAAGCAGAAAGTATGATGTTGTTCTTTGATCTTAGTCCCACTTTTTTCCGTGTTAGCCCCTCCAATCTCAGCCTCTACTGTCCTCTGCACTTATTAGAGGCAGGGTCTACATCTACAGACTGTCTGAGGATGCCAAAAAAAATCTCTAACCAACCTACCCAGATATGGGCAGTGCCTGAACACTCTTACTCCAGTCCTCCCACCTATGAAGGACAATTGGGGCTACAGTTGCCTACAAAGGACAATCAGGCATACTCACATGTGCTGCCCAGTTTCCTTCCAAGTCTCTTGAGGTTCCAGCTTCTAGTCATGAAAACATGATGCTTTGTGATTCCCAAGCACTTGCCATCAGGTGTCAGACAAAGTAATCAAAACTAGTATTATAGTCTCCTTGCCTCTAGACTGTAAGCTCTTTATGGGCAGGGAATATGTCTGTTTATTATTGTATTGTACTCTCCCAAGCTCTTACGATTGAATAAGTGAATGAATAGTACTATCCTGACAAAACCAGGATTCTTCATTTAGCCCTATAAATATGTGTTTTTCTTATTATTTTTTCTGAATTCTAAGCCTTGTCTTGTTTTATGCTGTCAAATCGTCTCCGACCTATAGTGATGCCATGGACACATCTCTCCCCGAACCCTCCATCTCCACCTGCAATCAATCTGGTAGTGTATCCATAGAGTTTCCTTGGTAAAAATACAGAAGTGGTTTACCATTGCCTTCTTCCACACGGTAAACTTGAGTCTCCACCCTCGACTCTCTCCCATGCTGCTGCTGCCCAGCACAGGTGACATTTGACTTGTAGCAGATTGCTTTCCATTCGCTAACCACTGCCCAAGCTAGGATTGGAATGGGTATACCACTGCTTGACTCTTTCTCCCATAGCGGAGACTGGTAGAGTAGTGGAAACTCTCCAGGAGTAATCCTGAGATGGGAGGGATAGTAATTAGGTTGCTATTAAAGGAGTGAAATGCGCAGGCTGGGTTCTTGTGGGAGTGGAGAGGGGATAAGTAATGGGGAGATAGTTAATTGAGTGTCTTGAATCCAAAGGTGAAGATTTCCTGCTTGATGCGGAGATGGATAGGCAATTCATTCATTCATTGATTCAGTAGTATTTATTTAGCACTTACTGTGCTCAGAGCACTGTACTAACTGCTTGGGAGTGTACAATACAACAATAAACAGACACATTCCCTGCCCATAACAAGCTTACAGTCTGGGTGGGGGAGACAGACATTAATATAAATGGGGAAGCAGCGTGGCTCAGTGAAAAGAGCCCGGGCTTGGGAGTCAGAGATCATGGGTTCAAATCCCGACTCTGCCACTTGTCAGCTGTGTGACTGTGGGCAAGTCACTTAACTTCTCTGTGCCTCAGTTCCCTCATCTGGAAAATGGGGATGAAGACTGTGAGCCCCACGTGGGATAACCTGATGACCTTCTATCTCCCCTAACACTTAGAACAGTGCTCTGCACATAGTAAGCACTTAACAAATACCAACATCATTATTATTATTATTATAAATAAATACATTACAGATATGTTTATAAGTGCTGTGGGGCAGAGAGAGGGGAAGAACAAAGGGAGCAAGTCAAGATGATGCAAAAGAGAGTGGGAGAAAAGGAAAGGGGGGCTTAGTTGAGGAAGGCCTCTTGGAGGAGATGTGCCTTCAGTAAGGCTTTGAAGTGGGGTAGAGTAATTGTCTGTTGGATTTGAGGCAGAAGGGCATTCCAGGCCAGAGGCAGGATATGGGCGAGGGGTCGGTGGGGAAACAGGCAAAATCGAGGCACAGTGAGAAGGTTAGTATTAGAGGACCAAAGTGTGCAGGCTAGGCTGTAGTAGGAGAGTTGCAAGGTGAGGTAGGAAGGGGCAAGGTGATGGAGTGCTCTAAAGCCAGTGGTGAGTTTTTTGGGTTTTTTTTTTTTGACTCTGAGGTGGATGGCCAGCTACTGGAGTGTTTTTGAGGAGTGGGGTGACATATTCTGATGTTTTTGTAGAAAAATGATCCAGGGAACAGAGTGAAGTATGGACTGGAGTGGGGAGAGACAGGAGGCTGGGAGATCAGCAAGGAGGCTGATGCAGTAATCCAGATGAGTGATTGTATTAACATAATAGCTTTTTGGATGGAGAGGAAAGGGAGGATTTTCAGTGAGCTTGTGAAGGTGGGACTGACAATCATTAGAAGCACTTGAAGAGTGAGGAGATATGCACAGAACGATTTCTTAGAAAAATGGCCCATGGAGTAGAGTGAAGTATGGACTGGAGAAGGGGGAGGCTGGAAACAGGGAGGTCGATGAGGAAGCTGATGTAGTAGATTAGGCAGGATATGGCACGTGTGTGAATCAGTGTGGTAGCAGTTTGAAAGAGAGGAAGGAGAAAATTAGGAAGATATTGTGGAGAAAGAATCGATGAGATTTAGTGGCTGAATATGTGAGTTGAAGGAGAGAAATGAATCAAAGATAATGCCAAGGTTGTAGGCTTGCAAGGCAAGGAGGATGATGGTGTTGTCTACAGTGAAGGAAAAGTCATGGGGAGGAAAGAGTTTCGGGGAAAGATGGGAAGTTCAGTTTTGAACATATTGAGTTTGAGGTGTTGGCTGCATATCCAGGTAGAGGTGTCCTAAAGGCAGAAAGACAGTGAGATTTGCAGAGATGGGGCAGAGGTCGAGGCTGGAAATGTAGATTAGGGTATCATTGGTGTAGAGATAGTAGTTGAAGCAAGGGAGCAGATGAGCTCCCCAAAGGAGTGGGTGTAAATGAAGAATAGAAGGGATCCCTGCAGTTAGGAGTGGGAGGCAGAGGATTGATAGTGATACCGCCCATATAATGATGTAACTGTTTATCCGAGGCCTTCCCTAAGCCAGCATTTCATCTTCTCCCACTTCCTTCTGTGTGGCCCTTGAACGTGGATTTGCTCCCTTTTTACATCCCTTCCTCAGTCCCACAGCACCTATTTACATATCCATAATTGATTCATATTAATATCTGTCTCCCCCTCTAGACTGAAAGCTTGTTGTGGGCAGGGAACGTATCTACCAACTCCATTGTATTGTACTCTCCCAAATGCTTAGTTCAGTGAGGTGGGAGGTGGGTCAGATTTATGGGTGGGGCACACTCAGGAGCTAAGGGCAAAAGTGTTTTAAAGAATTGAGTGGAAGGTAGGGTTGACAAGGACAGGAAGTAGAGAGGGAGTGGGAAGAAGGCAGATTTTATCTGATTACAAGCTGAGGCACTGAGGTGGACATTAGTAATAATAACTATAATGATTATGGTATTTGTTAAGCACTTACTATGTGCCAAGCACTGTTCTAAGTGCTAGGGTAGATACAAGGTTATCACGTTGGACACCATCCCTGTTCCACGTGGGGCTCCCAATCTTAATTCCCATTTTACAGATTAGGTAACTGAGGCACAGAGAATTGAAGCGACTTGCCCAGGGTCACACAGAAGACAAGTAGTGGGGCAGAGATTAGAACCCAAGTCCTTCTGGCTCCCAGGCCCTTGCTCTATCCACTACACCAAGATGCTACTCATTAGTGTGGGATGCGGCACCAAGGATGTTTCATCCAGAAGTAGAACTCAGTACGCTGTCATGGAACCAATAAATACACCTCCTTTAGTCAGCATTGAGCCTACCACTTTCAAGCTTTACATCGTGGCCACTAGTGGTCATACTGTCAGGTTTGGTGAATATCCGTCATAATCTTATAAACTCACATCGTATCCCGTTTCAGTCTTCATGTTTACAGGCCAAAGAACGTCATTCTTTTTGGTTAACCTCCTACATTCCGCTCATCATTTTTACTGCTTTTCACTTTACCTTTTCCTAGATTAAGCTAAGCATCCCTAATATTGGGTGACCAAAATTGTACACGGTATACCATGCTTAAATGATAGCAAAATGATCCTATCTGTTTTCCATTCAGTACTTTCCTGATAATTCACAGCATATTCTGATAATTTTGCCTGCGGCTGCACACTGGATAGACAATTTAGGGTAACAGTTTCAAGCAATTGAAGGATTTTTTCTGAGTTGTAAATGATCTCTCAGAATCCATCAACCTGTAGGCATAGTTCAGATGATTTTTCCCTAGAGTTTTATGTTGAATTTCAGCTGCCACTCTTCTGCTCTCTTGCATAGCTTTGTGAGATCTATCTGCAAATTATCCCTATCCTATCAGTACAGTATTTCACCACCCTAAAGATCTTAGTGTCATGTGTGAACTTGGAGATTTCACTTTGCACTTTGCACTCCTCCCCCAGGGAGTTTGTGAGGAGTTTAGTGTCACGTGTGAACTTGGAAATTTCACTTTGCACTTTGCTCTTCTTCCCCAGGGAGTTTAGGAGCATGTTAAATAAAACCAGGCCTAACACTCATTCCTGTGGGGCTATATTTCTCCACCCAGAGAAAAAAAGTATCTGTCCTTACCCTTTGTTTTCTATCTTTAAACCAGTTTTCCATCCCCTAAAGAACAATTCCTCTAATCTCATGGAAATCAAAGTAAATCATGTTCCCTGATTTCCTTTTATCCACATGTTTATTGACTCTGAGAAAATTCTGATAAATTTAATAAGGCATGATTTTCCTTACAGAAATCATATTATCTTTCTTCCAACAGGTTGTGATTGTCTAGGTTTTCGTGGTCCAAACGTGGCAGGGAATGTGTATGTTTATTTTGATATTGTACTCTCCTAAGTGCTTAGTACAGTGCTTTGCACACAGTAAGCACTCAATAAATTTGAATGAATATTATAGATCCTATCAGTATGCACTTTGAAACCCTCCTTATAGATTGTGACTACAATGGCAAACCACCAGTTCTCCAGTGCAGTGGTTATTTATCATGATTGGTGTGTTACAATGTTACTCAACTTTCCCTCCTAATTCCTTCAAGTAGATTCATCTAGTCTTGCTGGTTAGATGCTTTATATCTAGTTTATCCATTTGGTTTCAAAGGGTCTATCTGCTGACCCCAGTTTATTCAAGACCTTCAGCCTCTCAGTTAATATTTAACATTTTCCTAAATGTAAGCAATGAAGTCATTGAACCCCTTTTGCTATTTCTTCTCCATTCCTGTGTACTCCTTGGATAGTTTGATCAAGTGAGCACAATGGCTTCCTGCTTTTGAGAAAGGTAACTATTGTGCTTTCGCCCTTCACCACTTTCAGCAAGAGGGAGTTGGAGGAGAAGAAAGATGTGAGAGCTGGCTGTGGAAACTACTGAGGAGCCTCACTGTTTTCCATTGTTGACAAGATTCTAGCCAACACTTTCTGGATATCATTGAACATCAACCAAGATCTGCTTGAATCACAATGTGATTTCAGACCAAAACCCATATACAGTAGATATGACCTCTGAAACACTGCAGAAGCAGTAGTGTAGAGAGCAACACAAAGACCCCTAGGATATTTTCATAGTCTTTACAAAAGTATTTGACACCATCAAAAGCTAGGACTCTGACAATTGCTTGACAAATTTTACTGAGAAACTATTCAAGATCTTCGGGCTGTTGCATGATGCCACAGGTGAGTTGAAAGTACCCTGTCTGATCCTTTTCATGGCACCATCAGAGTAAAGCAGGGTTTAGAACAGTGCCTGGCAAATAGTAAGTGCTTAACAAATACCATAAATACATAAGAAAGGGCTGGGCTAAGTGGTAGCTCCAGTCAACCTGAGGATGCAGTGAAGGTTCTGAAAAGTAGCATCAGACATTTTCCCTACACTGGCAAACTCTTAAAGCACTCAAGTTGCTCATTCCCTCCTATGTAATAACTCTCATCTCCCACTACACCCTAGCTCTAACACTTCGTTTCTCTCAAGCTAACCTACTTGCTGTGCCTTGTTCTCATCTCTCCTGCTGCTGACCTTTTGCTCATACCCTCTCCCCTGCCTGGAGCTCCCTCCCTCTTTATAGCTGACAGTTCACTGCTCTCCTCATCTTCAAAGCCCTTCTGAAATCACATCTCCTCCAGGAGGCCTTCACTGAATAATCTGTCTTCTCCCTGAAACTGCCACTTTGGCTTTTCCTTGACACCTAAGCACTGAAGTACTCACTACCTACAGGTTAATACTGTGTACACCTCGTACATATGCTATCACTTCCTCTTATTTGTAATTCATTTTGGTATCTGTCTCCTAAAGTAGACTCAAAGTTCCTTAAGGGCAGATATGTCTACAGATTCTACTGTACTGTCAAGCAATTGTGAGTCCCATGTGGTACTGAGACTGTGTCTGATCTTTTTGTTTGTATCTACCTCAAAGCTTTGCACTCTGTTTGGCACATAATAAGCACTTAATAAATACCATAACTAACTAATCCTGCACAGAGTAAGCATTAAAAAAATTATTAATCAAATGATTGTGGCATATCATCAGTGTTCCAGATGTAGGGAAAAGGTTGTGCAGATATTTCATCACTAGATTGTCTCCTTGCCTGAAAGTTTTCTTCAGGAATGTCATGACAGCCATGTGCTTTCCCATTTTTAATTATTTTTCAATGGCATTTAAGTCCTTACTATGTGTGAGGCACTGAACTAAGTGCTGGGGTAGATCCATGTCTGCTGTGTCACCTTGGTCAAGTCACTTCACTTCTCTGTACCTCAGTTACCTCATCTGGAAAATGGGGATTGAGACTGTGAGCCACACGTGAGACAGGGACTGTGTCCATCCTGATTTGATTGTATCACCACAGCGCTTAATACAGTGCCTGGCACATAGTAAGCACTTAACAAATACCACTATTATTATTACTATTATCATTATTCTCTGGATCTCATTTACCTCATCTGTAAAATGGGGATTAATAATACTGTTGGTATTTGTTAAACGCTTACTATGTGCAGAGCACTGTTCTAAGCTCTGGGGCAGATACAGGATAATCAGGTTGTCCCACGTGAGACTCACAGTTAATCCCCATTTGACAGATGAGGTAACTGAGGCACAGAGAAGTGAAGTGACTTGCCCACAGTCACACAGCTGACAGGCGGCAGAGCCGGGATTCAAACCCATGACCTCTGACTCCCAAGCCCAGGCTCTTTCCACTGAGCCACGCTGCTTCTCATATTAATTGTGTGAGCCCTATGTGGGACTGGGACTGTGTCCAAACTGACTACTTTGTATCTACCCTAGAGCTTAGAATCATGCTTAGCATATAGTAAGCGCTTAACAAGTACCACATGCTAATCAGGTTGGACACAGTTCATGTCCCACGGGGGACTCAGTCTCAATCCCCTTTTACAGATGAGGCAACTGAGGCACAGAGAAGTTAAAAAGACTTGCCCAAGGTTGCAGAGCAGACAACTGATGAAGCCAGGGTTAGAACCCAAATCCTCTGAATCCTAGGCCCGTGCTCTTTCCACTACGTCACACTTCTGAGTTTGAAGGTTATTTCATTGGAAATCTGAGCTAAGGCTCTGCTCTCAATCTTTGGCTAGTATTCTATGCTTTGA
This sequence comes from Ornithorhynchus anatinus, assembly GCF_004115215.2. NCBI lineage: Eukaryota > Metazoa > Chordata > Mammalia > Monotremata > Ornithorhynchidae > Ornithorhynchus > Ornithorhynchus anatinus. The sequence continues at coordinate 57,828,392 of NC_041749.1, read as the reverse complement.
AGGAACATCACTCTCCCCACCTTCAAAACCCTACTAAAATCACATCTCTTTCAAGAGGACTTCCCTGACTAAGTCTTCATTTCCCCTATTTGCCCTCCCTCTGCACTGTCTTTGCACTGGGTTCTCTGCCTCTTAAGCACCTGATATTCACCCGATTCTCAACCCCACAGCACTTATACACTGCCATTTCCCTTATCTGTAATGTATTTGAATATCTATTTCCCCTCTAATGATGGTATTTTGTTAAGCGCTTACTATGTGCCAAGCACTGCTCTAAGTGCTGGAGCAGATACAAGGTAATGAGGTTGTCTCATGTGGGGCTCGCAGTCTTAATTCCCATTTTCCAGATGAGGTAACTGAGGCACAGAGAAGTTAAGTGATTTGCCCAAAGTCACATAGCTGATAAGTGGCAGAGCCGGGATTAGAACCCATGACCTCTGATTCCCAAACCTGGGCTCTTTCCACTAAGCCACGCTGCTTCTAGCTCCTGGTGGGTAGGGATTGTGACTACCATGTCTACTGTACTGTACTCTTTCAAGCTGTGCACACAGTAAGCACTCAATACATACTATTGATTGTTTGATTGATTGATCGATTGATTCTCACTGGTGGGAGACAAAAGAGAAGCAGTGTGGCTTAGTGGCAAGAGCATGAGCTTGGGAGTCAGAGAACGTGGGTTCTAATCCTGCCTCCGCCACTTGTCTGCTGTGTGATCTTAGGCAAGCCACTTAACTTCTCTGTGCCTCAGTTCCCTTATCTGTAAAATGGGGATTGAGATTGTGAGCCCCATGTGGGACAACCTGATTACCTTGTATCTACCTCAGCGCTTTGAACAGTGCTTGGCATATAGTAAGCGCTTAACAAATACCATAATACCAATAATAATAATAACACAAAGAATCACTGTAGTGACCTGGCCATCTGTGCAAGATTCCTTCTTTGCCTGTGTTGAGGGTAGCCCTACCTGTATTCTTTCAAGAATTGTGGACATATGGCCAAAAGCTATTTTTTAGTGATTTGTTAACAGCTTCAGTTTGGTGGACAGTAAATTGGTATATATTTTCATTATTATTTGATCATGTTAACAATGCGTTTTTTTATTATTTTGTTTTGTTTAATTTGGCAGGGGGTGGGGGGGAGCCTTGGTACTCCATTAATGTAGTTAATGTACTCATCTATAATTGACTGAGTACAGAATTTGGGGTAATTTTAGCAAAAATAGGGTATCTTGCTTTGGTTCAGGAATGAATTCCCCATTTATAACACTGTTACTGTGAGAAATTGGTTCTGACTTACAATGTTCTGACTTGGTGCAGTTTTCAGAAACCAAATGTCATAAATCGAGGTCTGCCTGGATTTCCTGTAGCTTGGTAGCTCTCCTGTAGGCACTGCGCTGTTCACAGTTTCCTTTAAAGCGATCTCTAAATCATTTCAAAGACATTAGTAATTTGACCCTTCTGCCTGAGGGGACTTTGATTCTCACCTTTCAACAGTGAGAAGGAAAAAGGAGAAAGGAGAAAGGGTTAGGGATCAATCAATCTGTGATATTTATTGAGTGCTTACTGGGTGCAGAGGTGCTGTCCTAAACACTGGGGAAAGTACAATAGAGTTGCTAGACACAACCCTGCCCTCGAAGACCTTAAAATCTAGTTAGAGAAAGATGTTCTAGGGCCTCTAAGTGCCTTCCTGGCCCAGATTGTGAGCCTCATGTAGGACAGGGGCTTTGCCCGACAACTTGTACCAGTGATTAGAACAGTGTCTGACACATAGTAAGTGCTTAACAAATGCCATAAAAATAGAAGAAGGGGGTTCAATTTCGTTCATCCAAGAAAGTGATGTTTGGATCTTTTCAACGGATGTTTTAATCACTTTATACTGTAAAATAATGGGGTAGCATCATAGTGCCTTGCATGACGAAAATATACATTGTAAATCTCAACCCATGAATGCTGATGGCATCATGATCAAGGAGATCGCTGGTATCCTAGCCCCAGATGATTGATCTTCATTTTGTGTGCTAGAGAAGCAGCATGGTGTAGTGGCTAGAGCACAGGCATGGGAGTCAGAAGGTCATGGGTTCTAATTCCGGTTCCAATACTTGTCTGCTGTGTGATGTTGGCTGTCACCTCGCTTCTCTATGCCTCAGTTGCCTATAAAGTGGGGATTGAGACTGTGAGCCCCACATGGGACAAGGACTGTGTCCAACTCGATTTGCTTGTATCCACTCCAGTGCTGGTATTTGTTAAGCGCTTACTATGTGCTGAGCACTGTTCTAAGCGCTGGGGTAGACACAGGGGAATCAGGATGTCCCACGTGGGGCTCACAGTCTTAATCCCCATTTTACAGATGAGGTCACTGAGGCACCGAGAAGTTAAGTGACTTGCCCAAAGTCACCCAGCTGCCAAGCGGCAGAGCCGGGAGTCAAACCAATGACCTCTGACTCCCAAGCCCGGGCTCTTTCCACTGAGCCGCGCTGCTTCTCTGCTTAATATAGTGCCTGATGCGTAGTAAGCACTTAACAAACATCATCATTATTATTATTATTATTGTTAATCAGTTAACTGATCAGTGGTATTTATTTAGTGTTTACTGTATGCAGAGCACTGTACTAAGCACTTGGGACAGTACAAAGAAAACAAAATTAGACATGTTACCATAATTTGGGAGGTGGAGGTGAAGCTGAGTGACAAAAGGCAAAAGCAGCAAGAAACATCTCAAATCACAGGTCTTTCCCTATATAAACTCCCCATGAAAATCCTAGGGAAGCAGAGTTAATGATGAACCAGATGAAAAGTCGTGAAATGATAAGATAGTAATTCCAACAGAGAAGATACCTAACACAAGCCACGAGAGTCAAGGCACTACTTTTTGACCTAGGATCACAGTTCTTTAAGTGTGACCACAGAGGAGATTCTAGAGCAGTTTGGCTCAGTGGAAAGAGTAGGGGTTTGGGAATCAGAGGTCATGGGTTCTAATCCTACTCTGCTGCTTGTCAGCTGTGTGACTTTGGGCAAGTCACTTAACTTCTCTATGCCTCAGTTCCCTCATCTGTAAAATGGGGATTAGGACTGTGAGCCCCATGTGGGACAACCTGATCACCTTGTAACACCCCGGTGCTTAGAACAGGGCTTTGCACATAGTAAGCGCTTAACAAATACCATCATTATTATTATTATCATTTTATTGCGGGCAAGTATTTCAGGAAATTGACAATTTAAAGGACAGTCATAAAGCCATCTACATAGGACCTAAACTCCTAAATTTGAGAGTCAACCCTCTCAAATATGGTGCATTGGTAGTTACGGCTGCTTTAACCAAAGCTTAAACATGGAGCTGGACTCTTCAGCAGAGCCCCATGTATGGCCCATGATGTGGATGATGTCACATGCAGCACTGCAAGATAACATCATTACACAGCCACCAGCTACAATGGTGGGAACTTTGGGAAGCCTCAGTTTGCCATGTATGCCCAGACAAATGGCCAGGGAAAGGCTATTTTATCAAGGTGAAGTGTTGTTTGAAAGAGGCAGAATCAAGATACCCACCATGATCAAGTGGTATTTCCTGGCATGCCACTCTGCCCTGTGGCTTGCTCTCCAGAAAGTGAAGGTGGTGTGAAGGAGAGGTTTGTGAGGGACAAAGAGGAGCAAGCAAGGGAGACCTCTTCCTTTACCACCTGCTCTCCCCAAATCCTTCCCTGGCCCAATCTCAGGCCCCTGACTTTGTGGTCCTCTGGGGTGAGGACTGTTGGGGCAGAGGTGGTTGGGATAGAGGCAGGAGCAAGGTCCATAGCCCTGGAGTTGGAGAAATAAATCATAAAATCTACAAAATTAGAGGTTGGTATGGGGGAACCAGAGTTGGAGGGAAGGGGACTATGATATTACCCCATTTTTTTGCAGTATAAAGTGATTTGCTTTGCTGTCTGTCTTTGCTTTGCTGTCTGCCTTCCCCATTTAGATTGTGAGCCCGTCATTGGGCAGGGATTGTCTCTATCTGTTCTCCAATTGTACATGCCAAGCGCTTAGTACAGCGCTCTGCACATAGTAAGCGCTCAATAAATACTATTGAATGAATGAATGAATGAATGAGGGGAAGACAAGTTTGGAATGCCAGGATGGGGGCCAAGAAAGCCTGAAATACATAGGTTCAATACCTGTTCATGCTACCACTTAGTGAGTTCTCTGTGGGACATGGACTGTGTCCAACCTGCTTATCTGTATCTACCTCAGCACTGAGTATAGTGCTTGGCACACAGTAAGTGCTTAACAAGTAGCATTAAAAGAAAAAAAAAAACCCTGGTAGTGGTCTTTGAAACCTGAAACAGATAGAATCTCTTCCTTTCCAGTTCAGAGGTTGGGAAATGGGCAGGGAGTTGGGGCCCTTAACAGCCTTTTAACATAGGGCAATCAGGTAGAAAAATTAATTGCTAGGTGTGAAATAGACAATTGGCACTTAACAGATAATCCCTCCTTTGAAAGGGAGGTGACAAGAAAGGAAATTTGCTGGGCAGTTTTCCAAGAGACCTCTTCCAGGGTCTTAGATGAATGTTTTTGCCCTGGTCTTTCTACGACTGATATTTGCTGACACTGATTTACCAATCTGATTTAGATGGAAATTGCAAGGCTAGTGAAATCAAAATGGTTTTTCCTTCATTTTTATTATAGGTTGGGGTAAAAATTTTCAAGGTATGAATATTACTAATCTAAGTATTTCACCACAAGTCATATATGCACTTGTTACGTTCCCCCCATGCCAGGTGCCGTTTGCAAGTGGACATTGTTTGGATCTGGACCAATATGGGCTCCAACCAGATGCATTTTCTGATCTTGTCAAACCTAAAAGATACCCTGAGGACATAGGGGACCAGATGGAAGGGCAATAACTAGATTTGATGTTCTGAATCTTTTTGGGATTTAAGCATAATAACAATGTCTATTGGGCATAAAATGTATATTTGGAGTGAGTTTAGATAACTTTATATCCTCTCTCTGTAATGGCTTCTTTCACTGGAACTATAATTGAGAATTTTAACATTAGCATATGCTCCAAGGGGCAAATACAAATATTAGTACCGATCCATCTTCTCATTGGTGACGACTGATATGATAGAGCACTACATAGGGATTCAATAATTTGGGAATGACTTCTCATCCTTTGAGTGATTTCTTGGAAGGTGATCAAATCACATAACTTCATTAAACATAGCATTAACCTTGTACAGAGGCATAAATGGATTTAGCTCTCCTCCTGGAAATAGTTAGGGGAAAGGCCTCAAAGAGACTGAATAAAGCAAGCTGTTGCATTAGTAATTTCTAGCCATCCAGTGTTAAATACGGAGTTTTAATTTTTCCCAAGAAGGTTCAGGTTAAGCAATGGTGAATTGAGGCCAATAACAGATTGGTATTAGTGAAAGTCAGCTGATACATCTGAGAGATTTGTAGGCAGTCTACAAAAAAAGATCACTTCAGATCTCTGATCCAGAATCTCTTTCAAAACAGAGGTGGCATGTCCAGTTTAGAGATGATGTTCCCTTGATATCCACCAGCCTATCTAGAATGTCTTACTTGCCATGCGGATGCCGCTTCTTATTTTACCACAAAATATCCTATATTTAGAATGATGAAAAATGGTAGTCTGTGAAAAACATTTTTTTTGTGAGGCAAATGTTTCAGTTATCCCATGAAAGTAGACAAGACTTCTTTCAAAAATGACGTAAGGTCTAGTCTACAAAACATTTGGGTGCAATGTCACCTCAAAGTTGATTACATTACTTGTTAATAATAATAATAATAATGTTGGTATTTGTTAAGCGCTTACTATGTGCCGAGCACTGTTCTAAGCGCTGGGGTAGACACAGGGGAATCAGGTTGTCCCACGTGGGGCTCACAGTCTTAATCCCCATTTTACAGATGAGGGAACTGAGGCACCGAGAAGTTAAGTGACTTGCCCAAAGTCACACAGCTGACAAGTGGTAGAGCCGGGGTTCGAACCCATGACCTCTGACTCCAAAGCCCGTGCTCTTTCCAGTGAGCCACGCTGCTTCTCAAGCTTGTTCTTAGCTTCCTATATGTAGCTTGCCACACACAAATCATTAAACCCTGTATTCTTCAAATAGAGGCAGACAAAGTTTCTTTTCAATAACCTAGGCTAATTACCTAGTTTGGATTATCTACCCATGCTCCTCCTTCTCTGTTTCATTTCTTTTCATTTCTTTTTCATTGCATGATAGTACCTTCATCTGAGAGTGAACAGAAGATGGGAAAGAATGTTTTTTCCACTTCTCCTACTCATTTCTGTGTTGCCCTTGCACTTGAATTTGCACCCTTTAATTCACCCTTCCCTCAGTCCCACAGCACTTATGTACATGTGTGTAATTTACTTATATTAACATGTCTCCCCCTGTAGACTCTAAGCTTGTTGTGGGCATGGAACGAGTCTACCACCTCTGTTGTACTCTCCCAAGTGCTTAGTACAGTTATCTGCACACAATAAGCACTCAATACATATGATTGATTGATCTATTGATCGATTAATCAAATCAGTCCAAATGTCTTCTTGCAAGCCCCTCCTGGAATGGTGAAGTGGGAGTGAAATGGTGAAAGGGAAGCTGTTGGTTTCTTATGAACTGAATATATCCATGCCGTTCCTTCATGTTAGCATGGGTACTGATGGTGATGAACATTGAATTCACAAAAGAAAAGGGATCCAAGATGAATGCAATATCAGCAGCTACCCATTTTGAGAGCTTGCAGGGTAGAAGCTAAAAAACAGCAGGAAACCAACTCTGAAAACATAGAAATTGTGTGGTGCTTAGTTGTTGACTGGCAACCTGGAAAGACAGTGATTTTAAAATTACTCCACTGCTAAATAGAGAAAACACCTGTTTACTTAGACAGAGCCCCAGGTGGGACAGGACTGTGTCCAACCTGATAAACCTGTACCTATCTTAGTGCTTCAAACAGTTCTTAACACATAGTGAGCACTTAACAAATATCATAAAAAATAATTAAGGTAGAGCAAAGCTGTCTTCATCATCATTATCATCCTACCCTCCTTAATTATTTTGTGAGTGCTCTCCTTTTTGCACTCCAGGAGCTTCTCTCCCCCTGGTAGCAGGTGGGAGGACAGTTGGGAAGACCAGGTTTTGGGTCCTCTAGAATTCCTGTAGTTCTAGTAGTTTCAGGCTTTAGGTTGCGTGTTCTTGGCTATTTATCCACCTGCCATTCTAGGTAGGCAGCTTGGCCTAGTGGAAAGAGCATAGGCCTGGGAGTTAGAGGACCTGGGTTCTAATCCCGGTTCTGCCGCTTGTCTGCTGTGGGATCTTGGGTAAGTCCTTTCACTTCTTTGAGCCTCAGTACCCTCTTCTGCAAAATGGGGATTCAATAGCTGTTCTGCCTCCTATTTTGACTGTGAGTCCCATGTGGAACCTGATTATCTTGTATTTACTACAGTGCTTGACACACAGTAAGCACTTAGCAGATATTGTAATTATAATTAGACCCCCTGTAAAGATAAAGGAACCTTTGGGAGACATAGATCCAGACTCTAGATTCACTGTAGCATTGTCTCCTCATTGTCTACCTCGGCCAAGCTCTCAGTGTCTGTTGAAAGAAAGAAAACACAGAAACTCTGAAGGAGGTAAGAAATGCTTTCTTCTCATCTTCTGAGGCTGTATATAGGAATTCCAGACATTCTACCGACTGGGAGTTAAATTGGGTTGTTCAGCCTTGCTCCGGAGAAAACCTAGTCATTGGTTTAGGAATCATTTTGAAGCCCAGAGGCCAGGTTTAAAAAAATGCTAATTGTTCTAGCATGCCCTCACACTCCTTCTTTCTCTTCCCCTCAATTCTCCCCTCCCTCTCTCTTCCCCTCTCCTTCCATTCTTCCCTTCCTCTTCCCCTCCCATTCTATTCATTCCCTCCTCTCCCCCTTCCCTTCCCCCCTCTATTCTCTTCTCTCCCTTTCTCCCTCCCTCTCTACCTTCCCTTCCTCTCCCACTCCCTCTTTATTCTCTCCTCTTTTTCTTCCTCACCCCTTCCTCTTCATCTCTCTTCTCCCTCTTCCTTTCTTCTCTCCCTCTTCCTCTCTCTTTTCCCTTCTCCTTTCTCAACTCCCTCTTCTTCTCTCTACTCTCTCTCTTATCCCTTTGAACTGCCTGGAGTCAGGGACCTAGGCTACATGACCTCTTGAAATGCCTTTCATCTCATGACTCTAAAATTCAAACCCCTGAGCAAATGACCATAACTTCCAGGGACCGTTATGTATAAATATGCCCTACAATATAGGCAGAGACAAAGAGGAAAAAATTCAGTGAATTATGTTTGGTTAGAGAAGCAGCGTGGCTCAGTGGAAAGAGCACGGGCTTGGGAGTCAGAGGTCATGGGTTTGAATCCCAGCTCTGCCACTTGTCAGCTGTGTGACTGTGGGCAAGTCACTTCACTTCTCTGTGCCTCAGTTACCTCAACTGTAAAATGGGGATTAAGACTGTGAGCCTCATGTGGGACAACCTGATTACCCTGTATCTACCCCAGCGCTTAGAACAGTGCTCTGCACATAGTAAGCGCTTAACAAATACCAACATTATTATTATATTATTTTTTCACTGCTGATATTCAGTTTTTTTCCTTGTTCTGGATTTACTTGTGAACGTAGGTGATAAAGACACCTATGCACATGATGCTATAGAAAATGAATAAAGTATGGGAAGACAATTACCATAAAACACTTTGGATATATGGAGTCGCTAAGGACATTTCCTTCCTTTCTCAACAATTTTAATGATCACACATCCCATTCTATTCACTTTTCCATTTAATTTCCTTTCACCTTAATGAACAAAAGCTTTTAAAGGACTAACTTAACCCTGATGGAATTAAGAAAATATTAAGAAAAGTTAATATACCAAATATGTAAAAATCATTTCTATTAGCCAAAATAGGTAGGTGGACTTGTTTTTAAATGAGGTAAAAGAAGAGCCTACTCTCCCTTAGGTTGTGACATTTCTTAAAGCATATCTATATTCACATATAGATATCTGTTTCATAAGCTAGTTCTTTTTTTTATTTTAATGTCTGTCCTCCTCTAATGCAGAAGTCATGTTTCTGGAAGATGCAGCCTTACAGAAAATGCATGCTATCATGCTCATGTCTTGACCATTTCTGAGCACATGGGCCAAATGGTTTCTTCTGATACTGCAATGTATCCAGGCAGGCGTGCATTTTGAGAAGAATGTTCTCTTTAATTCCTCAACAGCCTTCTTATATGAAGTACATAATAAAAGCACATCTTATGGAAGAACAGACTGCTCTTGAATGCTGTAAAACCCACTAGAACATTCTTTATACTCTTTCTATGCATCTTAATTGGGCTAAGATAGCACAAAATGACATTCCAATAGGTCTCTTTCCCAGGAACCTTCAGGCACAACCTTGTAGTCCATCTTCAAACTAGAAATTTCTGTATTGGATACCTGTGCCCAGGCACACCTCAGTACATCCAATCCCACCACACTCTAATCCTGGAGTTTGTCTCAGACTCCAGTTGTAGGCCATTTTGGCACTCCATGTTTCAGGGACACAGATGCATGCTCATTATGCTTTAGTGTTCTCTTTTGTTTTGGGCATGCACATCACACTCTGTCTTTGAGCCTATCAAAGGACATACTAGCTACCTTGATATGTTTTTCTACCTCCTCCATCATTGAACAGTATCCTACCCAGTTAACAGAACTCAGTGACAGTATTTGACTGTTGGACTGATGTTTATCCTTGGGTTGTGTAGAGTTGACTGGAGAAGATTTTTCTTTGGGCTGTCAATCACTAGTGGTTTGATGATTTTGAGAAGTTGCTCTTTTCTTGAGTTTGTGCTTCTTAGAGCACAGTCATGAATCTGTAGAAAGTTCTGTATGGGTGGTTGAAGGACTTTGAATGATGCTCTAGCCTGTTACGTTGAAATTGTTTCTGAGAGTATCAGAATCACATTCTTATGCTAGCATCCAGATTCCTTGTGTTCTCATGCATGCATTGAAGAGATTGAATAGGACTGGTCTCAGTACACAGCTCTGCTTTCCTCCATTGGTGAAGAAAAGGAAAGTACTTGGAAATGACCTGAGTCAGGGCTCCTCCAATTCTGACATGGTCAGGCCCATCTTCTTGGAATAATAATAATTATGGTATTTGTTAAGCACTTACTATGTGCAGACCACTGTTCTAAGCACTGGGGTGGATACAGGGTAATCAGATTGTCCCACGTGGGGCTCACATTTTTTAATCCCCATTTTTACAGTTGAGGGAACTGAGGCACAGAGAAGTTAAGTGACTTGCCCAAGGTCACACAGCAGACAAGTGGTGGAACCGGGATTAGAACCCATGACCTCTGACTCCCAAGCCCATGCTCTTTCCACTAAGCCACGCTGCTTTTCGATAGTTTTAGCGTCTTGATAAGCTTTTCAGGGTAGCCAAACATTTTCATTTCTTACCAGAGCCCAGAGTGACAGTTGATGTCAACTGCTTTTGTAAGGTCTTCAAGTACTCTACTGAGGTTTTGATGTTATCCCACATTTCTGCTGCTGAAATGTGGCAAAGTTCACATCTGCTGTGTCCTGCTGTGGTCAGAAGCAGCACTAACATTTTGGGAGAGGATGGTTCAGTGTTGTTCTTCAGAGGATTCTGGCTAGAATTTCACCATTAATGGAGAGCAGTGAAATCCCACAGCAGCTTTTCCATATTCCATATTCCAAAGTCAGCTTTCTTCCATTTCTTCTTGAAGATGGTGATAATGGTGGCATCCTTGAAAACCGGTGCCATTTCTTCATCTTCCCATATGTCGAAGAGCCCTTAAAGTCAACAAAACACCAAGTGCCCTCAATGCCTGGAGAATTCAGGGAGGTACAAGAGTTTGCCATTCTTCATGGTTCTGACTGAAGTGGAGACTTCACCAAGACAAAACCATATCTGACTCATTGGTTGGCAAATGAACCTTTGAAAAGAGTCATCCTCAGGGCTGGAAGGTGTGGTAAGGAGATCTTGAAGTGTTCTTGTTACTCTTTGAGGATTCCTTATTCATCTCTAATAAGAGTGGAATCATTTCTTCTCTTCAGTTGCATTGGGCCTCACACTGACACAGGAGGGATGTAATGCTTTTTGAGATGTATGAAAATCTTGGGCTTGAGCCAGAGGGGTTGGGTCTGCCTGAAAGCCCTTACATTACCCGAGATGCAGCACAGTCTCCACATGGGAAGCTGCAGCGTGGGGGCTGAACTCCCTTCCGGCTACGGGAAGAGGGAGAGGGCTATTCAACTGTAGTACAAGGAAGGTGGAGTAAGATAGGGGCTCTTCCCTGAGGCTTTCTGTCCCCTACCTAAGAGGTGAAAAGCTGGAAAAGTGCTGGGGCCTTCTGCCACTGTCTCCAGTCCCTGGCTTATTTTGTAATAATAATAATAATAATAATATGACAATGGCATTTATCAAGCACTTACTTATCTGTCATGCAACATGGCCCATTTGAAAGAATTTGGACCTGGGAGTCAGAGGACCTGGGTTCTATTCCCATCTCTGTTTCTTGTCTGCTGGGTGAATTTGGGCAAGTCACTTTACTTCTCTGTGCTTTACCTCATCTGTAAAATGGGGATTAAGACACTGAGCCTCATGTGGGACATAGACTGTGTCCAACCTGATATCTACTCCAGTGCTTAGTATAGTGCTGGCACATATTAAGCACTTAACAAATACTGTAAAAAATAAAGCACTGTTCTAAGCACTGGAGTAGATACAAATTAATCAAGTTGGAAACAGTCCCTGTCCTGCATGAGGCTCACAGTCTAAGTAAGAGGTAAAAGAGGTATTGAATCCCTATTTTACAGTTGAGGAAACTGAGGCATAGAAGCTAAGTGACTTGCCCAAGGTCACACAGCAAGAAATTGGCAGAGCTGAGATTAAAATCAAGGTCTTCTGGATCCCAGGCCCATGTTCTTTCCACTAGGCTATGCTGCTTTTCATTCCCACAGTGCCCTGCCTCTAAATTTAACATTTGCTCTTGGGATAATCCATCCTGTGTTGTGATGACATGACATTTCACGGCATGCCTGGTATAATGCCTGTGACATTTTAGGTGTACAAGTAAGTCATTTTTACCCCTGGTCACTACAAACTATTGTTCAGGACATTCACTGGAGGAATAGATTGTTATGGTTTATTTTACCAATCCCATGTTGTCCAATAATCTTTCTTCATGTTTCAGCATCACTGCCCATACATGCATTAAAATATCTCATGAGAATCAGCTTATCAGACATAGATGTGATGTGATATCCTGGGCCACTCATTTACAAATGACCCATGTCATTTTAGGTATCATCATAAAGAGCAATAAAATAAGTTTAAAAGTTAGCAATCTTGCCAGCCTTGCAATTTCAAAAGAATTAAAGCTATAATTTAAGAGTAAGAATACTCGGTAACCCATTTTCTGGAAGACGCTTCATTTCATGTACTGTCCCTGAGACAGAGAACAAAATGTAGCCAACAGATGCAAGGAGATAGTTTAAAATGATCTGCACAATTCGTATTCCCAGATGTATATTGCATGTATTGCACTTCCACAATTTTCTGCTTCTCTCTCGAGCACAATTCTCATAAATGGCAAAGATGTAAAGACTTTCATTCATTCATTCAAGACTTCTGGGAAGGCAAGAGAAACAATTAACTCCTGTAACATTTTGCTTAGCATTCAGATAAATATTCATATGAGGCTAAGACCTGGTTCATCTCAGTGAGATTCCCCCCCAAAATGAAGTATCTCTTTTGAAGTATGTCCCAGTGAAAATAACCAAGTAAAAGTAATTCTGGAAGCAGGTTTGTATGATCAATATGCATGATGAACTATTTAAATCTGAATGCAATAATTGCTTTAAAGAAATTTATAGCTGTAATATCTTGAGAGACTACAACTACTAATTGTCTCTGAATCTCCCTAAGACAAAAGAGACTTCGACTATTCCTTATGATAGATTTTATAGAAATTCTGCTTACAATGCATGAGCTGTATATTTTCTATGCACGTATATAAATAGCATATAGAAAGAGGACACTAGGGAAAATAATAGGTATTAATTAAAATATGAACAAAAGGGAATGAAAGATCTCGGGTTTCTAAAATTAGAGGAATGTTATTCAATAGTAAATAGCTCTTTCATTATTAGTTTGCAGTCCCTCCTTTTCATTGTCTGACAAGGACCACGGTTACCTATTCATTCTGTCTAAACACAGTTTGTCTTCAAAGCTCTATATTGTTTGCTAGCTCCCCCTTAGTACAAAAGCTCTGCTCTTCCAGAGTTTTATCAGGCAAAAGAAAATAAGGAACATTGACTCTAAATTTAAATTAAAAGAAAATTTAATGAGTGAATAAAATATGTACTTGATATCGAATACCAAAATGCAACTTTGATACCAATTACCTATTGCTATGTGACAATCCTAGAGTCTCTAAGTTTGATGAAAATCTCTAGCTTTTATTCATTAGCTATTTGTGCATTAAAAGATCTTTGTGTTGAGCACACATTTTCAAAAAAGAAAAGCTATTTGTTACAGTGATAATCTATTGGTACCAAATTTAAGTAACATTTCAGCATTTCTTCAACCTGGATTTAGAAAAGATTCAAGGGACTCTCTTGCTATAGTCAAAGAACTCAAGCATGTAATGGAGATGATGTGTGTGTATTCCATATGAGTGCTTGATGAAAGCCACGTTCTTCACAATTTCTACATGATAATCTATTCAGTTAGTGGCACACTGCTTGTCTTAGAAGGAAATAGTTTGCTCTCCATCTTAATCTTCGTTCCACAGCTATAAAGACAGAGTTCTGAAATCTATAGATCTCAATAAAGAGAATATATTTCTGTACAATAGGCCCCTGAAAAGATTAATCTTTACCATATTATTATGGCATTTGTTAAGTGCTTTCTATGTGTCAAGCACTGTTCTAAGCACTGAGATAGATAGAAGTTTATTAAGTGGGACCCAGTTTCTGTCCTACAAAGAACTCGCAGTCTTTTCCTAGTAGAATATGAACACAGAAGCAGCATGACTTAGTGGAAAGAGCCCAGGCTTGTATCTACCCTAGTGCTTAGAGCAGTGCTTGGCACATAGTAAGTGCTTAAATACTATCATCATCACTTGTTTGAAACCGAACATGCAAAAGAAACCCTTTCATTTGCTCATCATTAGCAATCTAAAAATAAAAGCAAGAAATCTATCATGAACATTTAAATTAGACTACTGTCTCTAACTAAGCCCTCATTTCCCTTCCTCTCTCTCCCTTCTATGTTGCCTATACACTTGGATTTTTAGTCTTTAAGCACTTTCTATTCACCCTATCCTCAATCCCACAGCACTTACACAAACATATCCATAATTTATTTTAATGTCTGTCCCCTCTAAATTAGTAAGCGCCTGTAAGCTTACACTTCTGTAAGCACTGTAAGCTCCTGGTGGGCAGGAAGCGTGTCTACTAACTCTGTTATATTGGACTCTCCCATGTGCTTTGTATGGTGCTCTGCACACAGTGAGCACTCAATATCATTGATTGATGCTGAATTTCACTCTTTGAAAATGCTTTTTTATCTTAGTTATCTTTATTGTTTATATATAAATGATGCAAAATGGGACGATTCCAAAGGAAAACTTAGAGGAAACTGTATTTGGTTGGCTTTCACTGATACAGCCCCTGGCAGCTGCTACTGTCAAAAGAAGGTGAATGAAGTGTAGTTGATAATATTTAAGACATTATGGATTCATTTTGTAAGCAGAATTTAGACTGGGAATGAGGATTCATCCGTCATCATCACATCCTCTGTCAAATGTATGTTGCCCTTGGCAATGGGTATGCTGTTACTAATTTAGTTTGTTTTCTTGTTCTGGAGCTCAGTCTTCTTTCGTGGTTCGCTTAGTTGTTGTGATTAAAAAAATAGATTGCAAAACAAAAAGCACTTTGATTGATTTCTGGTGGCTCTTATTCCATCGTACTTAATGTCAAGTGCCAAACTGATTGCTTGCTGTTTACTGCATAGGTGGGTGGGTGGAGCTCAACTATTTTTGCTCTTATTAAAATATAGAACTAGCTTTGACAAAATTGAGGAAAGTAGCTTCTATATTATCCTTTATAAAGAAACTCTTCCCTCTGTGTTTTCAGGAAGGCATATTGTTGCAATACTTTTCCAGTAACTTGCAGGAGCAAGCAGGATTGCCTAGTGGAGAGAACAACGGGTCTAGGAGCCAGAGGACCTGGGCCTGCTGGGTGACTTTGTGCAAGTTACTTAAATTTTCAATGACTCAGTTTCCTCAACTGCAAACTGGGGATTCAATACCTGTTCTCCTGCCTACATACACTCTGAGACCCATGTGGGACAGGGATTGTATCTGACCTGATTAACTTGTATCTACCCCATTGCTTAGAACAGTGCTTGGCACATAGTAAGCCCTTAACAAATATCATTAAAAAGGGAGAGTGTCATCTCACAATCCAATATTAACTTTCCTTGGTCTTATTCATTTGGAAGATTCGGTGTAGACTCAAGGGCTTCTCAATTTCCCAAACACTGCCCTTAAATCCTACTCTAGAGTCCCTTAATAAATTTTGCAAAACGTATGGAGGGAAATACTAAATATCATTCCCTTCTTTTAATTCTGCATTTTAAAAATGGCCTTTAATAATAAAACTCTTGCATGAATGGCCCCCTTTTTTAAACAGTTGAGGTTGGACTCTGTGTACAGGAAATGTCTATCTGACTATTTTATCTATCACTATTTTGCTTTAAAGATAGGGAAAGATCTATTTAAAATTATTCATAAGCTTTAAATAGAAACCTAAGCAAATTAAAACGTAGGCCAATATAGAGGAAAATGATAATGGGCATATAAGCATTTGTAGCTACTATAGCTTCCATTGGGACAATCATAAAATTAATTTCATAACTTGAACAGTAATTTCAATGGGAACAATTTCTTAGTCCATGGTCAAACTTGTTTTTAACACTGATGGAGATGAGCACTAGAGAAAGTATTGAATTTTCTTTCTAATTAGCTTTTTCTTGTGATATCGCCTCTTAATAACTTCCCTTCTTGTCCAGTACATAAAGGTATCTATTCCTTTTATAGTGTGTGAATTTAATTTATATGCCAATGATGTTTTATGCTTTGTCTTGTCTGCATCTCATTACTGTCATTAATAAGCACTCCAGTACATCTAGTTACAAGGTTAATTGGGACAAATCTAAAATACTTCTCCTTTCTACTGTAAATATGAGATCTCCTGGCAGCTCATTCTTAATGGATGGACAGTAAAAGTTACTGTATTTAAGACAAGATTTTCATACAATGTTCTATTTCCATTGCTACTGAAATAAATGTAAATTTAGTTGAACAGAAGGTTTTCCACATGTACTGTGCAGGTTTTGGACATTTGCTTCTTACCACCTTCAGCATGTTGTAACAGAGTTAAAAAAGAAAAATCACTTTTCAAAGGGTATATTTTTTGCCTTTTAGACATAAGAAAGTGTGGAAGTATTTTCTTTTTTTTTCCCAGTCAGGAAGAACTTCTTTCTACTTAGTAAAACTCAAAAGAAATCTCCCCTGCAAAGTCAAAGGCAAAAGATTAAATACTCTTCGCTGTCATGTTTAATCTTACCTGCATAATTAGTAGTCTTCATGATTTCTAGCCTCAGGCACAGCAACTGAAGGGGAGATACTTTATGTGGGACAGGGCCTGTGTCCAAATTGATTATCTTATATCTACAACAGCATTTAACACAGTACTTGACCCATAGTAAGTGCTTCATAAATACCATCACTATTATTATTAGGTAATATGGGCAATGACATAAATCCATATAAAATAATCAGTAATCTTTGAGTAGCAAAAGTTGTAAAATCAGGACATTTACATTTTGTCTTCCTTATTCTTTTCTCCTGATATACCACAGAAAAACCTGGAGAAACCTCATATGCATTCTCAAAACATAAAAAGGACAATCTCTCAAGAGAGAATATAGGATCTGGATACCTATACATAACATGCATTTAGTAAATGAATCGGTTTCTGAAAGCTACTGTTATATCTTTCCATAGCCCAGGTTATAATCCTCCTGGGTTAGCTGGAGGTGAGCAGGTGAGATCATGTGCTGCGGCTACTGTTGGTTTTTAATGATAATAATGATGGTATTTGTTAAGCGCTTACTATGTGGTAATCAGGTTGTCCCGTGTGGGGTTCACAGTCTTAATCCCCATTTTACAGATGAGGTAACTGAGGCACAGAGAAGTTAAGTGACTTGCCCAAAGTCACACAGCTAAGTGGCAGAGCCAGTATTAGAACCCACAACCTCTGACTTCCGTGCTCTTTCCACTAAGCCACACTGTTCTTGCTTAAGCACTTAGTACAGTGCCCACAGTAAGCAAGCACCTAATAAATACCCTTGATTGAGCTTCATTTGGGTAAGAGGAGCTGGGACTGCCCTCCTCCGGGTGATACAAGGTGGCAGGTAATGTCTCTCTCTTGTAAATTGGTTGCATTTACAGATAGATACTTACTGTGCTAATGCATTTGTCCAAAACAGGGCCTGTTTGTTTCCAAATGTGCCTCTGGGATTTTTTTGTAGTAGTAGTTGTTAAGTGCTTTCCTGGTGTCAAACACTGTTCCAAGTGCTGGGGTAGGTACAAGTTTATTAGGTCAGATACAGTCCCTGTCCTGCATGGGGCTTACAGACTAAGAAGGAGGGAGAAGAGATTTTGAATCCCCATTTTAGAGTTGAGGAAACTGAGGCACAGAGAAGTTGTGACATGCCCACGGTCACACAGGAAGCAGCTGGCAGAGCTGGGATTAGAACTCAGGTCCTCTGACTCCCAAGCCCTTGCTCATCCCACTAGGCTATGTTGCTTCTCAGATTTCCAGTCTTCCTAAAGCCTTTGCTAAAGAAGAGCAACCCCTCAACCAAATGCCGCACCCTAGGCTGGTCTCTCTAATGCAGTGGTCTCCCAACAATCTCCTGCTATAGGACATCATTTGAGACGCTACCTCACTATGTCTTAAAATCACTTGTTCTGCCCTCCTTCTTTTGTGCACCTATTTCACTTCACCATACATCAGCTGCTTGATTTTCTGCTGTCATCCGTTCACAAAACCTGGCTTATGACAACTACTAAAAGTTTGTCTCTCCTGAATTCATCAGAGTTCTTTGATGTTGAGTCAGAATTTAAGGGACTGTACATGATTCTTTCCCCATCATCAACTAAATATAGCAGCTTGCCTTCTGCATTGTAATATGAAAGGGAAATATTATCCAAACAAACTCTAGCACATTTTATGTTTCTGCAGATAAAGAGTTGGAAATACAGAGTTTGATTCTAAGTTCCTTGAAGAATTCATAGAAACCCACAAGGAAATCAGGTCAGGCCTTAAGAAAATTAGGTTGAGAGAAATAAGAATTTGAAAGAAAATTAAAATCACATCGCAATACACAGTACCTGCATCTAATCACTATGACTTGGACACTTTGCTGCCATGAGATGCTTTATTCCTTTGGGAAATACAGGAAGGTCTACTGAAAAACTTTTCTGATTGATGGCAATTTTAAAAATATCTTCAAGGGTAGGTTAAATTTTCATTTTCTGCAGAGAATCAGCTTTTATTTTTTGGTGATTCCCAGTTTTCTTGCTCTCCTGAGTTTCCAGTGCTTTTCCTTTTAAAGCAGATAGAATAGTTGAGAGCTACATTTATTGAAATAAAAATACACTGGTTTCTTTGTCACTGCCAAAATTTGGTACTATTGATTCAGGTCTGGTCCAATCACAAACAAAATACAAATAAAAATCCAAGCATAAATTAGTGAGTCAGTGCCAGCTACCTAAGAAACACACCCAATGTATGACACACTAAAAAAGCCTACCAAAGAAACCTAAACAGCTGTGGCTTAGTTTAAAGCTTGACATTGAACTAGATCGGGTAGGTTGTCAATTGCCAACTATGAGAACATAATGAATCTCAGATGTGCTATAAGTGAATGTTTATTTAGCAGAGCATGATGGGAAATAGCCCAATTTTAAAAAAATGGATGCCATGAAATGAGAGAATGAGATTTACTTATTTTTCTGATATACTGCTATGAAAACATTAAATATGGATTTTTGATATCTGCATCAGTAAGTTGTTTTCATCTTAATTCATTAAAAGACATGCAGAAAACTGTCTTAGTTGCTTTTCCTATGTATAAGTGTGTTATAATATTTATGGAGGATTACTGTATGCAGAGCACTGTACTAGGCACAAAATTATTATTACTATTGTTTTTAGTGAACACTTACTATGTACTAACTACTGTATTAAAAACTGAGATACAAGATAATCAGGCCAGCTACACTCTAAGTAGAAGGGACAATGGATATTTAATCCCCATTTTATAGATGAGAAAATGGAGGCACGTGGAAGGTAAATGACTTTTTATAAGGGTATTTGATTTTTAAGCCCTTACTATGTGTCAGACACGGTGCTAAGTGCTGGGTTAGATACAAGTTAATCAGGTTGGACACAGTCTATGTCCCACTTGGGACTCACAGTATTAATCCCCATTTTACAGATGAGGTAACTGAGGCACAGAGAAGTTAAGTGACTTGCCCAAGGTCACACAGCACAAAAGTGGTGGAGCTGGGATTAGAACCCTGGTCTTTCTGACTCCCAGATCCATGTTCAATCCACTAGACCACGCTGCTTCTCTAGGCGACTGGCCCAAGGTCAAGCAGCAGGCAGATTCTAGAACTGGGATTAGAATCCAGGTCTTCAGACTCCCAAGGCTTAAGGAATTTATGATCAAAGGGGAGATAAAGGCGTTCATTTATTGTGTATGTGCAGTGGCAACAAGAGGGGAAAAAAGATATTCTTGGAAACAAAATGTAAGTACAAAATGAATAAATGTGTAATGAATATACAAATGGACACAAAGTTAAAGATTACTGAGGGATGACTTGATTAGAGAGATGGGGATTGGTCTCAGGTGACATGTAAACAATTAGCATACCTGTGCCTGATTCATTATTGATATTAAAGAACAAGACTAATCTAACTAATCTATTTTAATAATTTCTTAAACAATCTGACATAGCTCTTGCTAATTTTCATTTGCAAGATGCAGGTGGAAAACTATTCAAACTATTCAGGTCTATGTTTAAAAGACACAATCTGAAACTCTATGGAATCACTAATTTGTTGTGTAATACTCCCTTTTATCCAGAGTTGAACTGACACAAGGAAGGGTTTAGGGGGCTGAAACCCTGAGTCCCCCAGAGCTGACTTCAGACAGTAATTGTGCACTTCTTGACCCTATCAAGATACCATCACTTGGGACCTTCTAAGATGGAAGACCTACCATGATTGACTACAGACACAATGCCAGATCAGGAAGCAACGTGGCCGAGTGGGAAGAGTCCGGGTCTGGGAGTCACAGGACCTGTGTTCTAACCTTGGCTCTGTCACTTATGTACTGAGTAACCTTGGGCAAGTCACTCCACTTCTCTGTGCCTCAGTTACCTCCTCTGTAAAATGGGGATTAAATCCTCCTCCTTCCAACTGTGTCCCACCTGATTATCTTGTCTCTACTTTTCTAGACTGTAAGCCTGTGAGTGCAAGGATTGTCTCTATTGCTGAATTGTACTTTCCAAGCGCTTAGCACACAGTAAGCACTCGAGAAATACAATTAAATGAATGAAGTGCTTAGAACAGTACCTGGTACACAGTAAATGCTTAACAAGTACCGTTACAAAAACAGTAGATACGGATGAGATGGCTCAAGGTGAATTACAAGCCCTGACAGTCCACCTCTTTCCCTCTCTTCCCTCTGATGTTGTGCCTAGTCCAGGTGAGATCTGAAAGGGAAGGGAAAGGAAAGTGGGAGTATAGGACAGGAGGACAGAACATGGCTTGGCTTTTTTGGGTTTTAACATGCCATGCCTCCCTTGTTAGATTATTGTAACCTCCTTCTGGGAAGGAATCAGGTTTCCTAAATCTATTATACTACCCCAAGCACTTAGTACAGTGTTCAACACACAATAGGGGCTCAAACAATACTGATGATTACCAAACTATATAACTGGTCTGGGAACAATGCTCTTATGTGCATAGTGGACCCTAGGCAAAAATAATTGGTCAATCAGTCAACAATATTCATTGAGCACTCACTATGTGCAGAACACTGTATTACATGCTTGAGAGAATAAAATACAACAGAGTTGGTAAACACATTCCCTGCCCACCAGGAGCTTCCACTATAGAGGTGGAGATGGATATTAACATACATTACCATTACATACGTAAGTCCTGTGGGGTTGAGAGTGAGGTGAATATCAAGTGCTTAAAGGGTACAGAACTAAGTGCATAGGTGACACAGAAAGGAGAGGGAGCAGGGGAAATGAGGATTTAGTCGGGTAAGCCCTCTTGGAGGAGATGTGATTTTAATAAGACTTTGAAGAAAGGGGGAGTAGTGAACTGTCGTGAGTTCGCTGTGGGCAGGTAACATGTCTGCCAACTCTGTTGTATTGTACTTTCCCCAGTGCTTACTGCTCTGCACATAAATGCTCAATGACTACCATTGATGATGATGATGATGATGATGGTGGTGGTAAAGGGGGAGGGAGTTCCAGTCCTCAGGCAGGATGTGGGTGAGGGGCTGGCAGTGAGTGAGGTAAAGTGAGTAGGTTGGCATTAGAGGAGCTAAATGTGTGGACTGAGTTGTAGTAGGAAACCAGCGAGGTAAGGTAGGTGGTTGTTTAAAAGCCTATGGTAAGAAGTTTTATGCAGAGCTACATAAACAACCACTGGAGATTCTTGAGGAGTGGGAAGACATGGATTGAACTTTTTTTAGAAAAATGATTTAGGCAACAGAGTGAAGTACTGGAGTAGGAAGAGATAGAGGCAAGGGGGTCAGTGAAGAGGCTGATGCAGTAGGCAAGGTAGATTAGGATAAGTGTTTAGGAATATTGTTGCCAGTCAGAGGAGGGGGCAAAGGTAAAGCAGGCATGAATGAACTTGAAGCGGATGAGGTCGGCCTGATATCTAGATTTCCACCAGCAGTGCTCTGCAGGTCATGTCCAGGAGCGAAGGAAGTGGACTGTGGAGGTGAGCTAGAGCTATGGGTTAGAGGTATGAGATCAATGAAGGGATAAGGGAGTGAGTGAGTTGGGTTGAGTAGAGAGGGTGGTGTTGAGGATGTCAATTTGGTCATCAAGGGAAGGTAGATTGTGTACAGAGACAAAATGGGAAATGATGACTTGAGAAAATTTGATGACTGGATGGGGTAAAAAGATCAGAAGTCTCTGTGGGGGAACAGAACAGATTTGTAGGGAGGAGGTGTGTGGGAGAGAAGGCAAGTAAGGAGGTTGTGGTCAGAGAGAGGAATTTCAGAGTTGGTGAGGGTAGAGATTGTATTAGAGATGATGAATTTGAGTATGTGTCCAAGACGGTGAGTGGGAGAATTGTGGTGTAGCAGCAGATCAGTGGAGTTGAGGAGTGATAGAAAGTGAGTAACGGAATGGTTAAATATCTAAAAGGATATTGAAGTCCCCAAGGATCAATGTAGGGATGGAGAAAGAGAGAAGGAATCTGAGGAAGGGATCAAAATGATTCAAAAAGTTGGAGGTGGGGCCATGGGGATGGGGGCAATAGATGACCGTAACTAGTATCTGGAGTGGGAGGAAGAGGCGGGTGATAAGGGTGTCAAAGGAAAAGAAAGTGAGGGATGGGGAGGTGGAATGGTGATAAGCCGCACTGGGGAGTGAGAAGGAAGCTGGTTCCTCCCCCTTTCTCAGTGAGTCTTGGGGAGTGAGAGAAGATGAGGCCCTCTCTTGAGAAAGTGGCAGGGGAGAAAGTGTCATCTGGAGAGAGCCAGATTTCAGTGAGGCTGAGGAGGAGCAGTGATTGGGTCAGGAACAAATCAGTGATGAAGGGAAGCTTTCTTATACTGGAGCGGTGGTTCCACAGGCCACACTTGGCTGAGGCTGTGGGGGAGAGTGCTGGGGGAGGAGATGGCATGAGGGGTGGGGAGGGGCTGGATGGGAGTGAGCTGATGGGGGCCGGGGGCTGGCATTGAGGGAGGTGGATGAGGGGTGGTGCTGAGACAGGATAACAGGAATGGGGTGGGGGAGGAGGGCGGGAGAGGGGGAAAGGGTGGAGAAGGGTTGGATGGATGGTAATGAGGTGTGGTGCTCATGGATGAGCTGATTGGAGGGAGGGGATTTAGGGGACATGGTGAGGTAGAAGAAGTTTAAGGGTTGTAGGTGAGGTTGTGAATAGCAGTAACAGGTTAATCTGGTGGTTCCACGAATTGTAAATTCTTGAATTGTATGGGCGTCCTTGGGTCCTTGAGAGTGAAGAGGTGAATGTTGAATTTTTAGGACTAAACAGAAGGCTTGGTTAGGCAGGCAGGTCTTGATATGTAAAAATCCGGGTCATTCATTCAGTCAGAGAGATCAGGATTTAGTCACTGTTCAAAGTCCTGGGGTAGATACAACCTAATCAGGTTGGACGTAGTCCCTGTCTCACTTGGGACTCACAGTCTCAATCCCCATTTTACAGATGAGTTAACTGAGGCACAGAGAAATGAAGTGACTTGTGCAAGATCACACAACAGACAAGTGGTGGAGCAGGGATTAGAACCCATGACTTTCTGACTCCCAGGTCCGAGCTCATGAAGTTTGGAGAGGAGTGGTAGGAGGAAGATGGGGTGATAAGTGGATAGAACCGTGGAGTCAAGGGAGGTTTTTGGGCTTTTTTTTTTTAGGATAGGGGATGCATGAGTATGTTTGAAAGCAGTGCAGAAGAAGTCACTGGAAAGTGAATGTTTGAAGATGATGGTCAGAGATGAGAGAAGTGATGGGCCAAGTGTTTTCATTAGGTGCAAAGGGATGTGGTTGGAGGCACAGAAGGATGCATTTGCTTACATTTGCTTACAACTCCACTTAAAGCCTATGCCTGAAGTAGTAAGGGTTTGAAGTAGTAAGGGTTTAGTACCTCACCCTTCCCACCCCTACCCCCCCCCCCCAGGGAGAGCTGTCATGTGGAGCAGATTTACTAAGATTTCCCAGCATCCTGGCAGGACTAGAGATTCCAGGCTTAACAATTGCTTTTCTTGGAAATTTAGCAAGAACTCTGAGTGATCCCACTGGTACCATGAAGCTAATCCGACTTTATGCAAAGAGATCCTTATGTCTGGTGAATTGCCCAAGATTGATCATTTTGGAGGCAGCTTTACAAAACAATTACTCCTTTCTCAACTTTACTAAGGCTGTTTCAGCATTACTAGCAAAGAATATGCAAAAGGAGGAGGCAAGCCCAAAACAGACCTGTGCCTGCCTCAAGGATAGAATCAGGAAAGGGTGCAACCAAATATTGCCTCCTTAAATTGCTCTCTTCTCCTTTACCCATGGAATCAACTATGGAATTAAAGCAGAATTGCCTAGTGGTTAGAGCATGGGCCTGGGAGTCAGAAGGATCTGGGTCCTTCTGCTGGCTCTGCCACTTGTTTGCTGAGTGACCTTGGGCCCGTCACTTAACTTCTCTGGCCTCAGTTAGCTCATCTGTAAAATGGGGATTAAGGCTGGGGGCCCCATGTGGGACAGGGACTATGTCCAACCTGATTAGCTTGTATCTATGCCAGTGCTTAGAACAATGCCTGGCATGTAGTAAGTGCTTAACAAATACATAAAATTAGACAATCAATGATATTTATCAAATGCTATGTTCAGAGCACAGAATGTGGTTCAGTATTTGGTAGTCACATGAAGAAATACATCACTTACTTTCTAAATATCCTCTTCTTTAGAATAATTTAGTAGTAGGAATAGTAGCAGTTGTAGTCAGTCAATAGTATTCATTGAGCACTGACTATATGCAGAGCACTGTACCAA
Organism: Ornithorhynchus anatinus; assembly: GCF_004115215.2. Lineage (NCBI taxonomy): Eukaryota > Metazoa > Chordata > Mammalia > Monotremata > Ornithorhynchidae > Ornithorhynchus > Ornithorhynchus anatinus. Next base: position 57,803,456 of record NC_041749.1, on the reverse strand, counting down.
TTCTTGGTAGAGTACAATACAGCAGAATTAGCAGACAAGTTCCATGCCCATAACGAGCTTACAGCATATAGTGGGAGACAGACATTAATATGAATGAATAAGTAATTTATAATATATGATATATTATTTAAAGTAATAGTATTTATTAAGCCCTTACTATGTGCAATGCAGTATACTAAATGCTGGAAGGGAATACACAGGTGGGAATTAAACATGGTTCTGCCATATCACAGGGTTCTCATAATCTAGCTAGGAAAATCCCAGGCATCCCTTCCCTCAAAATGACTCTATTATTATTAGTATTTATTATTATTACTACTATTAATACTAATTATTATTACTAATTATTAGTAGTATTAATTGAGCGCCTATTGCATGCGAACCATTGGGCTGAGCACTAGTACACCTGAGTTTAAAGAAGGGATCCTGGCCCTCAATTAATTTACAATCCTGCAGAGGAGACTGCCCCCAAATCATTCAGATAACAGGAATGGAGAGTGATGAATGGGTACTTCATGAAGTAGCATGGCGTAGTGGTTAGCTCACGGGCCTGGGAATCAAATGGTCATAGGCTCTAATCCCAGTTCTGACACTTGTCTCTGGTGTGGCTTCGGGCAAGTCACTTCACTTCTTTGTGCCTCATTTATCTCTTCTGTAAAATGGGGATTCAGTCTGTGAGCTCCATGGGAGACAAAGACTGTGTCCAACCCAATTTGCTGTAAAGTGGCTTAGTGGAAAGAACCCAGGCTTGGGAGTCAGAAGTGATTGGTTCTAATCCCAGCTCTGCCACTTGTCTGCTGTGTGACCTTGGCCAAGTCACTTAACTTCTCTGTGCCTCAGTTCCCTCATCTGTAAAATAGGGATTAAGATTGGGGGCCCCATGTGGGACACCCTGATTACCTTGTATCTACCCCAGCGCTTAGAACAGTGCTTGGCACATAGTGAGTGCTTAACAAATACCATCATTATTATTTTCTACCCCAGTGCTTAGTACAGTGCTTAGCACATAGTAAGCACTTAACAAATACCATCATTATTATTATTACTGATGGTTGCACTTATGTCAAACACTACCTTATCCTAAGAAGTTTAATAAACTATTAATAAATTTAATACACATTTATTAGATAAATTAATGTATTTTCTAAATTTAAAAAATATATCTTTTTCCATGATATCGCCTGCAAAATTTGGCAATTATGGAGGTTTAACATTGGCTCTCCTTTTACCTCAAAGGTAGATCTCTGGGAAAATAACTGTTTTCATTGGCAGGGAAGGGGATTGGTATACTGTTAACTTATTAGCTTTTGGCTATGACTACATTATATTAGGTAGCTAATATAGAAAGAAATCGAGTAAGTGTTGAGTTCTACACTTTTTCTAATGACTTCATAGTGTTTAGTCACAAACTCCTTTTTCTTCTGTTTCTTCATTTATAAAATTAAATAATGCTGCTTACTTACCACCTACCTCATAGTGGTGGTAGATTAGTCATTGTTAAATGTTTAATATGCAATATTAGGTTGAAAGGCAACCTGAAGGCATAAAGCATTAATTTTTATATGTCACACATTTACTCCTGATGGAATGTTTCAGTATGGGTAGACCCATTTCCAGTTAACATTCATAATTCATGGATGTTAGGTCCATAATGGGTTATTAAAGGAAAAGGTTAGGGATGTTAGAGGGAAAATTAAGGATATTAGAAGACTAAAGTAACATTTGGGTACATTCATGGATGAAAAGTCCATGATAGGCTATTAGAGGGAAAAGTTATGTATCCCAAACATGTGGCTTGGCTGTCAGGGACGGGGTAACCTCATACTGTTCTTGCAGTCCTTTGTTGCCACCGATAGAGACAGAGCTGGATGAACCATTGTTCTTTCCCAGAGCATTTGTTATTATGCTCCAATCTTTTCACCCTCTGCATTTTTTATTAAGCATTCACTTGAATATATTTACAAAGTTATGCCTTTTTGGCAAGATTAGAGTTTTTTATTTCACATATTCTGAAAGCTTCTCAGCCCAAGTGTGCCTTCAGCTTTTCAAATCTCTATCTGTGCATTTTTAGCTGATTGGTACATTTTCTTTTGATTTGTAAGTTTCCCAGAGACATCTTAACAAATGAGGACTGATATCCCTTCTCAAGCAAGTGATATCATTATGATATGACAAATAGCTTAATGACTTGCAAGAATGATGTGGCCCTGCTTTCCCCCTTGTTTTTATTACAATACATCACTGTCTGCTGAGTGAGTTCATGTTTGGCTGAGGGAGATTTTTCTCAAATTTTTACAAAGGCAAATGAATAACACGATCTTCTTTATTTCAACACTTCAGTCCTGGAATCATGTTTTATCCAATAGGGCATGGAGGCAATACATATATCATAGAGATTACATTTAATCCATTCACAGATAGCATCTCTGTTTCCAGATTGCTATCCAAATAAAAACAAGCATTGAACTTCCAATCAGAGATGGTAATTTAATTTCCCTTTCAGCAATAAGTACCAGACAACAGCCAGGCAATCAGTGAGAAAAACATGTTCTCTGAATTTATTTTTACATTTAAGTGATTAACATTTTCAGCTCTGCACACATGAAATCTTAGGTAAATACAGTTCAAGCTGACCTTATTGTCCTCCTGGAAAGAAGGTTGTAAAAAGCAGATGCCCACTGGTAAACAAACTCGAAATGCTTACTCAAAGGTTGGGTCTATCTTGACAAATTATCCAGACAATTTAGACCCCAAATATACTTTAGCCTTATTACTTCCTGAGTAATTGTGGCCATGTACATTCTGGAGCCTGAAAAGGTTGGTTCATTTGCTAGTATAAACTAAGAATTTTTACTTGTACTTTAGAACCACTGCATACATTTTAAAATAGTTGAACTTTGGGAAAAGGAAAATTCAACTGAGATAGCTCTACATATATCTATCTCCCAACACACATACACACACACACACAAACACACACACACACACACACACAATATATTCACAACACAGGTGCCAACTTCATAGGGGTGATATGGGCAATTGTCCCCACAGCTTTTTGAACTAGATTCCCAGGCTTGCTCATTTTAGTTGTATGTGAATTTCTAATCAGGTTTGAAAAGGCCCAAAATGGTGGGTTTCTCCACACCACCCCTGTCTACCACCCCCTCTAACATCCCTGTTCTTTTTTCACCCCACAGTCAAAATGAAAAGTTGATATCTATATATACCAGATAAATATATCTTTATATGTAGTTATCATTTTTATGGTATTTGCTACGTGCTTATTATGTGCCAGGCACTGTTCTAAGCACTGGGATAGATACAAGATTATCAGGTTGGACACAGTCCATGTCCCTCATAGGGCTCACAGTCCCCATTTTACAAAGGAGGTAAATGAGGCACAGAGAAGTGAAGTGACTTGCCCAAAGTCACACAGCAGACAAGTGGTGGAGCTGGGATTAGAATCTTTATTGTCTGTAGTTTAATCTTCATATCCAAAAGACAGATGAAGAGTGACTTAGTGGAAATAGCATGGGCCTGAGAGTCAGAGGACCTGAATTCTGATCTGTCACTTGCTTGCTGCAAGTCACTTCACTTCTCTGTACCTCAGTTTCCTCATCCATAATATGGGTTTTTAATATGGGATTAAAAACCTGTTCACCCTCCTACTTAGACTATGAGTCCCATTTCAAACAGGGACTATGCCTAACATGAATATCTTGCATCAATTCTAGTGCTTAACAAATACGACAGTGATTATCATTGGATTTATCTACCCATCTGCCTTTAGGTAATGAAGAAGTTGGTACAGTTAGATTTTGTCAGTGCCAAGTGGTTAATAAACTCTCACACAGTAAACTCTCAAGAAATACCCTGATGATGGTGAACAAGTGTATGTTTGGAAAGATGACGGTTTATCCAACTAATGGTATTTACTGAGCACTTTTTGTGTGCAGAGTACTGTACTAAGCACTTGGGAGAGTACAATGCAACAGAGTTGGTAGAAATGTTCCCTGCCCACCAGGAGCTTACAATCTAGAGGAGGAGACATACAATGAAATGAATTGTACAATAAATATATACATATTTGCTGTGAGGCTGAGGATGAGGTTAATATCAGTGTTTAAAGGGTACAAATCCAAGTGCATAGGTGATGAAGAAGAGAAAGGGAGTAAGAAAATGAAGGCTTAAGCAGGGGAACTGTGAAAGAGAGTGAGAATAATAATAATAATAATGTTGGTATTTGTTAAGCATTTACTATGTGCAGAGCACTGTTCTAAGCGCTGGGGTAGATACAGGGTAATCAGGTTGTCCCACGTGGGGCTCACAGTCTTCATCCCCATTTTACAGTTGAGGTAACTGAGGCACAGAGAAGTCAAGTGACTTGCCCACAGTCACCCAGCTGACAAGTGGCAGAGTGGGGTTTCGAACCCATGACATCTGACTCCCAAGCCCGGGCTCTTTCCACTGAGCCACGCTGCTTCTCAAGAAGCAGAGGCCAGAAGAAGAAGAGGCCAGAGAGATAGGAGGAGAGGCAGGAGAGGACAGTGTCAGTGAAGCCAAGGTTAAATAATGTTTCCAGGAGAAGGAGGTGGCCAACAGCGTTGAAGGCAGCTGAGAGGTTGAATAGGATTAGGATTGAGTAGACGCCATCAGATTTGGCAAGAAGGATGGGAACCAGAGAGAGGACAGTTTCTATGGAATGAAGGAGGTGGACTAATCCATCATAATTTATTGACCACTTACTGTTAGCAGAGCACTGTACTAAGCACTTGGGACAGTACTGTATACCAGAGTTGGTAGACACAGTTCCTGCCCATGAGGAGCTTAAAGTCTAAAGGGAGAGACAGGTTTTAAAATGAATTATTGATGTGTATATAAGTGTTGTGGGGCTGAGGGTTGGGGGAATAGAGGGTAAAAATCCAAATGCATAGGTGACACAAAAGGGAGAGAGAGTAGAAGAAATGAGGGTTTAGTCAGGGAAGGCTTCTTGGAGGAGATGTGATTTTCATAAGGCTTTGAAGATTGGAAGAGTGATCCAATATGTCCAATATGAAGTGGGAGTGAGTACTAGGCCAGAGGCAGGACCTGGGTGAGGGGTCGGTAACGAGATAGATGAGATCAAAGTAGGCCGAGAAGTTGTTGGTGAGATAGACGAGATCAAGGTACAGTGAGTATGAAGGTTTCAAGGAGAGAATTGACCAACAGTGCTTTCCAGAACATCTGCATGTAAAGAATAACTCCCTTTTATTTAACTTCTTCTTCTTCCATTATATATCATAATTAGAAACTTTAAGAAGATAACATTAGTAATAAAAATAATATTGATAGTAATTGTAATTCTTGAGAGCAAGCTCATTTCTAATGGCCGGTCTATTTTCTGTTGGTATTTCCCAGCTGGCTGCAGCTAGGCTAGGCCACTTGAGGTATTGCTTGAATATATATTTACTTCTTTGGGGGAGGTCCTTTTCTGTTGTTCTTTCTATTTTAGCTAACCATGCAGCTGCTGTTTTGGACCATTCTTCTGTGGGCCATTCTTCTCACATGCTTTGCTTAGTGAAGGTGTGATATGTCAAGCATTGCTTTAATGCTGTTAGATTGACTAACAAAACATCAATCAATCATATTTATTGAGCACTTAATGCGTGCAGAGCACTGTTTTAAGCACTTGGAAGAGTACACGGTAACAGTATAACAGAATTGGTAGGCACATTCCCTGCCCACAGCAAGCTTACAGTCTAGAGGGGGTGACAGACATTAATATAAATAAATTATGGATGTGTACATAAGTGCTGTAGAACTGAGGGAGGGATGAATAAAGGGAGCAAATCAAGGTGACATGGAAGGGAGTGGAAGAAGAGGAAATGAGGGCTTAATCAGGGAAGACCTCTTGGATGAGATGTGCCTTCAATAAGAATTGAAGGTGGAAAGAGTAATTGTCACACTAAATTCCAGAATTTCATTATTTATTTTCTTGTTTGGCCATTTTATGTTTTAAGTAGGGCTTGTCCCACAAAAGTTGCTTCTCTTTCTTATTCATCTCCACTTTGAGAAAGGGGGTAGATAATACATTATCCCCTTTTCCTCGGCATCCCACAATGCACATAAAACACATGCACTCACAGAAACACACTCTTGGCACATATAAATGTTTTCTTAAATACATTTCAGTGTAGTATCTATTTTTCTGAGCTGTCCTTCATCAAGAAGTTTTATTTTGCTCAGTGCTACAATGTTTGTTCCTTGCTGACTAGCTCATAGGTAACTGGTGCCAGTCTCCTTATTTGTTGACCTCTTCATCACAAGTGACCTGCTATTCTAGGATCCAAGTGTTATTTACTTTGCCTTTGGTAGTAAGATTTTGCTACCATTTGTCACAGTCCTCTGGTGAACTTAGTATGGATTTGGGTGTGATGGACCCTAGTCCATTATGGGCAGGGAATGTGCCTGCCAACTATGTTGTACTCTCCCAAGTGCTTAGTGCAGTCCTCTGCACATGGTAAGCACTCAATAAATATCACTGATTGATTAGCACTGTATTTATAAATAGTGTGACTACCAAATGGTGCTGCTGCCTCTTCAACAACCAAGTGACTGAAGTCCTGGACCACTGACTCATAAGGAACTTTTAATTTGTTTTTTTGTATGTTTATTTTTACCAGCAGTGGACCATACGCTGAAGTACTATACCTAATAGTGGTGAAGGTTTGCACTGGGCAATCCACACACTCTCTTCTCATTGAGAAATGACTGGCTTGGGATAAGTATTCAGTCTGTAGTTGTAGAGAAAAATATCTCTTGACATTTCCTAATAATAATTGTGCTATTGGTTAAGCACTTAATGAGTGTCAAGCACTGTACTAAACCCTAGGGTAGTTACAGTACAATCAGATCAGACATAGTTCCTATTCTCACATGGGGTCACAGTCTAAGTAGGCAGGAGAATGGACATTTAATGCCCATTTCACAGATGAGTGAGCTCGTTGTGGACAAGGAATGTGTCTGATGTTATATTCTCCCAAGCGCTTAGTACTGTGCTTTGCACACAGTAAGTGCTCAATAAATATGATTAATAATAATAATAATAATAATAATGAGGAAATGGAGGTACAAAGAAGTGAAGTAACTTGCTCCAAGTTCCACAGCAGCCAGGAGGTGGATCTGGGATTAGAAGCCAGGTCCTACTTTTTCCCACTCTCAAACTCTTTTCAGTAAGGTTACCTCCTCATCAGCAGACATCGCTTACAATTGAGAGGTTGTTAGAAAGAAAATTAAGTTTTCCAGGCACCAGGGCACGTCTCCCAAAACCCCCATTACTGTCAAACTGCCTTGCTGCCCCCCAAAAAACTTCCTCAAAGGTTTCCATATTCAACCACAATATTCTAGTTTGACTCCTGTCTGCAGGCGGAGGGAAGAGTTTCCCTACAGAAGTACTGCCCTATCCCAGGGCTACTCTTCCCTAAACAGTGTGGCCTAAGGGAACAAGCATGGGCCTGGGACTCAGATGATCTGTGTTCTAATCCAGGCTTACTGTGTGACCTTGGGCAAATCACTTATATTCTCTGTGCTTCAATTTCCTCTACTGTAAAATGGGGATTAAATCCTACTCCTTCCAATTTAGACTGTGAGCCCCATGTGGGACAGGGACTGTGTCCAAACTGATAAACTTGTATCTACCTCAAAGCTTAGAACAGTGCTTGACATATAGTAAGTGCTTAAAAAAATACCATAAAAAAATCTGGAAAGCTGATGAGACAGTCAACCAATCAATCATATTTGTAGGCCACTGTACTAAGCACTTGGGAGAGTACAATGTTACAGAGTTGGTAGACACGTTCCCTGGCCACAAGGAGCTTACAGTCCAAAGGGGGAGGCAGGCATTAATATAAATAAATAAATTAGGGACATGTACATAAGTGCTGTGAAATTGAGGGAGGGGTGAATAAAGATTGCAAACCAAGTGCAAAGGTGATGCAGAAGGGAGTGGGAGAAGAGGAAATAAGGGTTTAGTCAAGGAAGGTCTCTTGGAGGCGATGTGCTTTGAATAAGGATTTGAAGGTGGGAAGGGGCATTTAATACTCTTTTTCCTTCTCCCTTAGACTACGAATCTGATGAGGGACAGGGGCTTTCATCCACCCCAGCACTAAATATATTGCTTGGCACAAAATAAGTGTTTAAAAAGCAGCACTATTATAAGCAATGCCAAATCAGGGCTCAAAAGGACCAGCCCTCTAAGTTCTAAAGGATAGTTCTATGACAGAGGAAGAATCTACCAGTTGGGAATACATTTCTTTTTCAGGAAAAGAATACTAGGGAGAAATAATTCAGGATATACGAATAACCAGAATGTCATATTTGAAACAGGTACTAAACCAAGCTTTCTACTAGTTATTTGCCCAAGTTACTGCATTTTGGTTGCTTTGTATCTTTGTTTTTAAACCATGTAAAATCATATCATCCATAATTCAAACTAGGTTTGGAAACAGAAGTGTTAAAGGCTCCGGATTTGGAAATAAATTTTGCAGATTCAACAGTGTTCTGATACATGCATGAGGATTAGGATATTTGCTTAATTAAACCACACCCAATTTATGAACTTTTGGAAGCTACTATCGAGGGTTTACTGTAAAGGAGAGGAATTGCTAATAACGATAATCAGGCCATGTCAACCAAGATGGGAAAAAATCTTCTCTTTTTAAAAGTAAATATAGCTATAAATATATCCTACAGTATGAGTTTCATGTTCATGAATAAACATCCAATGCTGAAAATCCCCAACAGAGATGGCTGAAAACTATGGCTGTTACAAAGTTTCTAGTGTACTATAAGAAATAGCAAAATGATTTAGGTGTACTAATAGCAGAGAACTGCTCTTGTTTAATTTTCATTAAAATAAAATTTATATTATGTTACTGATATTGTCAATTTGAAACAGTAATATTTTTCCAGGAAAGGGACCAAGATTTGCTTCTTGGTGATGCTGTTGTTGCTCCCCCAGAAAAAAGTTATTCCACAACAGTGTGTCAAAAAAAGTGAGAGTCTAATTACTGAAGAAAACATATTCCAATTCAGCTACTGATTTTATTTAAATTAATATTTTATTATATGTTACACACTTTTTAAAAATGTACCTTAATCATAAGACTACATAGTGAAATCTGCACCAACAGAGATGTTTTATAGCAATTTCAAATTAGCAAATACATTAAAGGACGGGGTCTGTGACTAATTTCCACCTGTGGACTTTTTCCCAGTGCTTAGTACACTGCTCTACACACAGTAAATGCTCCTTAAATACTATTGCTACTACATTAACAAAGGCAAAAATACCCAAACACTTCATGCTTACTAAAATTAAACAATGTGCTCTGCACACAGTAAGCGCTCAATAAATACAATTGAATGAATGAATATTTAGAGAAATTCAATTCTAGAGATTACTGGTTTAGCATTCCATTTTGATTTCATAAAGTTATGTAGAATATGCTATGCTTATCAAGCCTTTTGATTTCCTAAAATAAATGATTGTTCATGGATTTTTTAAAATGTATCATACCTAAAACTATTTTAAATGAGAGAGTTGAGGTTTTAAAAGCAGTGTGATTTAAAGAAAAAAGTAGCCAGGTGTACGAATATTGAAAATACCCTTTATTATACATGTTAATTAGAATTTATGAATTAATATTTGAGATACACAGTAGTGTAAATACAGTAATGTATTGAAATGCAATTAAACATATACAACCCGTATTGATGGTGAACTGGAATTTATGTGATTTAATAAAGTTTTTATTGAACAATAATTGGAGAAGAAAGCCTTTTATCGACCACAAATTGAAGAGGAAAATCTCCCCTTCAAGAGCATTTGGCTGTTGAAACAGCAATTTCTTCTGTAGTTTTTAGTTGATGGCATAAATTATATTGATGTACATGTGATTCTTTATTCTCATGGAAAGCACTGTTGTTACCTTTAGAAAAATGAAAGGATCAATGGCAATAATCTGAAGATCTATCTAAATTCCAGATTTAGCAAAATGTTTTAGGGTTGGCACACGCTTACAATCGTGGTCACTGTATCAGGCTACAGAAATATTAATTGAACAGAACAGTAATGTATGACCCAGTCTTCTGGCAACAATATTTAACCATATACAGGCCTCATAAATTGAAAGTATTTGAAATATATATTGCCACGTTATTCCACTGCACCGCTTTTGGCCCTGTCTGCAGCTTGTTTTCTTGATCTATTGAAGGCATTAAGAAGTGACCACTAATTAGTGTTATAAGACTAAAAGATGGTAATATTGTGAGCTACTCAGGCTTTCTAAATTGCTAATTTACAATCCCATTCCAAAAGAGCTGTCACTATAAAACCGGGTCAGTTTAGAAGCCAAAATCTATAAATATAGTGCCTATGTCATATCCCATCATCTCCAGAAGGATCATGCACTCTGTCTTTTTAAAAGAGGTTTACATATGCCTCATAATCCATGTATGATAAATTAAGCACCTTTTCTAGACCTCTTTAAATGGGATACATTGAAAACATAATATTGATATAATTAATCAAGGACATATTCTTGTTAAAATTGTGTAGAAAAATTACACCTTTTTTGATTATTGTGAAATAGTGTCAAATCAGTAATAAAATCCTGATCAATAAAACAATAATAATCATGTTGTTAAAAGCGGACATAGAAAGATGTTCATGGCCACATACTTTAGAGGTTAGAAACCCTTTTAAAATACATGGATTTCATCTTTACACTATGTCATCTAAATCATTACAATGTTTGTGTATACAATTATAATCAGACGATAAATTGAAGCTATTGAATGGATTAAGTCTGCACTTCTTGACCTCATAAATCTGAGTTTGCCATAGCTTTAGAAAATGCTTGTGTAACAATCAGTTGATTACATGGCAGGATCAGCAGTACGTATGTTAACTGGAAAATATGAAAGGGGAAGGGTAATTCAAAGTTCATTGGTAGACGTTTGTAAAATACTTGTTTGACAGTCTTATTTTAACACTTTCAGAGCCTAGGTTAAAATTTCATTTCTACCTGATTTAGAATTTTGAGTTGATCCATCTTTTTATTTTAAGTTTAGTCAAAGATGATACTAGAACAAAGGTGCTGCTGAATGTACCAAATTAAAATCTTTATCTAGAATAGGTCAATCAAAGCAAAACCAGCTAGAATATATGCTAAAGTGCAATCATCATGTTGTTGACAAAGTTTTTACAGGGCTTCTTGGGCTATGGAGTAAAATTAGGGAAAGTGTATAAGTATATTAGATTAGTAACTGAAAACAAATCTAAATAAATTAATGATATGTGATATCTAAGATGTAGGAGATTTTAAAGGACACACAAGCCAGATTTTTCAGAACCTAAATATACATTTAAATAAAAATAAACTTCATAATAGCTCAGATTTTACAGCAGTGGAGTCTGAAACAATGCTATTTTCAAATATACGATTCTTCATCCCTAAAGATATAATGCTGAATTTAAAGATCAATATAATGATGAAAACATTAAAGATTATCTATGCACTATCTGCTGGCTACTTGTGTTTAATTCAACAGGCATAATGTGCCATTTTAGATCTGTTAAAAGTATAATCAGCTCCATTTCAAATTAATCTATTTGTATTTAACATCCACCTTCAAAAATCTATATTGAATATGACACTAATTTCTAAAACCTCATACATAAAAATGATATTAATCACAAATTCAAAGGGAATTAGATTATTAATAATAAAGTGTTTTCATTTACTTTACTTCCTTTCATCTAAGGATTTCAAAGCATTTTACAACCATTAGTTAAGATTTACAATTCCACTGTTAGATAGGTATTTTACGCATTTTGTATAAAGAGGAATTAGGATACAAAATAGTTATTGTTCTGAGGACACAGAATAAAAGAGTGAATCAGTAGCAGAAATAAAAAGAAGGATCCAGGAATTTGGTCTTCTTAGGAACTATCATCTTTATAACCATTATTTAATACCATTTAATGATGAAATTACCATGGAAATAAAATGTCTCATTTCAAAGGCATTGTGGTGTTGAAAATAAAAGACAATGATATATGATGTGCATATCGATATAATGGGTCTGTAACAGATGAACACTACTGTATCATGCCATCTCTTCCAAGATTCCACCAAATCTCAAGCTAAGGAAGTTTAAACTAGAACCATACCTAGTAGGAGATTTGCTCGAATGTTTAACTTGTCTGACCTGATTATTTTGTATCTACTCCAGTGCTTAGTACAGTGTTTGACACATCTTAAGTGCTTAACAAATATCACTCATTATCATTATTATTATTATTTCTACAATTATTAACTCAAGGAGGTGGTATTGATGACTTGGTTTGCATTTACTCCTGAACTTTATTGGAATTCAATTAATCAATCAATTGTATTTATTGAGAGCTTACCTGTGTACTAAGTGCTTGGGACAGCACTTGGGACACTCCTGTTACTAATTCAAGATTCATGTTGGATGGTTAAATAGCATTGCTGTTGGAGTTTCCCAAGGGTGCTGAGGCTTCAGAACAGAGAATCTGTGCAGAGAATTGATAGCAGTGGTAGAGTGTTTTACGTGGCACAACTCACACTTTCTCATCCCGGCTGCCAGTCATGTTCCTGCTGGGGCAATAAATGCAACATTATAACTCCCATTCAGCTTGGGGTTGACTGTGAACCCCAGGTTCTGAACTACTGAACTTTTGTCCAGCCAGTTGCTTTTTTTTTCATCTCTAAGTATACTACTTGATACTTGTCCTAACTCATTTCATCGCATTTTTTCAATATTCTGAAAGTCTTTGTGTATTATATTCCTGTTTTCCAATCAACATTCCCAAGTACAAGTATCGTTTGCACTCTCTATTTCTGGTTTCAGGTTATTCCCAAAGATATTGAATAAAAGCAGGCTCAGAATCAATCATTTGGGACACCACTGTGTATTTCTCCAGATTGATAATTATCGATAGTATTCCTGTCAGACATAAATACAAATGATGAAAATTAAAGCCTCCTTGTCTTCTAGAGAGCAATGTGGCCTAGTGGAAAGAGAACAGGCCTGGGAGTCAAAGAATCTGGCTTCTACACCTGGCTCTACCACTTGTCTGCTGTGTGACCTTGGATAAGTCACTTAACCTCTCTGTGCTTCGATCACCTCATCTGATTAAGACTGTGAGCCCTCTGTGGGACAGGGACTACATCCAATATGATTAGCTGGTATCTACCCCATTGCTTAGTAGAGTGCCTAGCACATAGAAAGCACTTAACAAATACCATGAGAAAACAAAAAGACTCCCCAAAGTCACCTAGTTACTCTAAATAACTTTTATTGTAGCAAAACCAAAATAACTTCCTTATAGGCCCTGGATTAATATGGAAGTCTTGAAGCATTGATGTAGCATTGGAGCCTTGATGAATCAATAAATCAATGTCCCATTTCTTTATTGATCTAATTTTCAGCTCTGAATGGAAAATAGTGTACAGAAGTCTTTCAGCCTTTCTGATGTATATTCCATTCTCTCCCTAAAGAGGAAATAAAAACTTGCCAACTTTGGAAAAGAACTCCCCCTCTCCTTTAAATGTCTTAGTATACTGTAAAGCAATATACTTCACCTTTTAATGAACTTTTCAGTCCTGCTTTTTCAAGACCGTTATCAGACTTATGGGTATCATGGCTATTTCATTCCTGATCTGCTAACACATGATTAGATGGTTCGTAGAGGTACTTATAATTGAATTATGGAAGGGTGAAGGGGAGGAAGAGCAGGGGCTAACTCATGAGGATTCTTGATCATAGGCGAAGGTCTTAACAATGATCTTGAAAGACTCTCCTTCCATTGAGAATATGAACAAGAACTCTTTGATTCTTTTAGAAGTACATTCTGAAAAATTGTTAGGACAAAAAACACTTTAAAAGACTTAGTTAAGTTCAAAAATGGTTATTTTAATTTAATGACATTCCCACATTCCTATAACCTAAGGGTTTGATGAAGCAGTTTGAAATATGTCTGCAGAGCCTTCCTATTTAGCTTTTCTTTCAACATAATGTCAAATTATTTAACTAATATATTATAATTAAAATGATTGATAATACCTTCAGATTTTGCATTGTCCAATCCCCAAATGTTAGATGGTTGAATTCTTTGTATTTGAAAAACAAACCTCCACTCTCCCCCCCAAAATCTCACTCCCACTCTCAAAGCCCAGAGATCCAGAGTGAAGGTAAAAATAGGTAGAGATCCAGAGTGAAGGTAAAGATCTGGAGTGAAGATAGAAAAATGATTAGACTTTTTAGAAGTCTACATTGGTATACATGGAAGGTCGAATGTGCTCATGATTCTAGTAATCTAAAGAGGTGACAAAAAGAACTTTTCTAAGGATATAATGGGTTTAGATAGTGTCAGATTCTCAGTGGACTCAAGGAAAGTACTTCTTGAAAACGGATTAACTCTTTCAAAACAACACTGATTTACTAAAATATTCTAATTTTACAAATTAAACATTTTTTAATTATTTTACCGCTAGTTATTTAATGGGGTTGGGAAAGGCTGACTCTATCAGGTCAAAACAGCAGAACTAAAAGTAATTGAAGGTTATCATTGTAAATTAATTTATGGCAATGTGATTCTAATCAAGAGCCATGTGTAAACTGAATAGTCTTGTCATGAAAATTTCCATCACGGTTCAAATGAATGAGCTTCACGTTTCAGTGGGCTGGGCTGGTTAGGCAATAAGCTTTTCAATCTAGGAAAGTCTCTCTGGAAGAGGGCTAAAGCGTATTAGGAATCAGTTCCAAAATAGCATCAAGCTCCAGCCAAAATTGAAGGCCTTCAGAGTAATTGTAGTATCCCAGCATCTCCTGACTGTGGGACCAGGATTTACTACAGATAGTGCATCCCAATGTCTAGAGGAATTCATCAATGCCACCAATATTACATACTTAATCAATCAGTGGCATTTATTGAATGTTTACTATATGTAGAGCAATGTACTAAGCGTTCAGGAGAGTACAAGAGAATTAGCAGTCACACTCCCTGGCCATAATGAACTTACAGTCTAGAAGGGAAGACAGACATTAATATAAATAATTTATAATATATAAAGTTATGTACATAAATCCTGTGGGATTGGGGGTGGAGCAAATATCTAATGTCCAAAGGTCTCAGTTCCAAGTGCACAATATTCAGTAACAAATGGCAAAAACATTATCCCAAACATCCTGGGATACTGTAACATCCCAAATATCCTGTAACATAGCCAGTACCCTAGTACTTCTTCTTCTTTTTTAAGGAGTCTCACCATTGTTCAGGGAAAACAGATTAAGTTCAAAACACAACTTGTGTATAACCTTGCCTGGATAAATCAATTCTTCTTGTTGAAAAGTACTAGAATATTTTCTTTCCTAAATTTATTCTTAAATATAAACCTGGTTGAAAAAAATGTATTCGCTTTAGAAGAGAGAAATTTTATTAGGTTTTGTAAATATCTATATTTATAATTGCAAACTTTTAAACCTATTTTATTTAGTCACCACACATTTCATTATTTTACTAGAAAACCTTTGAATGTTCAGTTTTCTGTGGCTAAACTCCTCATCATTCATATACTTATATGAATCTTAGATGAACCTTAAATGAATGTGGAACTATTAAGTCTTCTACATTGTGATGAAATACCATAAAAGTAGGTTTTTACCAAAAGGGCCTGCCAGTTCCAAGGAACTGATGATTTTTCTTGTCACGATGAGGTCACAGTTCTGCTCCCCAGCAGGAGCTGCGTTTGAAGAAGAGTAAGGCGGCCTACGTGTAATGCGAGTTTACTTTGTTTCGTGGTGTCAATTCAGAAGATTTTTTTCTGGCTCCTTTTTAGTTTTTTTTGTTTTTTTCAGAATTATATTTACAGTACTTAAACTACATTTAGGTGACTTCTCCCCACCCATTCCAATCATGGCAGCGAGGGAGGCGATGACCAGCATAAGTGGGAATCATAAAGTAACACGGATTTACTAGGGAGGAGTCACTTCACCTTTTTCCCTCCTCACACAGGAACAGAGCTGATCTGCATTGATATCCAGGGCTATAAATAGACATTCTGTAACTGACAGAGCAAGGATCATATTCCCACTTCGCAGTTTATGTAGCATCTTTGTCCATGATCAATCCTCAGAGGAACAAAAGTACTGATGGTGGCAGAAATGTGTCCCCCCACCACCTTAGGTGTCTTTCTCCCCTCACCCAAGCAAACCGCTCTTCCACAGTAATGAAGTCAGTGACCTATAAATCAGTGGTATTCACTGAGTGCTTACTGTGTGCAGAACATTATACTAATATCCCCTACGACAAGGTAACCAGTCATTTGCTTTTATACCAGACATTCTGGTTTTTAGCTGGTCTGTCCTCTGTTGGAAATGGATGCAGCATCAAATGCTTTTATGTCTGGTAGCTTCATTTTCAGTAGTGAGCCTCTCTCTTCCTTGGATCTGGGAAAGTTTTCTTAGATCTGGGAAAGGAACACAAGGACTCTGGAGCAAGTAGGGGAGCCGGGGATCCCTGTGGTGAAGAGCTCTAGGTTTGGGAAAAATTGTTATATGTCTACAAAATGGTACATACGACCACCACGTTTACACTCTCGGCCCCGCATCAGGCATGTGACCATGTGTGCTTCAGTGTCCAGTTTTTTTAAGTTCTATCAGTGACCACCCTACTGCTTTCAAAGGGTGGGTGGCTTGAACATACCAAAACAGGATTGCAGTCCCAAGACACTGATTCTTACTGTCATCCAAGGCACCACACTTTTCTTCATCAACAGATGTTTTTGAAAAGGAGTAAGGAAGTAATTCTGCCCCCTTCTGGAACCACTTCTGGAGAGGTGGAGTATTATTTGTGCTTTCTTATACAGGAAAGAGTGAATTTATTTGATTGATAATTATTCTAAATAACATTTATTTTCCTTTAAAGACAATAATATGCAGAGTGGACCACAAAACATTTCATTGTGATTGTTGTGTGCCCTCACTGAGTACCAAATGAGTCACTACTGGTTTTATGAAACAAATAACTTTTATTTATTGAATTAAAATATTTATAAGTGAACCTGCTTCAGGCTCTGTTTTCCTGCTAATGGTAGTACCCAGACTTCCGAGCCCCTATATGTTCCTTCTCTCAGAGGTTTATCTTCACATCTTCCCCTTTATAAGAAATATTGGCATATATAGATGCCAACTTTTCATTATGGTTGTGGAAACAAAAGGGGGTGGGACTTTAAGGAAGCGAACAAGCAGAATGGGCTTGGGACTGGCAGAAAGCTTCAAATAAAAATTAAATCAGAAAGATCAGATTCTGTGCTTTTCACCTCATTCACAAAGTCTGAGCTCTCTTCAACCCTGCCAAGTTCTCATTAATGACAGAAGAGGAATAAGACTGGAAGTTCTTACTATCGGGTGAAAACATGACTTTCTCTAGACTATAAGCTCATTGTAGGCAGGGAACGTATGCTCTCCCAAGCACTTAGTACAGTGCTCTGCACACAGAAAGTGCTCAGGAAATACAATCGACTGATTGATTTGTGCTTCAAAGCTAGAAACTCATGGGTACATGAGGTCACATGGGGGCTTGGCACCTATGTTGATATATTCTATGTTCTAGCATTAACATGTATTATAAATGCTTTATAGAATTATTTCAGTTAACCAGTCCAGTTGCCTAACTTCTCATCAAACTTCTTAAAGCAACTTGTCCTTCCTTATTTTCTTTATTCTTCCTCAGGTTTTCACCTGTGCTCCAGCAATTTATGTGATACCCAAGCTCATCTTTCTTGTCTTTTGAAACATCTTCTTTGTGATTTCTTGTTTTCTGTTTTGATATATCTGTACACTTCTCTTGCCTTATGCTGTCTAGTCATCTCTGACCCATAGCGACTCTATGAACATATCTCTCCCAGTTCACCCCACCTCCATCTGCAATCGTTCTGGTAGTGTATCCTTAGAGTTTTCTTTGTAAAAATTCTGAAATGGTCTACCATTGCATTCTCCCACACAGAAAAACTGAATCTCCACCCTTGACTCTCTCCCATACCGCTGCTGCCCAGAACAGGTGAGTTTGACTTGTAGCAGATTGTCTTCCATTCACTAGCCACTGCCAAAGGTAGGAATGGAAATGCCTCTCCTTTACTCTCCCTCCCATAGTCAAGACAGGTAGAGTACTGGAAACTCTCCAGGTGTGATCCTGAGAGGGGATTTGTACACTATCTTGATATTTTCCTACATATGGAATGTTCTATAACTTCCATTTACATTCTTGTGTATTTATTTTCCAAGGCTATTTTGCATATTTTATTCAATGTCCACCCAAATCTCCATTCATTGCACTCCAAATCAATATATCATCATTCTCATCATCAATACCATTTATTACCTGTTTGCAAAGCATTGTACTAGAAGCTCAGACACTACTAGGTGCTTCTATACCTTTTATACTTCTGATCTTTTAAATAGTATTATTTTTGTTGAACTCTTACGTAGAAAGCATCAGGAGCTGAACAACCTAGATGTGATGCAGCATCTCCCAAATCCCACACTGAATATACAAATCAGCTAACTAGATTCTTTTAACACAATCTGCCAGAATTCTAAAGCTGCCTCTAGAAAGGAAAAGTAGTTGGCAACTGATATTCCACTCTAAATCTCAACTCTTCCAGGAATGGTAAAATGTTCTTTCACACCTATTCAGTTTTTAGGGATCCAAATACAATCTAAGTAGTCCCAATGATTATATTATCATCTATGACAATGTCTTGTCTTCAACTATTATCTTCATGGATCTCTGAGAGCTTCACAGCTTATTATTTTTATTTGATGTTGCCATGAGATAGATAGTAGGTATTATTACCATTTACATAGGAGAAAACCATGATTTGTGTAAGTTATGTGATCTTTTTCAAGCTCCCAGAGATTCCCTATTTAAGTTGTGAGGTTATGCCTGGTCTCCTGAATGTCAATTGAATGGTCAAAGCCCTATGCCATGTGCCAAACTGGGTAAGTAGTCGTCTTCATTTCATAAAAAAAGTTGAAATATTCCTGAAACACTCTATTATGAATTGAAACAAAGCTATCTGAAAGCATGAATAATACATAGCACTAACAACATTTTTGGAGCCATTATGGGACAGCATATTGTATCAATCCATAATTTGAAGTCATAACTAAATGGATGGTCTATCTGAAAGCTCTGCTGTGATGTATGGTATCAATCTGAACCAGATGTTAATAAGGATATAACTTAGAATTAAAAATACCTATCAAAATATTTGATAAAAACTCATTCACAAGTATATGTATATGTATAATTTGCTATCAAATAGTGATTCAACATCAGCTGCTTTTCCCATATTTTGACTCTTATGTTGCTTCAAAATTTCAATATGAGACAGCCTTTGGTCTGAACAAGCAGTATAAGGACACCTTTCATTATGAAAATGGACATAATCGATAAGATGTGCTGTTCACTTCTTTTACCAGGTCAAATTGAAATTCCTATAAGCATTAGACACTTCTTATCTGGTTACATCTATTTGTAAGTAGCTTAATATGGACATTAAATACTACATTACCACCGGGCATTATTACTTATACTGTGGACTTCAACTTTAAAGACATCTTTTCCCCATATCATCTGTGAAAATAATAACCTTTCATTACGAACCTATCATTTGATATTGGGGGTAAAATAAGGTATTTGAGTCAAATATTAATCATTCTGAGCTATAACTACCTGTGATCATTAACTGAGAATCTGTATGTACTTAGTGATCTGTTTCATTAAAAAGTACTGAAATTATATCAGTAGCTATATTAGGTCTTCAGTAGAATGAGATTAATAAAATAAATTGGGGATGTGCCAGTAGGAATGAAATATGACACCCCTATAATCAAATAAATAAATAAATCTGTTATTTGCTTTGTTCCCCTTTGACTTCATTTTCTACATTATCTTCCTGCTGACACTGACAGTTCCTCCATTTGATAGAATCAATATTTTAAATATGAATCAAA